>NW_022631019.1:20657472-20979550 GCF_010015895.1 Lontra canadensis | reverse complement strand
GATCATGACCTGAGCTGAAGGCAGAGGCTTTAACCCACTGAGCCACCCAGGCGCCCCTTGACAATTTTTTATTAGCTTGCCTTTTTGTTCCTTTCTTCTCTTCCTTCCTTCCTTCCTTCTTTTCTTTCTTCCTTTCTTTCTTTCTTCCTTTCTTTCTGTTTCATTCTTTCTGTTTCATTCTTTCTTTTCTTTCTTTCTTTCTTTCTTTCTTTCTTTCTTTCTTTCTTTCTTTCTTTCTTTTCTATTAGCTTTCTTGACTCTCCACCACAGAATGGCAAGAGACAGATCTGGTGTGAGTATCATTTCAGACCCACCGCTACAAACCTAGAGCAAGGGAGACAGGCAGTGTGGGAACAGGGACAGCGAATGTAAACAGGGTAGTCAGGAGAGACCTCACCAATAAGACAACCCTGCTGAGAAACCTGAAGGAGGTGAAGGAGTGAGTGGGCCTTGCAGATGTATGGGGAAAGGTGTTCTAGGTGGAAGACACAGCTGGGTGAAGTCCCTCTGACAGGAACCTGGCATGTTTTAAGGGTCTTGAGGAGGCAAAGGTGAGTGGAACAGAGAAGAGTACAGATGCAAGCCTGGAGAACGGTGAGATGAATGTGGGAATGGAGGTCAGATGGCATAGGCTTTGTGAGCCACAGAAGGCTCTGGCCTTTACTCTGAGTGAGATGGGAGCCATGAGAGGGTGTAAGCTGAGAAGTGAGATGATCTGACGTGCATGTTCACAGGAGCTCTGTGCTGCCATGTGGAGGACAGACTGTGGGAAGCAAAAGTGGAAGTGAGAACCGCTTCAAGATGGTGGCAATCAAGGTGGGAGAGGATAGAGACTTGGCCCGTAGATGTGACAAGAAGTGGTCAACCAATAAGACTTGCTGACAAACATGATACAGGATGTGAGAAAGGGAGTCAAACATTACTCCCAGGATTTGGTCTGAGAAACGGAAGAGATGAATTTGTTACTAAAGGAGATGGGACAGATGAGGAAGGAAGGGGTTTGGGTTTGGAAGTGTTGGGTTTGAACTGCTGGTGAGACATCCAGTGGAGAGGCTGAGCTGGCAGTCCAATATACCAGAGTTCAGGAGACATGTTTGAACTGATGCATGGTGTTCAGGGCCACAGGACTGGGTGAAATTTAGTGAGTGCAGAGGGTCAGGCACTGAGCTCTGGGTCACTCTGGTATGGAGAGGACAAAAAGCAGAAAAGGAACCAGTCAAGGAGATTAAGTCGGAACACCAGTGAAACAGGAGGAAAATCAAAGGAGGTCCGCTATGCTAGAATCCAAGAGAAGAAGTTGTGTCAAGGAGGAAACAATGCCACATGCTGTTTATAGGTCATGAGGACTGAAAATTAACAACGTGAGGTCATTCATGACCTTGACGAGACCAGTTCACTGGGATGAAGAAGATGAAATCCTGACTGGAAGGGATTAGAGAGAATGGAAGAAGAAATGGAGCCAGTGGGTAACAGCTTCCTCTTTGGGGTTTTGTTGCAAAGAATAGAGAAATGGGTGGTAACTGATGGAAGAAAGAGGAGAAACAACAGAATGTTTGTATTCTGACAAGAATGATCTAATAGAAAGAAGTGAGGTTGGCATATGGAAGAGGGGAGATTGGATGGAGCCATGTTGTTGGGTTGGTGAGAGATGGAAGTTCTGGTGCAGGGCTGAAGGGATTTTCTAGGGCAGAAGCATGTATGAACTAGAAGGTTCATCAGAATCATCGGGAGCATGGATTAAAGCACAGCATACTGGGCCCTACCCCCTCAACTTGTGATTCAGTAGGTCTAGGTGGGGCCCAATCTGACAAGCTCCCAAAGGTGCTGATGCTGCTGGCCCACAAACCAGGCTTCAGGAAACACTGATCTACAATGTGTGAGTGGATGTAGTGAAGGGAGTCTGTGATGTTTCATTCTGATTGCTTCAACTTCCGCAGTCAAGTAGGGAGTCTTTTTTTTTTTTTTAAGATTTTATTTATTTGACAGAGACCGAGACAGTGAGAGAGGGAACACAAGCAGGGAGAGTGGGAAAGGGAGAAAGCCTGCTTCTGAGCAAGGAGCCCGATGTGGGGCTCTATCAAAGGACCCTGGGATCATGACCCAAGCTGAAGGCAGACGTGTAACGACGGAGTCACCCAGGCACCCCAGGAAGTAAAGTCTTAACTGAGAGTAAATGTGGGATCTGAGGTGCTGGAGCTTTCAGGAAAGGGAGAAGAAGGTATGAGATGATTAATCTCGTGAGTGGGAAAGTGAATAGCGGGGAAAATGTCGGTGATTCCCCTCCTGAGACTGATGATCGTGAATTTAAAATAGGACCCTAGTTGCATGTTTCTTCCCAACCACTCTAAATGGCACAGGAGCAGGTAGGTAGTAAAGAGTTGTATGTAACCCGGATTGTGGTTTGTCAGTTAAAATGGATGAAATGAGAGAAAAGGGCAGGGAGTTGATGGTGACGATAAGGTGGAGGGGGATTGTGGCCAAGCATGGGATAGGAGAGACATGAGGCAAGGTGAGGTAAAATGAAAAGTAGATACACTTTTGTCCAAAGTGGTTGCTTTCTTCTCAAAGTCTTACCCAACCTGTTTTTCCTCCTCGCTTCTCTGGACTTCTGCTGGATGTTCTTCCAGCCTCAGATGCTTATCTTGTGTTCTGTTCTCTGGAGCACTCATCAATACATGACGAATTTGTCTCTCCACCAGAACTGGAGTCCCACTGAAGGCAGGAGCTTTTCATTTTCTGCTGTCCCCCCAAGTGCCAGCCCTCCCCACAATATCCCCCTTATCCAGCCCTGGCTTCCTCTTCACCCACCTGACCAGATCATGCCCTATACTTCCTTTGATTTAGAATGCCGTCATCTAAAAATGGAATGCCTAACTCTTCAGGTTGAAAGGCTTTAGGGGAGAAGAAATCTGGAAAAGTTTGGATTCCAGAAGAACAAGTTTAGAACATGCTTCTGCCAAGTTGTTGTTGTTAAGATTTTATTTATTTATCTGACAGAGAGAAATCACAAGTAGGCAGAGAGGCAGGCAGAGAAGGAAGGAAGGAACCAGGCCCCCGCGCTAAACAGAGAGCCCAATGCGGGGCTCGATCCCAGCACCCTGGGATCATGACCCGAGCCGAAGGCAGAGGCTTAACCCACTGAGCCACTCAGGCGCCCCCCAAGTTGCTTTTGATGACAGAGATGTAGGCCCTTGGGGTGCTGCTCATCCCAGGATGCTAAAGCCATTCAAATTGGATTGTCATAGAAGACCTGTGTCCTTCTTTAGCAGACCAAAATAGAAAATCCATGGAAATGTGATGGGCAGGGGTTAAAGGAGGACACTGCAGATGATTTGATATTATTCCATTTTTGTAAAATAATTTAAAATTATGGGGATTATATATATTTAAGGATATACACATTCTACATATATATTGAGTATATGTCATAAAGCAAAATTTTTTTAGAAGTTTAGAAGGGTAAACAGCAAACTACTACACCAACATATACACCTTTTTACGCTATATATGTAACTATCTGGTTTGTTTCTTTCATCAGAAAAGCACTACTAGTTAAAATGAATTTAAATCCCTGCAGAAATCATGTATCAACAAGCTTCCTCTTTCCAATGAGGAAATGTGTGCAGAGCAATTCGCTGACTTGCCAAATATCCCAGAGCACTAATGTTGGAGCAGACTGCCTAGCTAGGAGTGAGAGCTGCCACTGTAAAGCAAGATGAAGAGGAAAGGGGCTCCTGTGGTTTCCACCAAGTAAGAAAAAGGAAAGCATAAAAATACAATACAGAAAGGGCAATCTTCTGGGTAGATGCCGCTCTTCTCTTCTCGGAGAACCCTGTATCTCCCAAAACTCCAAACAATACTACAGCGTGATCCTTAAACTGGATCCTGTGAGGACACGAATCTTACTCATTTCTTCTTCCCAATGCCCAACAGTAGCATCCCAGAGGGGCTCACAAAAAAACAGACTGAATAGATGGAAAAAACAGTACACTCAGGCAAAAAACTGGACAAAGCAGCAAAACTGATAGTTTCTTCAAGGAGCTTCCATTAAAGGGCAACTTTGGGGGAAGAGCAATTTTTAGCTTTTTCCCTTTTTTTGATCAGGGGAACAGCTCTTACGGCCAGCAGTTGGGTCCAGAGTAACAGCTTTCCAACCTTCAGCTAGCCAGCCATACGTTTGAGCATTATTTTAAAAGGTAAAAGGAAACAATAAACCATGTGACACTAAGGTCATCTTTGCGCCATTAGCAGGGTAGCATGAAATACCATTTCCCCGTCCTTCAGGCCACCTAGCTCATCTGTGAAAGGAAGGGATTTAGCTCAGGGGGACAGACACCATCTTAAACCCAGTCTCTGGCAGTAAAATAGCTCTTCCATCAGGGCAAGGGGAAGAGCGTACAAAAACAAGGTTATGCAGAGCAGCTGCAGGGCGCTAAAGCAAGCCAGGTCACCGGATTATGAGAATCAGGTTATCAGGACGTAGGTTGGCCTCCCGTGGGCCACGAAGTCTGGTCCTCAGCTCCCCCCTAGGCCCGGCAGCAGAGCCAGTCTCGGACACCTGGGAGCAGAGCCATGCAGGTTTGTGAGACCTTCTCCAATCCACTTAATCTCGCTGTGGATATCCTACCCCACAACCAGTCTGGCATCCACATGCAAAAGCCCAGCAAATGTAATAAATATTACAGTTCTAAAGAAAGGCTTCTCAGAGGTAAGAATAAGGCACACTGTTGTATGTGGCATTACTTCCAGAGTGGGGGCCAGGGGAGGGGAGGGATAAACAATCAAGTTGTTTAAAAAAAAAAAAAAGAATCCTACTGACACTATTACTCAAGGGTCCTACATTCATGGTACAAACCACATTTCAAATAGACATCTTCGATTTAAGATGGGTTTGGGTCCATGGGATGCCTGGGTGGCTCAGTCAGTTGAGTGTCTCAGGTCATGATCCCAGAATCCTGGGATGGAGCCCACCAGGCTCCCTCCTCAGAAGGGAGTCAGCTTCTTCCCCTCCTTCCTGCTCGTGCTCTCTCAAATAAATTAAATTAAAAAAAAAAAAAAAAAAAAAAGGTAAGATGGAGTTGGGTCCTGATAAATCCATTGTTAAGTTTAAAATATCCTTAAGTTGAAAATGCATTTAATACACATTACCTGGGGCATCTGGCTGGCTCAGGCTGTGTAGCATACAACTCTTGGGATTGAGTTTAAGCCCCACCTTGGGTATGGAGAGAACTTAAAAAAATATGTGTGTGTGTGTGTGTGTGTGTGTGTGTGTGCGCGCGCGCGCACGCGCACGCACAAAACCTACCAACCACCATCATCTTGCCTTGCCTATCTTAAATGTGCTCACAACACTTACATTAGCCTACAGTTGGGCAAAATCATCCAACATAGAGCCTATTATATAAAGTGATGGATACCTCATACAATTTATTGAATACCTTACTGAAAATGAAAAACGAAATGGTTGTGTGGGCACTAAATGGTTTTAAGTGTATCTGTTGTTTACCCTTCTGATCAGGTGATGGGGCTGGCAGTCGCCATAGCCCTGCCCAAGCATTATGAGAAAATATCTTCAGGCATATTGCTAGCCTGGGAAACAATCAAAATTCAAAGTTCAGTTTCTACTGAATGCATATCACTTCCGCACCAGCATAAAGTTGAAAAATCTCAAGCCCAGCCATCGTAAATCAGTACTGCCTGTAAATCATTTTTCAAATAAAAGTCAAAATAATCAACAATATCCAAGTGCCATATTAACTCTAATGAAAAACTGAGAACTTCAGTTTATAACCATTTATCTTCTTGCAGGTAGAAAAACCTCTGAACCCCAAAAGTAGTTTAGCTGGGGTGTAAACCAGATCTTCTAACATTTTGGATCTCTGTAAGACTAAAAGAAGAAATTATGGAAAGGCACAAGCCAACCCATTCACTGGGCCTCTCCATAACTCCAGAAGATTCATATATAATAGTGCTTTGCGACAAGAGAAGAAATGAATGGTTAGGTGTTTGGTTAGACTAAATCATTCTCCACCTACATCAGTAAGAAAAACTTGACTTTAATAATCTTGTGCAATTTAAAGAATTGCTTTTAGGGGCACCTCGATGGCTCAGTCAGGCGTCTGCCTTCAGTTCAGGTCATGATCCCAGGGTCCTGATATCAAGCCCCACCTCAGGCTCTCTGCTCAGTGGGGAGCACGGTTCTCCCTCTCCCTCTGCCCACTGCTTCCCCTGCTTGTGCTTACTCACTCTCTCTCAAATAAAGAAATAAAATATTTAAAAACAAAGAACTGCTTTAAAAAAAAAAAAATCAAGGGATGGTTTCTAAATATTCTCCAATAAAAGGAACCTTTATTCCTTGGAAAAATGGGGTTGGGGCTGAGAAAATACAAGACAAGCTGGGAACATCTATCTAGGTATATTGTACCAGAAATTAAGGAAGTGCTCCAAAAAAACATTGAGGACATATCAAAAAAACACAAGAGCCAACTTAAAGGAGCTCCCAATTGCCAGAGCTGGGACAATTTGAGCAACAAAAAATAAATGATAGCACTGACCCATGGAATTAAATATCCCTGAGTCCACACTGACACAAATGTTAAAAAATGGGGGAGAAGTCACAGCTCCTCCTTACAGGATTCTAATTAGCATAAATATAGAATAGACCTAGCAAATAAACATTTGGCAAACGTCATAGTAGTATTTGTCATAAGCAGTAACAATCCAGATGTCAAAATTAATGAACCGAAGATTGATAGCATGAAAGTATACCCCTCCATGAATTACTTATTATTTACAAAGGGGAAAATCAGCAAAGTTAACTATACAATGGAGAAATCTGGCAGACACTACCTTTACACCACGTGATCAAAGTCCACATCACCAGTACATAAGACATATGGACATCATGTATCCTTATACAATGCACTGAGAAGGGCCCTGAACTCTTGTGGTATTCTTAACGAGAAATAATCTCAATCTAATAGTGAGAAAATAGGAGGCAAATAAAATTCAAGGAGCATTCTATAAAATACTTGGCCAATACTCTCCCAAAGTGTTAATCATAAAAAATGAAGACTGAAGAACTCACAGGCTAGAGGCCTAAAGACAACTTAATGCAATATGGGAACCAGGACTGGAGGCAGAGCCAGAGAAAAAAGGATATTCCTGGAACAACTGGCACGATCCATAGATTAATGGTACTGTATCAATATTTAGTGAGTTTTTTTAAGTAAAGATTTTATTTGACAGAGAGAGAGATCGCAAGTAGGCAGAGAGGCAGGCAGAGAGAGAGGAGGAAGCAAGCTCCCCACTGAGCAGAGCCAATGTGGGGCTCGATCCCAGAACCCTGAGATCATGACCTGAGCTGAAGGCAGAGGCTTTAACCCACTGAGCCACCCAGGCAACCCAATATTTAGTGTTTTTGATAATCATACTATGGTTATATAAAATGTTGACATTTGAGGAAAGCAAAGTGAACCAGTATATGAAAACTCTACAATTTTCACAAAAGTCTAAAATTATTCCAATATAAGTTTTTAAAAAATGGAACATATAGGAAGGAAGAAGGAAAGAAGGGAAGGAAAGGAAGAAACATGTTAGGGGAAAATAACCAATCAACTGTGATTAAAATTAAATGGAGTGAATTTAAGATTTATACATTTTGTTCATCTTAAAAGTTTTAGAATGGTTTGAGGGGCGCCTGGGTGGCTCAGTGGGTTAAAGCTTCTGCCTTTGGCTCAGGTCATGATCCCAGGGTCCTGAGATGGAGCCCCGCATCAGGCTCTCTGCTCAGCAGGGAACCTGCTTCCCTTCCTCTCTCTCTGCCTGCCTCTCTGCCTACTTGTGATCTCTGTCAAATAAATAAATAAAATCTTTTAATAAATAAATAAATAAATGAATTCTATAGAATGCTTTGAATTGACACTGATGATATGTGGTTAAAGTGTTCAGTTTCCCTTCAACAAAGGAAAAAAGTACACAAACATGACTATCCAAAGTCTTACATTGAGAAACAACAGAAGTATGGAGGGCAAATAATCAAGTCAACGATTGCTACTGGCAAAGCAGTCACTGGCAAATAAAACTAGTTTTAGCTGCATTAGGAGATCTTCACCAAACCAAATTTTGGACCAAACTCTTAGAACATAATCTAATTTTTTATACTACAAAAATGCCTGTGTGTGTATATTTTTAACACAGAAATCGTGGGGTGCCTGGATGGCTCAAGTCAGTTAAGCAGCTGCCTTAGGTTCAGGTCACGATCCCAGGGTCCTGGGATGGAGCGCCCCCCCCCCCACCAACCTCAGGCTCTTTGCTCAGTGGGGAGCCTGTCTTTCCATCTCCCTCTGCCTGTCACCCCCACCCCCGCTTGTGTTTTCTCCCTCCTTTCTCTATCAAATAAATAAAATCTCTAAAAAATAACACATCCTGACCCCGACACTCAGAAGAGCTAGGTGAACAGCCTTGTTAGGGGCTCCAAATTCCTTTCAATCTGCCCCCAAAGCCATACCAGTATTTTCTGTGATGTGAAAAGAAAAACTGGGAAGCACTGGCTTAAACTAACATTTCAAATCGCAAAAAAAGCATCTTGAATAATCTCATATCCAACTTGAATTCATGTGGAAAAGTCTAGGAAAAATTGCTTTTGAATTGGCTTATCTCAGTACGTTTTCCCTTTTGAAGGTGAAATACTGGACAACTAAGCTCATGGGAATTCTCTACAAATCATAGAAGTTCCACTAATACTAAAAATGGTGAATGTCACATTTCTAATTCAGAACTTGAGCATCTTCAAACTGATGAAGCAAAGGACTCCCAATTTGGAGGGGAAAGTATTTCAAAATGAGCTTGGCAAAGAGAGGAGTATCTAGGTATATTGTACTATGCCTCAGGCAGAGAAAAGTTCTCAACTCAAAGGGACGACTATAATGTTAATTACAAATCAGTATTTGATTCAGTAGCCTGGACTATGTAGACTGGCGAAATGAGTAGTAATTTGAGGACAAAACATCATTAAAACCCATTTTCAAAACCCTTTCTTATAAAGTTTTCACTCATTTGACCAACTTTACAAATTTGGGACATCTTAAGAACTAAAAATCTTTAAGTAATCTCTATACCCAACATGGGGTTCAAACTCACAACCTTGAGATCCAGAGTCCCAGGCTTGAGGAACCTGGGTGGCTCAGTCAGTTGGGACTGGACTCGTGATTTTGGTTCAGGTCATGATCGCAGGGCTGAGACTGAGCCCAGTCGGTTATGCGCTGGGTGTGGAGCCTGCTTAAGAGTCTCTCTTTCCCTCAGCCCATCACTCTCCTCCCCAACCTTAAAAAAAAAAAAAGGGGGTAGGAGTCCCATGCTCTATGGACTAAGCCAGCCAGGAACCCCATGGGCTAAAAATCTTTAAGGCAGAGAAGTCCCAAACCTTGAGAAATAAAAAAGGGTAAATCAAATACCGTTATGATTATATGGTTCACAAAGACCCAAGCCCCACTGGAATTTATTCTTAGATCTGCACCCACATGAAATACTCTCTAAATAAGCGGCATTTCAAATTAAACACTTACATCCTTGATATTGGGCTCTACCTACTTTGCAAATAAAATTATGCACTATCCGGCCAGGTTTCTAAAGAGTTAGCACAGTGCCTGGAACCTAATAAGCACTCATAATCAAGTATCTGCTGAATGATTTAACAGTGGCTCAACCTTCTCTGGGAAGCATTATGAATTCCGGCCCATCTTTTTCTTCACAGAGGTCATGGCTGTCCGGCCCTAGATACAAAAGCAAGCCTGAACTATCTCATTTCAGCAAACTTTCTAAAACCAGCTGTCATCTCACCTCATACAACTCCTTATGCTCCAAATCTTTCATAAAACACAGAAGACTCAAATCATACTAATAAATAGCACTAGAAGTGATGCTCAACAGGATCTCACGTTTATTGAGAAGTGATTAATGGTAAAAAGAAAGGCAATACCCTTTCCTCATTGGCTGAACAATAAACTGAAGAAACATTCACTACACGTTTTACAATATTTTTCTCTTCCAAAATGCATTTCTGTAAACAAGTTTTTACCACTGTTCTTAGCTTTGAAATCAAATTAATCCTGACTTAATCAGTATAATGTACAAGAACAGAAAGTTTCTTAGGACTCCTAGTACTTTACTTTGAGTAACAAAGGGTCAGAGAAAATGAACCACCCTTAAAGACACAACCTTGGGTAACACTGTTAAATTCTCCAAGACAAAAATTCTTCATAAAAATGTTCTTCCAGTTCGGAAGGGAAAAACCAAATTCCCACTTTCTGGGGTGGAGGCCCAAAATCTTCGAAACTCAAGTGTTCTCCAAGTGCAAATGTCAAAATGGGGAGAGGAAAGGGTTTAAAAATTAGAGAAAACTGTATGCACTTACGGACTTTAAAATCCGAAAAACATAGTAAAAAGACAAAAAAACAAAGCATTATGCTCTGAAATCACAACCAAAGCCAAAATAAAAGGGACATTTTTCACCTAAACTACCTAGAGGGATTTTTTGTTTAGTTTTTTCTTTTTCTTTTTTTTTTCATTTTCCAGTTAAGTCCTATGTCTTTTGTGAAATTCCAATACTTAAACTGCAAGTCTGCAATCGTCTCTGAAGTCAATGAAATTAAGAAAAAAGTCCTAATTCTCTTGAAGGTCATTTTTTTCCTCTTAGGATATGCAGATGCAACCGTTGCTGCAGTCTGTGCAGAACTGCCTTCTATTTGCCACGACCTTGACGTTCCTACAGAGATTAAAAAACAAACAAAAAAATTGAAATGGTTAGTTAAGACTTATCTGAACATGCTTAAGAATTAAAACTTTAAAGTAACTCAACAAAAATTTAGTTATTTGTGCTGAATAGAATATACCTCACAAATAAAAACTTTTACTTCCTATATTTTAAACCAAAGTAGTAAACAATCATCCCAATTAATACAAAATTGTTTTTCCTTGACTTTAAAATTTCTTGCATGACTTAAACAGATCTGTTTTCCAATTACAGTTGGCTTAGGCTAACACTTGTCAATCCTCCCAAATATGGGCCTAATGGAAGTAACTCAAACCATTCATCAAAAGCCTAAAGAAGGGAAGCAGCATATAAAGTATACTAAAAAAAAACTCTAAGGGGCATCTGGGTGGCTCAGCTGGTTAAGCCACTGCCTTCAGCTCAGGTCATGATCCCAGAGTCCTGGGATTGAGTCCCGTATGAGGCTTTTTCCCCTGCTCTGTAGGGAGCCTCCTACTCCCAATCCCTCAGCCTCTCCCCCTGCTTTGTGCTCTGTCAAATAAATAAATAAAATCTTAAAAAAAAAAAAAAAACACAACTCTAATAGTACTAGAGTCATTCTATACTAGTGCTAAGACCTTAGGCATACTCAGAGGCCTCAAATTTCCCTTTTTTGTAAAGTGAGGAAACACATCTCACAGAGCAAAAGCCTGGGTAGCTCAGTTGGTTAAAGCCTCTGACTTTGGCTCAGGTCATGATCTCAGGGTCCTGGGATCGAGCCGTGCATCAAGCTCGTGCTCGAAAGGGAAACCGTTTCTCCCTTTCCTGTTCCCCCTGCTTGTGCTCCCTGTCAAATAAACAAATAAAATCTTTTAAAAATAAATAAATAAAAGCAAAAACATTAAGTGGTTAGGAGCACACAGGCCTGAACTTAGACTTGATTCATCAATCTGCTTGAGTATTTATCCATGGTAAAATATGATTCCTACTAAAAAGAAGAGCAACTACCACTTATGGGTTTCCATGTTCCAGACACTGTACATAATAATGATCTTCATAACCACGCTGCACAGACTGTATTATTCCTAAGAAAACTAAAGCTCAAAAAATTTCCTTGACCAGTATTACTAATAAGAATCAGGATTCAGGGGTGCCTGGGTGGCTCAGTGGGTTGGGCCTCTGCCTTCGGCTCGGGTCATGATCTCAGGGTCCTGGGATCGAGCCCCGAGTCGTCGGGCTCTCTGCTCAGCAGGGAGCCTGCTTACCCTCTCTCTCTGCCTGCCTCTCTATCTACTTGTGATCTGTCAAATAAATTTTAAAAATCTTAAAAAAAAAAATCAGGATTCAAACCTAGGGCCATATATAGGCTCTTTCTCAATACCATGTTATTACAAATGCTTATGTAAAAGTCAACGAAGTGAAACTTTGTGATGAATTGACTACCCCTATGGCTAAATTAATCCACAGATACAAAAACAGTATTCAGAAAGCAGTTATCTTTTCTTTTAAAGATTTTATTTACTTGAGAGAAAGCACAGACACACTCGTGAGTGGGAGAAGGAGCAGAGGGGGAGGGAGAGGGACCAGCACTCTGGACTCTTCAGTGTTTCTTTCTTTTTTTTTTTTTTTTTTAATTTATTTGACAGACAGAGATCACAAGTAGGCAGAGGCAGGCAGAGAGAGAGGAAGGAAAGCAGGCTCCCTGCTGAGCAGAGAGCCTGATGCGGGGCTGGATCCCAGGACCCTGGGATCATGACCTGAGCCAAAAGCAGAGGCTTTAACCCACTGAGCCACCCAGGCGCCCCTCTTCAGTGTTTCTTGATTCATCGCTTCTCGGCCTTTTGGCTAAGATCAAGTTTTCTTGATTCGATCTAATTCCCATGCTTTTATTATTTTTTAAGCCAGGAACATGTGGCCTTCTGTCCCTCAACGTATACACCTTCTTTAAAACTTCTTTAACCCCCACAGCTTTCAATGTCTTTTTAAACTTGCATCCACAATTAAAAATTAAATTGCACTGTCTTGTTTTATGTAAAATTAGTCCCAACTCAATCAAAAAGCTCTTAGAAAGATGATGTCTTCAACTAACCTCACTCACAAGCTACAGGAGTTTAGCAGTAGGTAACATGCTACAACTGACTTTTAAATAAAATTCTGGTTATTTTTTCTTTTCTTTTTCTTTTTTTTAAGTTTCATTTATTTAAATAGTCTCTACACCCAACATGGGGTTCGAACTCACAAGCAGGAGATCTAGAGTCATCGCGTGCTCTTCCAACTGAGCCTGCCAGGTGCCCCACAGGTTTATTTTAAATTACGCAAATTAGGGGCGCCTGGGTGGCTCAGTGGGTTAAGCCGCTGCCTTCGGCTCAGGTCGTGATCTCAGGGTCCTGGGATGGAGTCCCGCATCGGGCTCTCTGCTCAGCAGGGAGCCTGCCTACCCCCCTGCCTGCTTCTCTGCCTGCTTGTGATTTCTGTCAAATAAATAAAATTTAAAAAAGAAAAAAAAAGAAAACATCACACTGATACAATTAAGCAAGTTCGATTAACTGCTGTTCTATTTCCAAGTAGTTTTGAAGTGGACACAAAAAATAAGCTTATATAATTACAAATAATAAAGATAACATCCATCTTCTCAGTATAAAGATACTTAAGCATTTCCATACTATCTTGAAAAGTAAAATAGATTTGGCACCAATAAAAAAAAAAAACACCAGATTTTATTTTTTTAAGTAGGAAAGGAAAATAGCTTTACAACGGAGAACGTAGTGAACACTTTAAATAAGTGATCAAAATAACATTCCCAATAATGGCATAAACAGCCTCCTAATGTGAGGCACTGAGGACACAAAGTCGCTTCTGTAGTATTCCTGCCAGAGAAACACAATCAGAATGTACTTAATGAGGAAACCTTAGACAAACTGAGGTGCATTCTACAAAAATAAACAGCATATACTCTTCAGAAAGGCAATGTCATAAACAAAGCACCTGGGTGGGTGGGGTGTGGTATGCGTATGAAAACACTGCAGATTAAAAGAGATCAAAAAGACATGAAAACTACAAGATCCTGGACTGGAACCTGGATCATTAAAAAATGGCTATCAAGGACATTAAGACCTACTGGTAAAATACAAATAAGATTTGTAAATAACAGTTCTGTATGTCAATGTTAAATTTCCCGACGCTGATTAACCACACTGTTGGTTATAGTGCATGTTCTTATTTTTAGGGATTAACAGCAAAATATTGAGGAGAAAAGGACCTATCTGAAACCTACTTTCAAATGGTCAGAAAATCACCCATCTCCAAAAAGAAAAATAAAGTAATATATGTGGCAAAACAGCACAGTGGCAAATCTGGATGAAAAGTATACAGGTATTCTGTGAACTATTCTTGAAATTTCTCTTAAGTTTGAAACTATTTCAAAATAAAGTTAATAAAAACGGGGAGAAAATTAGTTTTCATTTCATTCTTCTGCAAATACTAGCTACACTAAAAGTTATGTGCAACAAATGATAAAACTTTGAAATAAGTTTATTTCTGGGGCACCTGAGTGGCTCAGTTAAGTGACTCTTGATTTTGGCTCAGGTCTTGAACTCAAGAGTTATGCGATCCAGTCCATGCTCAGCAGGGAGTCTGCTGAAGATTCTCTTCCCTCTACCCCTTCTCCCATTCTAAATAAATAAATAAAATAATGAAATTAGTTTATTTCCTCAGACCTACACTAAAAGTCCTTAAACACAGAGCACTTTTTTTTTAAAGATTTTTATGTATTTAAAAAAAAAAGAAAAAAAAAAGATTTTTATGTATTTATTTGAAGAGCAAAAAAGCAGAGGGGAGAGGGAGAAGCAGGCTCCCCGCTGAGCAGGGAGCTCAACACAGGGCTCAAACCCACACCTGAGATCATGACATAAGCCGAAGGCAGATGCTTAACTAAGCCACCCAGGAACCCCAAATACAGAGTATTTTAGCAAAAAAAAAAAAAAAAAAAAAAAAAAAAAGAGGCTCCTGGCTGGCTAGGTTGGTAGAGTGTGCAACTCTTGATCTCTGGGTTGTGAGTTCAAGCCCCTCACTTTTAAAAATTTTTGAAAAAAGTTTTTAAGTATATTTTAAAAAGGGCCGCCTGGGTGGCTCAGTCATTGGGCATCTGCTTTCGGCTCAGGTCATGATCCCAGGGTGCTGGGACTGAGCCCTACATCGGGCTCCCTGCTAAGCAGGGAGTCTGCTTCTCCCTCTCCCACTCCCCCTGCTCCTGTTCCCGCTCTCAGTGTCTCTCTGTCAAATAAATAAATAAAATCTTAAAAAAAAAAAAAGTACATATTTTCTTAAAAAGTTACCTAGCAGTTTTTTTTTTTACAAGTCTTTTAGAATGAGAAAGGATGACAAAGAGAATGTTCTAACACAAGGACCATTATTTTTAGACATTTTGGGACATTAAAACCTTTTAGGTTTTAAGATTCTATTAAAGACTTCTCTTACAGCAGCTTTCTTTCACTTTGTGACTACTTCCTATAACCACTGAGAACAATTCCACTAAATGCTCTGACAATTTATGGCCAAAGGGCTTCACCTGTAGATCAGCTGTATTTGCCGATATTCCTAAGCAACCAGTCTACCCTAGTTAAGATTTAACAAACAAGGGGCACCTGGGTGGCTCAGTGGGTTAAAGCCTCTGTCAAGATGCGGGGTCCTGGGATCAAGCCCGGCATCGGGCTCTCTGCTCAATGGGGAGCCTGCTTCCCCCTCTCTCTGTCTGCCTCCCTGCCTACTTGTGATCTGTCAAATAAATAAATAAAATCTTAAAAAATATATTTAATAAATAAAAAGTAAGGAGGTGGGGGAACCAGGAGAATGATGACGGATATATAATAAAGGGAAGAAAGCAGAAGAGCACATAAAAGCAAAATCAGATCTCCAATGGGTACAAGTCCCAGACAGAATTGCCATGAGCAAAACATACATTTATTTATGTCTTGTTGAACACTCCAGCTTTTATACACAAAGATGCTACTGACTCATCATAACAGGGCAAGTGGTATGTCAAGTTTTTTTTTTTTTTCCCCCATGGTGCTGTCATGTGGAACGAGCCAATGACAGCCCATCCCTTTTTTAAATCTAGTGCTTCCATGGGACACCTGAGTGGCTCAGATGGTTAGGCATGTGCCTTCGGCTCAGATCATGATTCCAGGGTCCTGGGATTGAGCTCTGCATCCGTCTCCCTGCTCGGCAGGGAGTCTGCTTCTACCCCTTTTTCTCCCCCTGCTTGTGCTCTCTCACTCCGTCAAATTAAAATAAAATAACATAATATAACATAATGTAATATAAAATAAATAAAATAAAATCTAGAGCCACAGGCCAGACAGTTACAGTGAGATGTGTGGTAAGAACAGGCTGAAGTGGTCGGTCAAGGTTAAGCTCCCGCCATGGATTTGCTGTCTGCAATAAAGTAAACATAAGATCCTCAAGAACACACACAAAATTAACTACAAAGTCCCAGTTAACCAGAATACAATCAAATGCTAGAAGGGAAGATGCATGCATTCCTAGAGCTTAAGGATCCTGTACTGGTAATAAAGAAGAGAGGAAAATCACAGCCAAGATCTTACTGAATTCACACCCCACCCCCAAATTTCCCATTAGGACACTTTCATCCTAATCTTCAAATCAATCCAAACTCTCAACAAGAACAATAACGAGTCTAAAGAAACAATCTTAAGAAATAAAGATAGGGGCGCCTGGGTGGCTCAGTGAGTTAAAGCCTCTGCCTTCAGCTCAGGTCATGATCCCAGGGTCCTGGGATTGAGCCCCATGTTGGCTCTCTGCTCAGCGGGGAGCCTGCTTCCCTTCCTTTCTCTCTGGTTGCCTCTCTGCCTACCTGTGATCTCTGTCTGTCAAATAAATAAATAAAATCTTTAAAAAAAAAAAAAAGAAATAAAGATAAATTTAAAGACATTAAGACAGGGTAGCTCAGTAATTAAGTGTCTGCCTTTGGCTCAGGTTTATGATCCCACGGTCATCCCAGGAAGCCATTAGGCTTCCGGCTCTTCGGGAAGCCTGCTTCTCCCTCTCACACTCCCCCAGCTTGTGTTCCCTCTCTTGCTGTCTCTCTGTCAAATAAATAAATAAAATTTTTAAAAATAAATAAATAAAGATATTAAGAAAATGTAAACCAAGGGAAGAAGTTTCTAGCCTTCAGTATCTGGTCTGCCACTTAAAAACTAGAGGTAATACCCATACTAATCATCCATTCCACCTGAGTCCTTACTCAGTTTATATCTATGATTATAAAATACAAAACTTCATCTCTAGGAAATATCCCAAAAACCACAAGGTGGCAATGTTACCTAAAATCTGCACATTTGAAACCTCTTCCTGTAATACATATTTATCTTTCTGCAGATTTATTTTTTTCCTCTAAACTTAATATCCCCTTGTTTCTACTACCATCCTACTCTCTCCACTTTTAAGAAGCCCTTAAATACAACTGAGACATATATTTATTTGCCGGCTATAATTTTATTGACCTTAAAAACTGATATTCACCCCTAAAATTAAATTTACTTCTATACCCCTCAACTAATTTTTTCTATGTCCCCAGGGGCCTTGAGAGAAAGGAACAGAAATTTCAGTGTCCCTGGCTGAACGTAAGAGAATGTGGATGGGCTAACATGATAAAATATGATTATACTAAAATCACTTTCATAGAGTGAAATCTAAAAAACAAAACATATGAATAAACAAAGCAGAAACAGACCCATAAATACAGAGAAAAACTGATGGTTGCCAGAGGGGAGGTGGGAGGGATGGGCAAATGGGTGAAGGAGAATGGGAGATAGTCTTCAAGGTATGGAATGAGTAAGAGGATAAAACATACAGCAAGGGAAATATAGTCAATGGTACTGTATTATGACATAGCCTTACATGGCAAGAGTTGGTAGCTACATTTGTGGTGAGCAGACTGTAACATACTAACTCGTCCAGTGAAATCACTATGTTGTACTTGGACACCTGCCTGGCTCAGCTGGTTGGGCGTCCGACTCTTGATTTTGGCTCCAGTCGTGGTCTCAGGGTCACGAGATTGAGCCCCTTCGTGGGGCTCTCCACTCAGCACAGAGTCTGCTTAAGACCCTCTCACGCTCTCCCTCTGCCCCTCCCTAACCCTCCCTCTCTAAAATAAATATATCTTAAAATATATTTATCTTCAGGGTGCCTGGGTGGCTCAGTCAGTTAAGTGTCTGACTTCAGCTCAGGCCATGATCTCAGGGTCCTGAGATCAAGCACCCTGTCTGGCTCCCTGCTCAAGGGGGGTCTGCTTTTCCCTCTCCCTACCCCACTCACTGTTCTCTAAGAAATAAAATCTTAAAAAAAAAAAGTCTTCTACCTTCTCATCCCCTTTTAAGTTTTTCTAGGTGCAGAAATGGACACTTAGTTTGAATGAATTTTTGGGAACCAAAGTAGGAGCAACAAGACGAAGTTAACGCATTCACATTTCCTATCATCAAATTCTTTCCAAGACTGCTAATTAGAAGCTGAACTCCTATACACATTTTACCAAAAGGGTTAGAAGTAAAAAGCCTAGATAATCCACTATTTTCAGTACCTGAATAATAAATCTGACTATGAACAGAACAAGGATAAGATAAATCACACATTAACATTTTTTAGCTTAACTAAGATAATGAGAAAACACTAGCTCCAAATCAAATGAAATGGTGTGACAGTCTTGACTATTCTCTAAATCACTCATTGGCTTTCCAGTAAAAACATTTGAACCAAAACTAATTTCACAATAAAACCAATTTCTCTAAACACTGCAGAATATAATTCAACAAATAAGGTTTTTAATAGCTTCTCAAATCCCCTCCATTCTCAGTACAAACATATTTTGCATTTGACAGATAAATTCAGAATGAAGTAATCATTAGAATAAGATTTCCGGACATTTGATGATACTCTCCAGCTCTAACTCCAAAAATATCTTGTAGAACCATTAACAACTCCCTCAATATCTTTCTAGTCCAAGCTACTGTCATCTCTCATCTGGAACGTGCCAGACTCTTAAAGACCTCCCTTTCACTCTTGTGCCCTCTTCAGTGTATTCTAAGGGTCAGACCCCCAAAATGGAAACTCATTAGCACTTTTAAGTACCATGCCAAAAGTTACTGAAGAATCTGATGATCCAAAATAAACAAGTACATATTTATATAGATCATAATCATTCATAAAAAACCTCTATGAAACCTGTATGCAAAGAATTTGTATGTAACTTAATTCTAACACCCACAGTAAGGTATTTCTCTGATTTACAAAAAATGCAAAAGCAGGATGGCTGGGTGGCTCAGATTATGATCCGAGAATCCTGGGATTGAGCCCCACATTGGGCTCCTTGCTTGGCAGAGAGACTGCTTCTCCCTCTCCCTGCAGCTCCCCCTGCTTATGTTTTCTCCATCTCTATGTATCAAATAAATAAGTAAAACCTTAAAAGAAACTACTAAAGCTCCAAGAAGTTTACTTGCTCTAATCAGTCATAGTGGTAGATATATTAGGTTTTCTAGAGTGCTTAGACTTTCTGCTACTATAAATATGATATGTTAAGACCACAGAATCTAGAATTCATGCTCTCTATAATTATCAACCAGTATACACAAATTAAGGCCCATCATACGTAACATACTTTATAGAATCCTTTCCCCCTCTGAAAAATACTTTTTTTTTTTTTTTTGACAGAGAGAGATCACAAGTAGGGAGAGAGGCAGACGGAGGGGGGGGGCAGGTTCCCCACTGAGCAGAGAGCCCGACGTGGGGACTGATCCCAGGACCCTGGGATCATGACCTGAGCCAAAGGCAGAGGCTTTAACCCACTGACCCACCCAGGTGCCCCAAAAAATGGATTACCTTTAAAAATCAGCCTTTAAAATCTTAGCTTGGGCAACTTCAAGATGGCTAGTGGCCACTAAATATTACAGCTTAAAATTAACAACTCTAAAAAAATTAATGTGCGCACAGAAAGGAAGATACAGTAAAAGGAACTAAATAATGCAAAACTTCAGGCACCTGATCAAACAGAGATCCAGAAAAGTATGTAAAGATTCTGAGGAATCTGAGGTGCCTGGGTGGTGCAGTTGGTTAAGCATCTGATTCTTGGTTTTGACTCAAATCATTATCTCAGGGTTCTGGGATCAAGCCCCACATAGGGCTCTGCTGAGTGAGGAGTCTGCTTAATCTCTCTCCCTCTCCCCCTTCCACTTGTGCTCTCACTCCCCCTCTAAAATAAAACAATCTTTAAATAATGTAAAACTAGTGTCCCTTAGAAACAGCCACAATGTCTCTAAAAAGTAGATCATAACATCAAGCCACAGGGGCACCTAGGTGGCTTGGTCAGTTAAGTGTCCGACTCTCAATTTCGGCTAAGTTCGTGATCTCAGAGTCATGAGATCCGGACCCATGTTGGGTTCCACAACGGACATGGAGCCTGCTTAAGATTCTCTATCTCCCTCTGACCCTCTCACTTAAAAATTTTTTTTCCTTAAATAAATAACATCAAGTTACAGGTACAGGATATTAGTCAAAGAGACTACCACCTTTTAATGGACAAAAAAAAAAGTATAGGCAAATAATTAGAGACTCACAATATTGATAGCTAATTAAAAATGGGCAAACTGGGGCACCTGGGTGGCTCAGTGGGTTAAGCCGCTGCCTTCGGCTCAGGTCATGATCTCAGGGTCCTGGGATCGAGCCCCGCATGGGGCTCTCTGCTCAGCAGGGAGTCTGCTTCCTCCTCTCTCTCTGCCTGCCTCTCTGCCTACTTGTAATCTCTGTCTGTCAAATAAATAAATAAAATTAAAAAAAAAAAAATGGGCAAACTGCTCAAAATACTACAATACTAAAAAGTACTGCCAGGTTTATCAAACACACGTTAGTTCTAACACTGCTTTTAAAGATGAAGTCTTGAGATGAACAGATAATAGACTTTTGGGGGAAAAGACAGGACTACAGTACAAAGAAAGAAACTTTAGAAACCAAATGTACAGGAAAAATAAGCATGAACAATTTGAGGTAAGAGGCACACAAAACACTAATGATATATATAATCCAGGAGTTCTCAAACTTGAAAAATACAAGACAATCACCTATAGATAAGAGCTGATAAAATGCATATTCCAAGGCCTTGTCTCTACAGATGCTCCTTGAGTAGGTGAGAGAGGACAAGAATCTGCAGTTTAAGTATTCACTGATGGTAACTTATGTAAACTGAGAAACTTCTCCATCAACTTGTAATCCCATAACAAAATGCCTATGGAGCTCACTAAATTAAATTACTAATAAATCTGGGTGTAGAGCCTAGTTACCAGCATTTCTGTAAATACTTTCCAGATGACTCAAAGCTTATTTTATATCATTGTTACCATCTTTTTGTTTATACTCTGAAACACTCATCTAGGTCCACCCTGCTCCCCTCCCCATCCCTCTGCAGGCTTATGGATTTCAAGTGAAGTAACACTTGCTATAAATGATTTGAAATTACCCAAGAACTTGTCTGGGTTCTAGTTCTGGCTCACCACTAAACAAAAATAATCTTGCAAATCTGTGTAAAAAATGAGAGTGAGATAGACTAGAACCTTCCCACTCAATTTTAGAACCTTTTCAGAGTACATTACATCCAGAGTCATTTGTGTTTCCCCTTATTCGGGCTGCCTGTCATTAGCAGCAGCTTTCACAAGGTTGTGCAGAGTGGATCCAATTAGCTCCATTTTGATGCCTGTGATGAAGTAAGTATATCCTGAGCGCTTAAACAAAGGTTTAAATTTTCAAATAATTATGCTCTCCTCATATACCTTCAAAGAGGTGAATGGCATCAGTAGATAACAGAACATTGTTGTTAACTGTTTTGAATGATAAATGTGGGGGCACCTGGCTGGCTAAGTCAGTAGAGCTGATAAAGAGTCAGTGATTCAACCTCAGGGTTGTGAGCTGGAGCCCACACTGGTGCAGAGATTAAAGATAAAAACTTTAAAAAAAGATAAATGAGAAGATGCAGCAAAGCCAAAGAACAAAAACAGCTTTGGGGCAAGACAAATTCCAGCTCATCTACAACTTAGCTAGTGATCTTGAGAAAGTCGTACCTTCTAAATCGCAGTTCCCTAACTGTAAAATGAAGACAATTTTATAAAAAGTTTAAGAAGGCGGGGAGGGGGGTCCCTGGGTGGCTCAGTTGATTAAGCATCTGACTCGGTTTCGGCTCAGGTCATGATCTCAGGGACGGGAGATGGAGCCCAGGACCAGGCTCCATCCACACTGAGCGCAGAGCCTACTAAGGGGGAAAAAAAAAAAAAAAAAAAAAAAAAGGTGGTGGTGAGGGAACCAAAACCAAAACTCCATATACTGCTGGGCCCAACCAACCTCTCCAGCTTTACCAATTACCATTCTTTCCACTTCTCATTATTCTGAAAACAACCTAAGCATTCATGAGATCATGTTTATGAATATGATCTGTCTTGTCTCCCCTTCCTAGAACACCCTCCCCACTTTTCTACTGGGCAAATTCCATATAATGGTCCATGGGCTTTGGGGCCAAAGAGACTTGTTTCTATTCAGATGCAGCTCCAACATATTTCCATTTATCATTTATTAAGACAAAACTGCAACAAAAGCGTATGTCAGAACTTCACTACTTCATCCAGGATTTGAGCAACTTCTTTGCTAAACCAGATAATTTTCAAATTCTGGAAGACTATTTCCTCAGATTTCTGTGCTATTCAAAATATGCAGAGCCACAGACATGACACACTTAAATTTAATCTGCATTAATATTTTCTCTATCACTTTAAGGGTAGACAATTAACAAAAACCAAGTCCTGATTTACATACATAGCATTTGTCAATTTTTTTAAGATTTTATTTATTTGTCAAAGACAGGGGGCGCACATGAGCATCGGTGCACAAGTGAGCTCTAGAGCAAGAGAGCACTAGTGCACAAGCAGAGGGAGTGGCAGGCAGAGGGAGAAGCAGGCTCCCGGTTGAGAAAGGAGCCCAAGGCAGGACTCAATCCCAAGACCCTGGGATCATGACCTGAGCAGAAGGCAGACTTTAACTGACTGGGCCACCCAGGCGTCACAGCATTTGCCAATTTTCATGGTGTAAATAACATGGCAGAGCTATGTATTACATAGTTTATATACAGTATTATACATTAATAAAACAGATGTAAATAACCTCGAGTGATAAATTTGAGTATTATGGTTTAACAGTAGTAATAACTGTATTCTAAGTTTATGTAGTTTAATTTTAATTTTCTTACAAACTGCTTTATAATGTATTTAATATAAATACAAAGGTATTTAAGACATCTTTTAATACAATGTATTTAATTTTAATGTCAAAATAATGTTTAACAGCCAGCTTGCTAAAATTTCTTTTTAAGATTTTATTTATTTGTCAGAGAGAGAGAGAGAGAGCACGAGCATAGGCAGGCAGAGTGGCAGCAGAGGCAGAGGGAGAAGCAGGCTCCCCAGTGAGCAAGGAGCCTGATGTGGGACTCAATCCCAGGACGCTGGGATCATGACCTGAGCCGAAGGCAGCCGCTTAACCAACTGAGCCACCCAGGCATCCCATAAAAAAATTTTTTTAAAAGATTTTATTTATTTATTTGACAGAGAGTGAGTGAGTGAGAAAACTAGCAAGCAAGCAAGCACAAATTGGGGGAGTGGCAAACCCTGGGATCATAACCTGAGCTGAAGGCAGACACTTAACCAATGGAACCACCCAGACACCCTGCTAAAATTCTTCAAAGCTAAGCAGCTCACAATTAGCCAGCTCCGCATCATTGACATCACTGAAATACCAATTCCACAGCTTATTAAGCAATGAGACCCTATACAAATAACCTCTTTGAGCCTGCTTCCTCATCTAAAATGAGAATATACCAAACATTTATGTGCCCCTTGTGCCAAGCTCTGTGCTATCATCTGAGTGTTTATTACTCATTCTGACATGGTTCAAATGTTCCTTCCTCCATGAAGCCCTCCTAAATTTCCCCAAATGTATCACTCTTTTTCAGAAAACCATTTCTTCATTATACTCTATTGCAGCTATTATCCCGCAAAGGTGACACCTCATTTAAACACAAACATTTGTTCAAAGACGGATACAAAGGGCATCGTTCAAGGAGATCCAAATTCAGAGTCATCTATTCTCTTCTAGTCCTCCCTTAAGGAGGCTGCAGAAAGGCACTTCATCTATCCACAAAGCAAGGAAGGTGAAGAGTAACTATGAGTTACTGTGCTATTCAAAATATGCAGAGCCACAGACATGACACACTTAAATTTAATCTGCATTAATATTTTCTCTATCACCTTAAGGGTAGACAATTAACAAAAACCAAGTCCTGAAACAGAATTTCCTTCACCCTTTTGGCAGAGAGACAAGTAACTTATCTGCAAGACCGAAGTAGACATAAACAGCCTTAGAATTTTACAAAAAGTTCAGGTTTGCCATTTCAATTAAAACAGGACACCGAGCACTGCATTAGTTCTGAAGAGGCAATTTAAACCAGTGGTGGAAGGCAGAAATACTAAATCGAAAGGAACAATATGCCATGATTATTCCCTAAGAATTTAATAAGAAAACACATCTGGCTAAAGTGACATATTCTAACTTTTCTATCACAAATTTTACTTGTGTATTTTTAATTTTTTTCTAAAGCTGAAAATGGAGCAGGGGTGCGTGGCTTGCTCAGTCAGTGGAGCAGGTGACTCTTTTTTTTTTAAGATTTTATTTATTTATTTGACAGACAGAGATCACAAGTAGGCAGAGACGCAGGCAGAGAGAGAGGAGGAAGCAGGCTCTCTGCCGAGCAGAGAGCCCGATGCGGGGCTCGATCCCAGGACTCTGGGATCATGACCTGAGCCGAAGGCAGAGGCTTTAACCCACTGAGCCACCCAGGGGCCCCAAGGAGCAGGTGACTCTTGATCTCAGGCTCATGAGTTAAAGCCCCACACTGGGCACAGAACTTAGTCAAAGAAAAAAGAAAAAGAAAATGGAGCCAAGGTTGACAGCTTCAAGTATTTCCCAACAACTGATTAAAGGTCCAAATCAAAGGGTTAGGAAGATGGCCATAAAGGAAAAACAAACAAAAAAACCCACAAAACCTCCTTATAAAGAGAAATACTGGGGCACCTAGGTGGCTCAGGCAGTTAAGTGTCCAGTTCTTGATTTCGACTCAGGTCAGGATTTCAGGGTGTGAGAGATTCCTCCTGCTTGAGATACTCCCTCTCCCTCTGCCCCGCCCCTTCCTGCTTTCTCTTTGGGGGAAAAAAAAAAGAGAGACAGAGAAACATTACTTAGACCAACATCATAGGAAAACTGGATTTTAAGAAAAAGGTAACACTTCTCTTAAATAATCATTTGTATGTTCCTCTGATAAATCTTCAATATGTTTTATTTTTATATTTTTTAAGCTTGTATTTGAGAAAGCACGAGAGAGAGAGAGCATGTGAGCACGTTGGAGGGAGCAGCAGACCCTCTGATGAGCAGGGAGCCTGTTGCTGGGCTGGATCCCAGGACCCCAGGATCATGACCTGAACCAAGGCAGGCATTGAGTGAGCCACCCAGGGACCCCCTCCTTCAGTATGTTCTAGGTAATAATTTTTTCATTAATACTAATGCAGTAAATATTTAAAAAATATCCATATATCTTATCTGTACTAAGATTTACTGGGACTCTATCAGTCCTTTCTGTCATCCATGTCCTTCTAGCCTCAAGTCCTTTTTTCTTATATGTAATAAGTAATAGGTCAGAAATTACGAAACAGAAATAACCTTCCTAAAAAGACCTGTTCAGTAGCATACATTCCTTTCATGAATTTTGAATGTTATCTTGGGCTAGCTAACCCTCTTATTCTTGATTTCTCTGGTACAGACTATTCCATGTATAAATCTTCTCTACAACGTATCTAATAAAAGTTCTTTTGGTCTCTTCTTGAAACCCTCCCATGACTAAGAACTCCATTTCTGGAAAGTTCTCCCTTCTATTTACAAAAATCTTCCTCCCTATAACCTGTATTCGTTGGTTCTGGTGCTATCTTCTGACAAGGAGAATAAACCCATTAGTCTTTTGTTTTTAAGTAGAACCTATGCTCAGCATGGGGGCTGAACTCATGACCCCGAGATCAGGACATCAGTATTCTACCAACTGAGCCAGCCAGACACCCACTAAACCTACCAGTCTTAAAGGCATTTGATACAAGCTATCATATTCCCCTTCCAAATCATCTAAGCTAAACATTCTGATGAACACAGGGATATGATGAGAAACAAATAACGTGTATGAAACACATCACTGGAAGAAGTGAGCTGTTACATATTCAGTAATGGTAATTATAATTACCATGTACTGGTTCATCTTTACTTCTACAAGCTTCTCACTGTCTTCCATGCAAAGGTAATGACAAGGAGTACCGGATGATTTATGGAATTGTTTAATCACTGCTATATCACACACCTGAAACTACTATAACACTGTATGTTAACTAGAATTAAAATAAAAACTTAAAAAGGTAACATCAAGGAGCTCCTCCATCCTGATTCAAAGGAAACCTTCCTTTCTTTTAAACTCTAGAACTTTTTTAAACTAATTTTGTGCCTTTCTCAGTTTCCTTCTATATCAAACTAACTCCATGAACATTTTATTCAACTCCTTTTTCCTAAGCCAACCTCCAACAAGCTTCCATTGTGGAGAAACCTACTCCACAAATACCAATTAGACTTGCTCTTAAACTGTACAGGACTTCTTGTTCCAAATTATCTATAGTCACAGATGTGGACTGCCCTGAACTGATCTATGTTTATTCTTCCCCCAAACACCTCTGGCTACCTTCTATACATCTTTCAAGGCTCAGCTCAAAAGATCACCTCTTCCAGAATTTCTTCTGTGACCAACCCACCCACAACCCAGGCTGGTTTAGGCAGTCCTCACTTTCAAACTGGCACCCTGTACGTATCTTGAGAAACTGCTTTGTTTTGTATGCTTACCTGTCACTAATGTAAGGCTCCCTGACAATACACTCCAGATTTCTCAGTAGTATCTAGCATACAGCAAAGAAAAGATATAGGGATGCCTGGGTGGTTCTGTCTTTAAGTTCTGCCTTCGGGTGAGGTCATGACCCCAGGGTCCTGAGATAGAGCCCCGCATCAGGCTACCTGCTCAGCGGGAAGCCTGTCGCTCCCTCTCCCACTCCCCCTGCTTATGTTCCCTCTCTGTGTCTCTGTCAAATAAATAAATAAAATCTTTAAAAAAAAAAAAAAAAGATAAATATAGATATGTCAGGACCTTGCTGTATTCCCTCATCTGTGTCAAATATACAAATAAAATCTTTTTTTTAAGATTTTATATATGATTGACAGAGAGAGATCACAAGCAGGGGGCAGCAGGCAGAGGGAGAAGCAGGCTCCCTGCTGAGCAGAGCCCAATGTGGGGCTCAACCCCAGGACCCTGGGATCATGACCCGAGCCGGAGGCAGACGCCCAACTGAGCCACTAGGAGCCACCATAAATAAAATCTTAAAAAAAAAAAAAAAAAAAAAAGGAGGGGGTGCCTGGGTGGCTCAGTGGGTTAAAGCCTCTCTGTCAAATAAATAAATAAAATCTTTAAAAAACAAACAAACAAACATTGTAGGACAGGTGTGAATAGGCATTTTTAATCAATGCATGTTCACTGCAATGTTATTTCAGCTGGAAAAAAAAACATAAAGCAGCTGACAAATCTAAAAATTAAGGATTGGTAAATCATAATAAATCTATGAAAAGAATACTATGAAGCCATCAAAAGTGATGTCACAGAAGAATATTTCACAATTAGGCGAAGGTTCTAAATAAATGCAGAAAGCAGGTTACAAAATAGTATCTGGAGTACACAGCAGAGTAAAGTGCATATGGGAGATACCCCTAAAATTTGCTGAAGTTTCAAGCCAGATGGATGCAATGCTTGAAGCTTCTAGGATACGGAATTACGACACGGAACGGACCGGGCTGCTAGCAGTAGGCTAAAATGGCTCGAGTTGTGCTTCAGTGTGTTCTGCCAAGATACATACCCAATCACGGAACTTTAGAATAGCTGGGACATCATTTTCAGGATGAAGCTTACGTATTTCCCCACTTGAGTTACTATGCCCACTTGGCACAAGTGTTTGGAATCTTGTAAACAACACACGAGTGCACATACAAACACCCCACCTAAAAGGAGTCTACTGCCTCAATGAGCTAACAGTTTGACTCTCATGAAATTTGTTTTGTCTTGGAAGCCTAAAAAAGACTAGCTTTACATCAGTTATGTAAGAATGTTAAGGTCAACAGCAGGCAAGAGAAGTAAGGCAATACTGACTAAAATGTTAACTGGGTTTAGAAGCAATCACAGGGACCTTCCCAAAACCTTAGCAATCTTTTCTAACAGAAGGTACACTACAAAGTAATCTGACACAAGTATGGTCGAAGCTTTCATTTTTCTTTTTTTATTTTTGGTAATTTGTTCACCGGCCTGAGAACAATTCATATACTCATTCACCAGAAGTCTTTATGGAATGGTTTTAAGAAAGATCCATTAGTTGGCTTAACAAAGACCCTAAACCTTGATTATTACCACTCACTATGAAAACATCACAAAGCTGGTCAGTTCCAACGTATGACTCTTACACCTCCCTACGAAGTTGAATTATTATTCACTGAACTGCTCCAGTGAATTTAGTACAAACTTGATTAAAAGTCTACATAAATTAACAGCGCTCAAATTTGCTACTTCATTTTTAAATCCAAGTTTCCCCACTATTTCCAATACATACAAGTCAATCTTACCATTTATGCTGTACATTCCTGTCTTTGCCCTATTTTTGTTTTTGCCTTCCTATTTTTAATCACAACATGTGGGACAGAACTTTGCAGATGAAAGCAAGCAGATTCATAATATGGGATTGACATTACGCATGTTTCAAGTGGTTGAACTAAGCACCCGGATGCCCCTCACACACTTTAATAATCTACTGTGAAACTACATGACGCTTAAAAGGTCATGGCCTCCCATCCTTGAGTTCCTCTATTTTTCTCTTAAAGATTTTATTTATGTATTTGACAGAGAGAGAGAGAGAGAGATATCACAAGTAGGCATAGAGGCAGGTGGTGGGAGATGGGGGTGGGGAACAGGCCCCCCCCGCCGAACAGAGCGCCTGATTCGGGGCTCGATCCCAGGACCCTGAGGTCATGACCTGAGCCAAAGGCAAAGGCTTATTAACCCACTGAGCCATGCAAGCACCCCCTTAAGTTCCTCTAGATACAGGAGACTGTTAAAACATCTTTAGAGCCTTTCAGATGTCTGGTGAAAATAATCAGTAAACCATTTCCTCAAGATTATGGCAGATTTTAAGTTAAACCAGTAAACTTTGGGGAAGGGAAAAGAGGAATTTAAAGTTTTTTGACAGTGTACTTTTCATAATGTTGCTCTATACTTCTAGCATCACTGACAAACATATCTCCATTTTTTATTCATCTGCACACACTAGAAGGCAACCATCCTGCTTTAGCTGGACAACTATGCATCTCTGAGTCTGTGTTATCCAGGTGTAGAATCTAATCATACAGCCCTCCTCCTTCTACTGCTCAAAAAATAAGCTTTTATGGAGGTGCACCAAGTGCCTCAGATCCTATATCAAATATATAAAACCTGTATGAATTCATGACACACCTAAGAAAAATTTATTTACATAAACTTAATAAACTTCATTTTACATTTGAAGCCAACCACTTAGGATTCTCTCAATCATTAATGTATCTTTAAAAAAAAAAAAAAAAGTCTTCTTGCCCATAATAATCTTTTCACCTACTTCCTACATTTAAATATGTCAAAGTCCTAGGTAACATAAACTCTGCCCCAACTCGTATTTTACCATTCTCTATGGTATTAAAGTTTACATTCACTCAATACACACAGACCAAGCATTACCAACACTTTCCAATAAATTCCAACTCTTTAGTTTGGACCTATTCCCCATCACTCTGCCCAAGATTGTCACTTGTTACAGAGGGGGGAACAAGAGGTTACTCTTCAGGAATACAACAGAATTTTAAGAGCAAGAGATCAGCTTTTTATGATTATGTTTCAAAGTTTTATATAATACATACTATGTTTCCAAATGGGAAAAGGGTTTTGGAAAAAGTAACTAAGCAGAACACTAAGGAGGACAGGAACAAGGAAAAAGTTCCAAAACATTCCCTAATACTTCCAGTAATCAAAGGCAAGCAGAAAGCAATGTCAGGGCTTGGTGGCACACCAACTCCTGACTTAACCACCTTAGCTGAGTTAAGCCAAAAGTTAATTGTAACAGAACTTTAACCTTTTCTCTGCCATATTAAGGCCTCAATCTTTTCCTACTTGAATTTTCATGGTTCTATCACTTCAATTATTCCCTTTGCATTTCTTCTGGCCTTGTTCTTCACCTCTTTTGCATCATTTAAATTCTGCTTTCCGTTAACTTAAGCTCACATTTCTACACACTAAGCCAAACAGTAACATCAATTATACTTCCATGAAGGCTTAAACTGTTAAGTGATACGTTTGTTATTTACAAAGCTTTTATTAACCATTCAGAATACCTCTCCTGTTCTCTCTAGTTCCTTCTCCTTCGTTGTAAGTCTTAAGAATGGTAAACTGGTTACCTTTTTAACACTTTCTTCTTCCTCTTGGCGTTTCTCATAGTGTGAGAAGTCATCAAAAATCGAAGTGGTGTGCTTGTAGCTGGCTATGATTTTCAACACCTGCTTAGCCTTTTCCAGAGGCACTTCCTGAGTGTCCCTGGAGTTGGTCACTGGTTTATTCTCGTTGTTCTCTAGGCGAATGTGTCGCAGTTGGCTATTGGGAACGTCCTTCACAAAAATCCACCTGACATCAAAACGACCCTTCCATTTGTCCTGGGACCACACACCTGCACATGTGTTGTAGTCCACAGCAGATTTCATTTCTGCAACGCCACAGAAGTGTCCACTGCCGTTGACACTGAAAAGTAAGTAAACGGGGCCTTTCCCGTTCATGGAGCGATAAGCAGCATCCAGTCTCTTGTTACCGTGCTCTGTGCTGCACCAGATATTATACTTAATGGAACGGTGGATATCGTCCTCAGAGTAGCTCTTAATGATGAAAACCCGGCCATGTTTCAGATTCCAGTCAAAATCCTTGGGGTTATAGTTGTTAATGGACCGCAGCTTCTCCAACACTGGGTGAGGTTCCGAAGGAGTAGATCCAGATCCAGCCTGAGACTGTCCTACTCCATTACCATCCACCCCATTATGACCGAACCCACTGCCACGGTTCCGAGGTGCTACCCAGCGGGTTGGCTGAGTTGCCTGTTGCTGGACTGAGAGTTGGGCAGGCTGTGGTGGAGGTGGGGGCAATGGCTGTGTTTGTTGCCCCACGGATGCCTGAGCCACTGGTGGGCTATTGTTAGCCTGCTGACCTACAGGCTGGGGAGACCCCTGGGTTGGCTGCTGACCTATGTTCTGAACCAAAGCCTGTGAGGGGGCTTTTGCCACAGGACCCTTATTATCCCAAGTTCCAATATCCATGTTATGCTTTATTGGGGGTGGTGGAAGACTTGACCCTGCAATGCCATTCTTGGTCTTCAACTTCGGTTGCTGTTTTGCCGGCTTGCTAGCAATATCAGCCCAAGATGCTGGTTTTGGAGGAGCAATGGTAGCTGGAGGCAAACTATTGGAAGCCACGATGTTACCAGTAATGGACCCACTACCAACTGCAGAACCTACAACTTTTGGAACATTGCTTGCAACTTCTGTGCTACCCAACTTCAGTGCTGCCATCCCTTGGTCTATAGTATTCATGCCAGGAGCCTTATTGAGAGTCTCACTGGCAAAAGCTGACTGTCCATCAATCATGGCTCCACCTAAGGAGCTAGGTGCATAAGCATAATTGCTACTATATCCAGAGCTCTGAGTAGACTGTCCCTGAGAACTGTTATTTCCCCAAGCTGAGAAGTCAATCCCACTGGGAAAGAAATTAAAACCATGCTGACCAAGAAATGGAGTGCTACCCAGGGCTCCTGGCTGTCCAAACATTGCATCTGGTAGGAAGTGAGGCTCTCCGTTGCTCAGCTGTCCATAAGAAGTCAGATAGGGCATGGCTGTATCACCCCCAGTAGACCAAGCAGCTTCACCCAAAGAATAGGAGAAGCCAATGGAGGGACTGTAGTAACTGGGTAAATAGGAATCTGACATGGCAGTATACGCATTATTCTGTGGAAAGGAAAAAAAAAGGCAAATCAAAATTAAACACAAAAATTAATAAAACAATCAGGACATTTCCTCTTCCAACTATTCACCCATTTCAAATTCAACTAGAAAAGCAACTACTTCAGATGAACTCTTCCCATAAACTTCCTGGAATTCTTACACTGAAAGAGATTTTAGTTCCATAATTAAAATGTTTAAACATTTCAAGTTAAACTGACATACAATTTAAGCCTTAACTTTAGCAGTATACAGTTTAGGACATACATATAAGCCTTAACTTTAGCCCTAGAATTGAGGAAAGGGAAAACCCAGCAAAAAGTATTAAGTCTTTGCTCTATAGAAGTGTTGAGATGATGCTTTTACTAAAAACCAGTTCTCTGTGGATTCAAGGAGTGTGAACTTTGGCAGATGAGAGGAGTGTTCCTAAGAGTTTCCTATCAAAACCATACTATAATAGATAAGAAAACAACAGAAAGAACTGGAAATTTCAACTTCTATACCAAAAATCTGTGCAGCCATTCCTCAACCATAAACCAAGGTTTACTACACCTAGTTTACATCATTAGCCTCTTGGCAAACCATTTGGGAACATTAGCAGATACGACTATTTAATTGTAACCTGGAAAGGCAATGCACAATAGCTTCCAAAGTTTAAAACTAAAAAATGTTGCTATCTGGTCTGCTTCACCTATAAAATTAATGGCTTCAAATGCACACCTGACTTTTCCATTAAAACTCGGGGAATTCCAAAAACATTGAAAGTCTCTTTCTTTAAGAATTATTCTAAGGAATAGGGGCGCCTGGTTGGCTCAGTGGGTTAAAGCCTCTGCCTTCAGCTCAGGTCATGATCCCAGGGTTCTGGGATCGAGCCCCGCATAGGGCTCTCTGCTCAGCAGGGAGCCTGCTTTCCCCTCTCTCTCTGCCTGCCTCTCTGACTAGTTGTGATCTCTGTCCAAAAAAAAAAAAAAAAAAAATTTATTCTAAGGAATAACCAAAAATATAAACTTATACTCAACTAGTCAACACATTAGAAGACAGACTGCACTGCAAAAACCTCAATCATTCTTGACCTAATACTATAACTCACAGAATAGTCCAATAAGGGAGAAGCTGCAGATATAAAAAATTGGTCTGTATAGGTATGGATATAGCTCAACTCAAAATAGAGTATCCTAACTTCAAAATAGCTCTGGTACAGGCGTTCACTTATCTTGATGAGCACTGAGTGATACACGAAATTGTTGAATCACTATACTGCACTCCTAAAACTAATGTAACACCGTATTAACTGCACTGGAATTAAAATAGAAGCTCTGGTACATAAGAACCTGTTAACTACTGAATAAAGAATTTTGTTCTTAAGAAACTTGGATGACTATAAGTATGTCAGGCCTTAAGTCTGTATTATCAAAGCCAACACTATTCCCCCTAGCCAAACATAGCACTTGAAAATTAAATGTTTCAACTAATGCAATTTGATAAAAATGGTCCTTTTCTCTGCCAATATTTTCCTTACCAAAAAAGGGGTGGGGGGGAGTAAGTTTTTTTCACACATCCCCTTAGGTTTAAGAGAAATCAGTTTCTCGAAGACTTAAAATTTTAAGACTCAAATCTATTAGGAATAAGAACTTCAGTCTATTATCAATGGATTAAGCCTTAAGGATTATTCCAAGATAAGGCAATAAATAATGGTTAAAAAGTAGATGAATTACTCTTGATAAACTACAAAGAAAAAAGATTTTCAAGTTATCCATCTATTCAACCATGATTTCTACTTCCCCACACCCCAGAATTTTAAAGACATTCAAGCTTTAGCTTGAAAAGTAAAAAACATGCACTTAATATCACAGGTTATGCCATCATATTAGCTGAGTGCCTACACCTGAACTGGCAGGTTCCCACATGCCCCTGAGCTCAAAAATCTGAATTACACAATGTTTCACAAGAACTACCTAGAATTATGTTTCCAACTGCTCCCACTCTCCCTGTATGATTATGTAAGCAAACTACTTCAATAGCAGGAACCTATAAATAGTTCATTCCTCTACTTCCTTCCTACTTTTCCTGATTAACTGGTTGCCTTCTCTGAAAACTTTTCCCAATCACTTGCTTAAATGGTTTCTACACTCTCAATGGAAAAAATTTTATGTGGGGGATCTAAAAGTTTTATGCAAGAATTAGGTCCAAATATGGGCATGCACCAATATGTCAAGTTTTCAAATCCAGTGTATGGCATCTGTTGAGAATTTATATAGATATCTCATAAGCTTTTTCATTTTTTAGGGTATCTTCGGTGCGTTCCTGTAAGTTTTCCTTTTGGTTTATTAAATCTGTGGGTTTGTATTTATTAGCTAAAACTTTGTGAGTTGTATCTTTGGGAACCAGAATATTAATACAAAAGAACTGACAAATCAAAGTAGTTTCTACATACACAGACCATGTTAATATATGAACCTATACAAACCTATAAGAAATTAGAAAAACAGGTTACACAGCAAAATCCTCAATCATTTTTTATCTTCATTTGCACCAAACAGTATCTTATCTTCCTTTAACTCCATTTTATAAACTCTATAGTTCCCACAAGTGAAAAACTGGAGGTGTACAAAATTGGTTTCTACAGATATAGACACATCTCAGCTTGAAAAAGGAATATCTAAGTCCAAAAGTTAGAATAACCTAACAACCCACTAACTAGTGACCAGATGAAAAGGAAGATTCCAGTTCTACAGCACTAAATAAAGTTCAGGTGATTTTTTATTAGTTTTTTCCCATCACATATGCATCCAATTTTCCTAAAAGAAAAAGGTTTGGGGGGGTAAAAAGTCAGAATACTTAAACTGTGTATTCTTCAGTTTTGCACCGTTACATTCTTGGTAAGGAGAATTACTAACAGGTGCTGCTGGTATACTATAAAATGCTATCACTTCCAATCTCAGAGTGTTTGCTGTCAACAACGATGGGAATCTTAAGTCTGTAACATCTGTAGTAACTCCTTTTACGACACACGGACTGGTATTAAAAAAGTCACCCCCTGAAAATGAGATTCATTGATAAGGCAGAGAAAAAATACGGTATATTACACCCTCTGATCAGGCATGTAAATGGTTAACTACTCACGGGCCTTGCCTGTGGACTCAAGTAAGGTTCAAAATCATCATCATTTAATCCATCCTTTTGATGTACAGATCCATTTTGTACTGAAGGGGAAAAGATTCAAATACATTAGGAGTGTCTCAATCGCACAACCTATCTCCCAAATTAAGCAAATCTATTCTAACCCGGAGAAAAGCCCCACTAAGCAGAGCAAGTTAAGTCTGAATTTCAGAAAAACGGATAAAGAGGAGAATGAAAGCGGAGCAATATTCGTCAATGAAAATGTCTCCCTCCACCCGAAGCAAGTTGATCTTAAAAAGGTCATTTTACTGGCTCCTCTAGATTTCAATTCCCTCCGGCTTCCCCTCCCCCATCACATGTGAGTACTTCCAGAGTGTGATCCACGAGGATGAAAAACAAAGGCCTTCTAAGACCTACAGGAAACTAAGGACCTGGGACATTTCAAAACCGAATCCACCCCCACCCTTAATGAATTACTCCTTGTTCACTGAAAAGCTGTTCGCCAGCTGCAAGAACACACCGAAAGGGTCAAATACTTAAGTGTGAGGCACCTGCGAACTAAGCGGCTTCCGAAAGGTCCTCTCCCTGGGGCGCTTCCCGGAGACCCCGCCCCCACTACTCGGCGTCCCCCTCCCGGCCCAGGGCCACCGGCGGAGCTGGGCTCACCTTTGTTTCCTTGACCTTTTGGTCTCTGCGGGCGAAGAAAACGTCGCCGAGCAGCAAGTCGTCCAAGGAAGAAATGGAAAAGGAAAGACAAATTAAAGCCGGGCCGGAGAAGGGAATAAAGGAGCAGGCCTGAAGGGAGGCGTCAGGAATGATGGTGAGGGGGAGGCTGAAAATGGGAGGCGGGGAAAAGCGCAGGCCGGCGGGGCCCGCGGAGAAAAAGCGGGGGACGCACCAGAAACAACGCGAGGAGACTAGCGTTTCAAGGAAGGGGAAGGAAACAAGGAAGAAAACGAGGCCCGCTGAGAAGAGGGAACGCGGCGCGGCCGGTGGGCTCCGAGGCCCGGGGAGAGCGGGCGGAGGGCGAGGCGCTGGGCGCGGCCGGCCTGAGAGGCCCGAAAGCTGGCCCGCGAGAGGCGCCGCCTCGGCTTGGCCGGGCCCGACCGGGGGCGGCGGGCCCGGGCCTAGTCGGGCTCCCTCTCGCCTCACACAATGGCCGAGGCATGCGGGCCGGGCCTGTACCTGCTCCAAGAGGCTGCTGGCCGACATGGCTCTCGGATCCTCGCGGGTAGCGACAGCGGTGGACTCTCGTCAGGGCGGCGGCGGCGGCGGATGAGCCCTGGCGGCGGGAGCAGGCGGCGCGGTGGCGGCTTTTGTCCCTGACACTCGGGGGCCTCGGCGGACGCAGCGGAGACACAGCGCGCGGCTCGGGCTCCGGCTCCGACTCGGCGACGCTCTAGCCCGAGAGCTCAACGCCCGTCTCTATGTCTTTACGCGCGCGCCCGCCCCTCGCAGCCGGAATAAGGGCGCCGAGCGGCGGAGGCGGACGGCGCGCGCGGTCCGACGCTGACTCTCACATTCACTCACCCACGCGGAAGGGGTCCGGCGCGAAGCACTCCGGGAAGGAAGGGACGAGGCCGCAGTGCCCTCTGGTGGGCTGGAGGAGCGGAAGCGGCGAGTGCGGCCTCCCCGCCCCCATCGCCTCGGGATTGGGGCCTATAGGAAGGTGGGGGCGGCCAGGGTCGCGCCACGAGGTTTAGACTAACACCTGAAGAGAGTAGCTTTAGCTGGAGAAAACCCACAAAAGCCGGTTTCTCAATGAAGAAGTCACCCCCGGAATGCGAGAGACCTCAGAATAAACCTGCCTCCCAGCTGCAAATGGCACCCCACCCCCATGGAAGGGGGGTATACTGAGAGGGGTCACAGCCCCCAGGGAAACTTCATGGGGGCCCTCCCCCGAGAACACCACCACCACTACCAGCAGGGAGCTCGTTATCATCTTTTGGACTACGAAGAGAGTGCCCAAAGAACAAAAACATCCACAAAAAAATCCGGTACCCTGCAAAAGAGATTTGACATTGCAGGGAGGACAATCTACAGCTCTTTTTTTAGGGAAGTCGTTGGCCACCGTGAATCTGTTAAACTGTGGCCTTTATTTCCAAGAAAAGCACACCACATACATCTACACAAAATGTTCCGTGTACTTTCAACAATTCCCAAGAATCTATAAATCTATGGACTTGAAGAGAGAATGTCCTTATCTGGGGAAGGAGAGAAATTAACTCTACTTGAATATCTGCTGTGGGTTATGTTTTGTTGATAGGTGCTTCCGAACATTTCAAAGCTAGCAGCACCTTCCAAATAGTCTTCAGTCTCTGTTTGACAACTGGGGAAACAGAGGTTAAGCAATGGGCCCAAGGTTGCAAAGCTATTAAATAGTCATGTGTATCTGACACTAAGAGAAACATAATAGTGTCCCTCCACCCCACGAGAAATCCTGTATTCAGGAATCAAAATCCAGAGGAGATCCATATTATGGGCAAAAGCATACTTAATCAGCAACAAAGCCAAACTCATGCAGGGATCTTTGATCCTAGGACAGCCCATCTCCTAATAGCTTTTATTATTGCAAATAGTAGTAAACAGATAAATAATGCACTATTAAGGATCAACCTGATACCATCCACTCTCTGGAAACAGGAGGCTTTGGTGGACTCAGTAGTAAAATAAAAGATAACACAGCATCTTGGATTTTGCATTATAATTTTGCTCAAAGTGCTGAAAGCATTTTTTTTTCTGCCCATAATCGTATTTATATCATATTTATGGTTGGAAGGAATAAGGTCAGGCACCGATATGTAATGGACTTCTGGAAAAGACAGTAAAATGTCAAGTCTCAGAGCAGAGATCCCAGCAAGAGAATAAAGAAACCTAGTAACCTTTTTTTTTTTTTTTTGAGATAGCTAGTTAACCCCATAGCCCACATTTTTGTATAAACTAGGCAGTTGCCTACACTTACCCTTGAAAGCAGCATGATAGGATGAAAAGAGGATTGACTAAGAATCGTGTCCTGGGAAGGGGAGGGACTAAATACTGGCCTCACCACCAGATTTGTAACATTAAGTAAATTACTGGAAACTTTCAGAGATTTCCCCCGTTTGATAAAAGGAAAATAATTACCTAACAGGTTTGTTGTGAAGAAAAAGCTTAAAAATACAACAACACGGAAGCAAGTCTGGTACATTGCAGGTTCCTTTCCTGTACTCCCATTAAGGGATAATAGTGAAAATTCCCTCCTTTCAATGACGTTTCTAGTGCCTGAAATTTTTCTTACAATAGTTCCCCCTTATCTGAGGTTTCACTCTATGTTTCAGTTACCCATGGTCAACTGTGGTCTAGATCAGATGATTGTGATGACATGTGGTCAGAAGACCAACAGTAGCCTAATGCCAGGTTACAATGCCTACATCGTTCACTTCACAACATCTCAACACGTAGACATTTTATCATCTCACATCATCACAAGAGGGGTGAGTATATTATAATATTTGGGGGAGGGGTTGCTATTTATTTATGACAAATATCCCACATCCATAATCCTCTCCTGTCAGAAGTTCTTTGAAACAACGCCATCAGGCTTAGCCAGTCAGAGGATGGGGTCATCTGACTCACCTAACCTGCGAATGGCCTCATAGGTAGCAGAGGTTTTAAACTAGCCATATGAGAGGTGCCTGGGTAGCTCAGTAGGTTAGGTGCCTGCCTTTGGTGTGTGGTCTTTTGCTCTTCTCCCTCTCTTCTGAGGAAATTGCATGGATTTCTTTCACTTCCACTAACATCTCTGCACCACAGATTCCAGATCAGGTCATGATCGCAGGGTCTTGGGATGAAGCCCTACGTCTCCCTCTCCCTCTGCTCCTCCCCACTGCTCATGTTCTCTCTCTCTCTCTCTCTGTCTCAAGTAAATAAAATAAAATAAAATCCTTGGAAAAAAATAATAAGCTGGCCATTTGAAACTGCCTGTCACCTTGTCAACCTCAGTCACATGCATCTGGATGGATGTGTGGTCCTTAGCACCAATGACACAGTAGCAGGCAGAGCATTTCTGCAACAGGTGCAGGTCCCCAAACTTGTTGGCGTCCTACTGCATGTCCAAGGCGTGCCTGCTGCCACCACCAGGACTGTGAGCACAGAAAGCTACAATAAGATATTTTTGAGAGGTCGCCTTCACATAACTTTTATTACAATACATTGTTATAATTATTTTATTATTGTTGTTAACCTCTTATTGTGTGTATTTTATGAATTAAACTTTATCATGGGTATTTATATATAGAAAAAAAAAACAGTATATATTAGGATTCAGTTCTATCTGCAGTTTCAGGCGTCCACTGGGAGATCTTGGAACACATGCCCCATGGACAAAAGAGGATTACTGTAGCTCCTTTGGGGTTACTTTCTGTCCTCCAGAAGTTCTCAGGAGTTAAAATGCAAATATCCTCGGAGCAAGGCTAATCTCTAAACCTGTATTCATTCTCCAGATTGGTTGCAATGGGCCCCTGAAGAGAAACACAAGAACAATAAATTTAATCACCAGGAAAAGGGTGAGGAAGTCTGGAGTGTGGTGTGTCATCTTACCAGGATAAACCCCCCTCCCCCCCATGGTTTGAGAAAGGAATACTATACTGGAAATGGCCTCTCTAGCTTTGTCTCTGCCACTGGGTGGAAAAAAGCACTCGAGATCTCTTTTAACAAGTATGTATTGAGGGCTAGGGGCGCCTGGGTGGCTCAGTGGTTTAGGCCGCTGCCTTCGGCTCAGGTCATGATCTCAGGGTCCTGGGATCGAGTCCCGCATCGGGCTCTCTGCTCGGCAGGGAGCCTGCTTCCCTCTCACTCTCTCTGCCTGCCTCTCTGCCTACTTGTGATCTCTGTCAAATAAATGAATAAAATCTTAAAAATTTAAAAAAAAAAAAAGTATGTATTGAGGGCTAGGCGATGTGCTGGAGAGAAAGCCTTAAGAGTTCACTTTACCCCTGAAGCTTATAGACAGGGAAAATGACAGTAAATAAATAGTTATTCAATTACAGTTGTGCAAAGTGCAACGAGGAAACACCTATGGATCTAGCCCAGATGCAGGGGGGTGGGAGTGGCGGAGGGCAAGGAAGTTTTCCCTGGGTGATAAGCTTCAGCTAAAACCTGAAGGATGACCAGCAATTAACCAGACAGGGAGGGAAGGGAAATGTGGGAACAATATGTGCAAAGGCCCTATGTGGGAAGGAGCTTGGTACTGATGAGGAATGGAAAGGAGGCCAGCATGACTGGCACATAATGAGAGAGAGGGTGGCAGCAGATGAGACTGGAGAAAGAAGGAAAACAGGGACTTTAGTCGTTAGCTGCAAATGACGATCAGCAAGGAGAGAGTTAACAGAAGTATAGCATTCTCAGGTTTATGTTTCAAGGAGTTCCTTCTGGTTGCGGTGTGGGAAATAGATCTAGGGATAGACAGTAGATGAGTTAGAAGAGGATGGTAGGAAGTCCAGGCAAAAGGTCATGCTCTAACATAGTGGCAGTGAATACGGTTAGAAATGGACCAAAAGAGAGACCAGAGCAATACAAGGGGAGATAAGGAGAGTAAATCATTCCCTCACTCAGAATCTATTTCCAAGACTGTAAAAGAAGGACACTGAGGGGTGCCTGGGTGGCTCAGTGGGTTAAAGCCTCTGCCTTCGGCTCAGGTCATGATCCCAGGGTCCTGGGATCGAGCCCCGAATCGGGCTCTCTGCTCAGCAGGGAGCCTGCTTCCTCCTGTCTCTCTGCCTGCCTCTCTGCCTACTTCTGATCTCTGTCTGCCAAATAAATAAATAAAATCTTTAAAAAAAAAAAAAAAAGAAGGACACTGGACCAAAATAAATTCTAAGGTCCCTTCTGGTTCCATTGTTTTAGATCTCTGGAGGGTAGAAACCAAAGTAGTCCTTCTAGATACATGAAATGAGGAGTGGGGATGAGAGAGAAAAAGAAGTAGCAAAGAGTACAGATTTTTGTATACTCTTCAGAATTATGCTGTAGACTGGGGCTGGGTTGTTGGGCTCTGGTCCTCAAACCTTTCCAGCCTTCAGGAATAGTAGACATTAAGGCCCAAGTCACATCCCTTAGTAAAGCAGGAATAGAGAAATGTTTACATCCTTCATATAACTGACAGTGTAAAACCCTATTTTTAAAGATTTCGGCTGGTTCTCTGTAGTCCATACAATGTACAAAGTTTGCCACTCCCTAGCCCTGTGAATTTCTCACCATATACTTATGGCCCAGCCACACTGAGAGAGCGCCGAATCCTAACCACCAGACCACCAGGGAGGTTGGCCCGGCCACACTGAACTTGTTTCCCAAATACATGTTTTTTTCTGGAACCCAGAACTCTGTACATGCAGTTCTTTCTGCCTCAAATGCCCTTGTCATCTCGCCTACCCAGCTCCTATATGTCTTTGAGATCCTCATCAAACAATGCCTTATTTCTTCACCCAAGCAGAAAGGTGCTCTATTCTTTGTTCACCCATAATATTAGCCATATTTCCTTATTGTAACATTTTAGTGCATTAAAACCATTCACATCAATATTTATTTATCCTTTGGAAGTTTGGGATTCAGTTGAGAATCTAATGGGAGTAATTAATTTTGTCCTTGGAAAAAGGTACATGCACCCAAATTTTTGCCAACAATCTCATTGAGCAGACCCTTCCCCAAGCCCATCTATCCCACGGACCCCAGGTCAAGAGAACCGAGCCTTGGGCTTACATATTGCTTCTCCAGTAAATCTAGGACTGCATAATAGGACAAGGAGCATTTTTATTATTGATCTTTATATTCCAAAACTGAGTAAATACTCATTGAATTTTTATATTCCCAAGCTAAGTAAATACTCATTGAATTAATTTGTTCTCATTCATTTTCAAAATTCTCCCTGGTCCTGTCAATCCCCATTTTACTAATGAAAATCTGGTGGAGCCAACATAGGTGTTAAAAAGTTAAATGTGCAGGGGCATCTGGCTGGCTCGGTCAGAAGAGCATGTGACTCTTATTCTCCTGGACATGAGTTCAAGCACCACATTTGGTGCAGAGATTACTAAAAATTTAAACTTTAAAAAAAAATGTACAGAGACTTAATTAGCTTAATTGAATGTTAAAAGAAAGGCGCTATGGAAATCCCAGGGTCGGTGGATGATTGGCTTTGTAATGTGCAGGTGTGTTTTATGACGGTCTGAATGGAAGCATGAAAAGAGCAATGTGAGAACAAGGCTAAAGGAAGAAAAGACCTGCAGCTGGGCCAGGTGGCCTCCGGACACTAGCAATTCACAGCTGTGCAAATCCAAAGGCAGCTGTTAGAGACCTGGAGGGCAGAGAAGAACAGCACCAAGAAAGGGCCTGCAAAAGGAGCCTTGAAGATTCAACTCAGAGTCTAGAGGTAAGAGTAGAAATTTTCGCAGTCCTCTAGGAAGTAAGAAAGGTAATGATAATGTAATGAGCTTTTCATGAAGCTTAATGTATTCACTGTAAAGGACTTTTCTTTATTCTGAGATTATTTCCTGTCTTTTTGATGTAAAAATGCCCTTTTCAAATGATGCCGGTAAGAGTTGGCCATTTTTAAAAAATCCTTATTCAGTAAAATATAATGTCGAGAACCCCATGTTGGTTCCTAAGACTTTTTCTTTTCTTTTATTGATACATGAGATCTAAAAGTCCATTAGCAGTGTGCTAGGGAATAGCTTAAGGTCTCAACCTAAGACAATCAGAGAGAAAAATGAAGGGCAAACAAGATTTTTGGGGATAATGCCAAAGGGAAATGAAGCCAGGGACACCCTGGAGGGGCTGATTCAATTTTAAGTTTCCAAGAAAGAATAATTAAACCAATGAATGTGGGTCTGAACTATTTGTGACAATGTTTTGTTTATTTGTTTAAAGATTTTATGTATTTATTTGACACACACAGAGAGAGAGAGACAGAGAGGGAACACAAGCCAGGAGAGAGAGAGAAGGTGAAGCAAGTGGAATCCTGATGGAGGGCTCAATCCCAGGACCCCGGGATCATGACTGGAGCCGAAGACAAATGCTTAACAATTCAGCCACCCAGGCGCCCCTATGTGTGACAATGTTTTACAGATAAATTCTTCCCTGGTTCTTGGATGGGAACTACGGAGAACATAAATAAGGCAAATATACGAGAAGTTGTATCCAGTTTGCTCAGAAAGTCTACCCAGAGTGTCTCAGTCAATGACAGGGTAAACTTAGCATTTTTGTAGCAAAGTAGTTCTCATAGTTCCTAGAGTAAAGGAGTATTAGCTTTTTGTTCAGTTAACAAAGGCTTTGCAGTGCTATCAGTGTTCTGCGGAGTAGGGTCCCTGTGTAGCAACTGGCACATGGACTTGGGTTCTGCACAGTAGGACCCTAACAAAGAAATGAAAGAGTTCTGGGATGCCTGAGTGGCTCAGTCAGTTAAGCATCGGCCTTTGGCTCAGGTCATGATCCCAGGGTCTTGGGATCGAGTCCCGCATCAAGCTCCATGCTCAGTAGGGAGCCTGCTTCTCCTTCTGCCTGCCGCTCCCCCTGCTTGTGCTCTCTTTCTCTCTGACAAATAAAACCTTTGGGTCACCTGGGTGGCTCAGTGGGTTAAAGCCTCTGTCTTCGGCTCAGGACATGATCCCAGGGTCTTGGGATTGAGCCCCACATCGGGCTCTCTGCTCAGCAGGGATCCTGCTTCCCCCTCTCTCTCTGCCCGTCTCTCCGCATACTTGTGAGCTCTGTCTGTCAAATAAGTAAATAAAATCTTAAAAAAAAAAAAAGAGAGAGAGAGAAAATCCTCAAAAAAAAAAAAAAAAAAGAAAAGAAAAGAAAGAAGTGAAGGTGTTCTAAGCAAGGACTCTGACACCAGTGTCATTTCAAACAGGGCCATTAACAAAGCGATAAATCAGGGGCACCTGGCTGGCTCAGTCAGTCAGTAGATGTGCAACTCAGTCTTGGGGTTGTGAGTTTGAGTCCCATACCGGGCATAGAGATTACTTTAAAAAAATTAAAAGTAAAAGAAAAAAAGAAAACCAAAGTGATAAGTCAGTACTTCCTGTGAAGTACACATGATCTGGATTCTAAAATCCTTCATCCAGTAAATGAACTTTCCCTCCCTCCAGTACTTCCTCTCAGGAACCCTAGAGAGATGGGGAACAGGAATTACTGCCCAGCATGATCACAAAATCTTAGCAGCTACCATTGCTCCAGATCTCCACAATCCTATCTAAGCTGCAGCCTGATCAAGCTGAAAATTTTAACTTAAGTGGTAATGAAACATGTTATCATATAAAACACCATTATATAATGATTCATTGAAGGGCTCCTTTTAGGTATTAAGTTTCCCTAGTAGTTTAAAGACTCTGTTTAATAGTTTGATGAGTTACAATGACTCAAAAGTATCTGTTGTTTAGGATAGAATATAAATGTTTCTTTATTGTAGATGAAGTAAATAATGTTAACCACCACATAGGATAGTTGGGAGGATCAAATGGGTTAACATATGTAAAGTGCTTGGAACAATGTTTGGTACATAGCTCCCCTTCAATGAGTATTGGCTACTTAGTATTCACACATCAAATACCTATTCAGCTTCTACTACAAGTCAGGCACTGTTCTAGGGCCTGCAGAAACAGCAGTGACATAGAGACAAGAAAGATCCCCTGCCTATGGAGGGAGCTTCATTCTAGTCTGGGGAGGAAAAAAAATCAGATACATAAAACGGAGGAAAATAAAGCAGGGTAAAGAAAACTAGAAAGCACAGGGCAGGGGAAGTTGCCATTTTTCATGGTGTGGGTGGTCAGGGAAGTCCTCTCTGATAACGTAACATGTGACCAGAGACTTGAAGGAAGTGAGGAAATAAGCTTTGCAGTTATCTGGGGGAAGAGTGTCCTAAGAGATTACTGAATCAAAAAAACAGGCTCCCAAAGAAGAAGGTCTGGGTCTGTCTGTAATGACAGACAGGGACAGGGTCACGTGGTGAAGACACCGTGCTCCACCAGAGACAGGACTGAGTTCCAGACAACGCTTGCTATGAGGAAATGTGGACCCAGTATTGTCAGATCTTCTAGGTTGTTGTTGTTTTTTTTAAAGATTTTATTTATTTATCTGACAGAGATAGAGTGAAAGAGGGAACACAGGCAGGAAGAGTGGGAGGGGGAGAAGCAGGCTTCCTGCTGAGCAGGGAGCCTGATGCAGGGGTTTGATCCCAGGATCCTGGAATCATGACCTGAGCCCAAGGCAGATGCTTAACACCTGAGCCACCCAGGCGCCCTGGTTGTTTTTGTTTTTTAAGAAAAACTGTCTCTTGAATTTTTCATGCAAACTGTCCTAATGTTTGAAAGGCATAAATGCATATGTATGTTCATCAAATTCATGGACAAGAATGTTCAGAGGCACTATTTATAATAACTTCAAACTGGAAACCCCCCAAACGCCCATCATTAGAATGGATCAGCTATGGCACAGTTAGTTTCTGCACAGCCATGAGAAGGACCCAGCTACAACCTCACACAACATCATGGGTGAATCTCACAACATAACATTGAATAAGAAAATGCTAGATGTGCCAGGGTGGCTCAGTCACTTTTAAGTGTCTGACTCTTGATTTTGGCTCAGGTCGTGATCTCAGGGTCCTGAGGTTGAGCCCCATATCAGGCTCCATGCTAGGCCTGGAGCCTGGTTTAGATTTTCTTTCCCCTTTCTTTCTCCCTATGCCCCTCCCCTTCTCCATGTGTGCGCTGGTGCCTGCACTATCTCTTTGAAAGAGAAAAAAGAAAGAAGAAAGAAAAGAAAAGAATAGGCCAGTCACAGAGCAGTTCAAAAACAGGTAACACTGAGCTATGGTGTTGGAGAGCATATGGTGGTTATCCTGGTTGTGTGAGGCGCTGTAGGTTTTTTTTTTTTTTTTTCCTTGATCTGGTAGCTGATTTAATGGGTGTGTTCAGTTTAACTTTATCAAATTGTACAGTCATCTGTGCACTTTCCTGTATGCATTTATATTTCATAAAAAGTTAAAACAAAAATGTGGGCCAAAGTCTCGGGAGAATCAGGGCTCTGGGCTTCCAGTTTGCTCTGTAATACATAGATTTCTTTAGAGGAAACAGCAGAGTAGTTTTTAAAAAACAAACAAACGTATACTTCAGGATGCAACTAAACCCTCTCTGTATATGCTTTCTTTAGAAGCTCCTACAGAGTCTATTGAGGAACTTGTCTTTCCTTCTGGGTCATTACCCAGCTCACATTTACCCTTAGATGTGATACAATACTATTGTTCATTCTTGTTCTCAAACTAGAAAAGCAAATTCCTATATACCATATTGCTAGCCATAACTATCAGTAAAAGTACAGAACTGGAAACCACAGATGCAAGAGGAGAACCCAGAGGCAATTTCCAAGTAGGCTGTAGTCTCCTATAGGCTGAGAGGCTCATAAAACCTAACAGAAATTTCAGGTAGTTGTGAAGAGGCAGTAGGAATCATACTGGACTGAAATTATCTATCCAGGAAACAGGGATGTCTTAGCCTGGGCCATGCCCATAGGTAGAGAATCAGTTGGATATGAAAGATAGGCTTTAGGGGCACCTGGTTAGCTTAGTTGGTGGAGCATGTGACTCTTGATCTCAGAGTTGTGGGTTCAAGACCCACGATGGATGTAGATTACTTAAAATCTTGGGACACCTGGGTGACTCCGTTGGTTAAGCAACTGCCTTTGGTTCAGGTCATGGTCCTGGAGTCTTGGGATCTGGTCCTGCATCAGGCTCCCTGTTCAGTGGGGAGTCTGCTTCTCCCTCTTGCCCTCCCCCCTTTCATGTCCTCTCTCTCATTCTCTCCCTTCTAAATAAATAAATAAAATCTTTAAAAATAAATGACTAAAATCTTTTTTTAAGATTTTGAGAGAGTGAGAGAGAGAGTGAGAGAGCGAGTGCACATGCATGAGTTGGGGCGAGGGGCAGAGGGAAAGGGAGGAGGCTTCCTGCTGAGCAGGGAACCCAATGCAGGGCTTGATCCCAGGACTCTTGGATCATGACCTGAGGCAAAGGCAGATGCTTAACCTACTGAGCCACCCAGGTGCCTTCCCCCAACTCCCCACCAAAAAGACAGGTTTTAGATAGTCACTGCACAAGAACATCCCAAAGGTGCTTCAATTCAGGTGATTAATGGAGTTGGGGAAACTGTTTTAGGTAGTGAAGACTGCAGACTATGGGTGTATGCTGAGGTTTGGGTCTTGAGGATCCCTTGACAAAAATGATTCTCTCAAGAGTTCCTGACATGGTAGAAAGAGAGAATCACTGACATGGCAGAATTTAGGAGGCAAATCAACTTTGGCTCCCAAAACCTAGGGCTAGGGAAGAGGAGTATGGGTAACGAAGTTAGAGAAAAGTAGAACCTTCTAGAGGAAGTCAAATTATAGATATCAGGACTAAGAAAGTTGTTCCTAGATTGGGAAGGAATCTTGAAAAGGGTTTAATTAGGGTTGCCTAAGAGAAATTCCAGGGGCAGAGTCTAAATCTAACAGAACCGATACCTTGTCTAGTGCAACAACCTTAGTTGTTACTGTAATACATTAGACCATGCAGGAATTTCCCCCAAGAGGTATCCTAAGGGTGAGGAAATCTGTGAACAACTGTACTAGGTAAGCTGTCTGAAAATGCAGGGACTAGCCTAGTTTGTGACATTCTTCTCGGAGAGGACTCTTTGCTCAAGAGCACTGCCCAAAGTGAATCACAACCTCATGCCTATTTTCAGAAATCAACCTTTCGTTTTTCCTTTCGACCTCCTAACAGTACTAAAACCTGGTCCAGTTATAATTCAGTGAACTAGTAATTACATATTTCATGCTTGATTATACTATCTTTATAATCAGATGTTACCAATACCAGTATTTCCCACCACACTTACCTTAGTGCCTTTCATGAAATGGGATAAAATGCCACCACTAAAAAGAGTGTCAGACCACCTGAACTGAGTATCAATTTCCAAGGTATTTGTATTAACATTGGTCTTCCTTCCCTAATGTAGACAGAGGTAGGAAAGAAACTTCACATGAAGTGGCTTTGAATCTTGAATATTCAAGTACATTGTCCGTTTTTTACTTTAGAATAACTGGGAATTGTTTTGTTTTGGGGGTGGGAGCACGGAAGGAGTCTGGAAATTGAAAGGAGGAAAAGAACAAGGCAGGGACATAACCAGTGAGACGGTTGCACAGTTGACTCCAAGGCCTTTGTGGAAACCACATGGCAGGAAGGTTGGGGTCATTTACCTTCTACCAGCTAAACTCCAGTTGGACACTGGATTCCTCTGATGGAAACTCAGAGAAGCTAACACATGACTTGGCTTTTTCCAGTGGGGTACTCTTGGGAGACTGCCCATGCTGCTGACTCTGCCTAGCTCTGGAGGCAGAAGCAGCAAGAGACTAAGGACTTTTTCCCCCTCTTACATAAGCAAGCCCCACTACTTGAAAACAGAGTACCAAAAAAACTAGCCAAAATGATCTCTCCTAAACTAGCTTGAGTGTACACCTTCTCCCAGAAGTACTCCTGTACCAACCTACCTCCCCAAGCCGGGTTAGGTGCCTGATCCTTTGTTCTCTCAGCTCCCAGCCAGTAGCTCTGTGGCTGCACTAACCCCAACATGATGATGTTTCAGTATCTCACTAGAAAAGGCTTAACTTTTTTGTGTCTTTTATAGTCTGCTGAAACCTATGGACCAATTTTCAGAATGTTTTTCAATGCACGAAATAAAATACATAGGGTTACAAAAGAAACCAATTATATTGAAACATAGTTCTTCACTCCAGACAACCTCTGAAGTATGAAGTCCTTGAGTGCAGGAACTCTGTCTTCATCTCTGTATTGCCAGTGCCTAGCACAAAGCCTGGCACGTAGATGGTACTTATAAATGTTTATTTAATGAATGAACAGAAATATAGATGGCTACTGCCAAGTCAGCCTGAGGAATGATTCATTGCAACTGCTTGTGCACATACCAACGGCTTGCATATTTCTCACACTGAGATTGTTTAGACCAGGGCTCTGAGGAAACCCCCACTCAACAACCGGGAACACAGCAGCTAGCAATAACGACAGGCTATTGGAAGACCAGGAAAACAACAAAGCTCATGTATTTCCACCAGCCAGAATATTCAGATAGTGAAAGTAAACGGGTTCTGTCTTCAGTAGGAGATCTCTTGACTTTGGAACCGTGATTTAAAACACTACAGACAGCTGAAGGAGGAAAAGTAAGGAACCTGAGCTAGTATGTGGGTGTTCTCCAGGGCTCCTCCTCTGTCCTGAATTGGACTTCCCATCTCTGGGAATGAGAAAAGTGTCCCTAAAAACCATGATAAGCACATGACATGTGCCTTTCTAGGTTCAAGTAGCAGTTTTAGGCTTAGATAGAACTCTGGGTTTGTTTATGTACCATCAGAAAACCTAAAGACGTAATAATAAAAGCCAATTCCCTCACTAAAGGGCCAAAGGTTTGTTCTAAGCTGATTGCTACATCTATTAAACATTTTGAAGAGAAAAGTAAAACCCCATACACTTTTAAAGCTCAAAGCCACAACTATATGGGGTTCAGAAATTTAACCCTTAAGGCTTGTTAAGATTGGCCCTCCCAAGTTAGAGGGGCTTCTCTAGCTATTAAAGCCATCTGAGGGATGGCAGAACAGTTTTCACTTGCTTGACAATAGGGTTTCCAACATCTGTTGGAAGAAACATGGCTTCAGGTGGGTGCCTTCTTTAAAAAAAAAAAAAAAGGAAACTATAGGTCAAAGTTTTGCTTTTAATTAAAAACCAAAAAAAAAAAAAAAAAAAGCTTCCCACTCCTAAGGTGTGTGCTTTCTTTTTTGACCTTGTTTTCCTTTAAATTGTCTGCAGTTTCCCTATATTTGTCCTAGTGCAGTAAACAATGCAATCAAAGAAATAAAAACCAGGATCCACTCTTGCCCCAAACACTGAAGATGGTCAAAGAGCAGGAATCACAGCACAGAAAATGGCCCAGCTCTAAATATACAAACAACATTATAAAAATAATAATAATAACCCCCCAAGATATTATTATTGACATTCCTGGTACATTTCCTATAATATAATGTTGCAGACAATGCTTCTTTCCCAGGGAGTGCAGCTTGCTCAGGAGGAGACATCTACTTGGTGCCTCAGGATAGGCTGGGGCTGTTGAGTCTTCCCTGCAAAGCCTAAGGTTTTTTATGAGCTTAATATCTCACAGAAACATCTGTGGTATAAATGGTATAAATGAATCTAAAAGAGGATGAAGGCAGGCAGGCACCTGTCACTGTTCTCCAAATCAGCCAAAAAGCTGAAAAGCGTGGGATCCAGGAGACAGATGCCATTAACAATTGAGGGATGGAGGGTAGAACAAGAGGAAGCACCAAATGAGTGGCTGCTTTTGGTTCCAAAGCCAAAAAAGGGCCCCACCAAAAAGGGCAGCTGGTCTAGATGAGGAACTCCCTGCGCCTGGAGTCATGCAATAAAAATGATGGCCTTGGAGCCCCACCCCCAGGACAGCCACAGTCCAAGAACCAGAGAAATTTACACCACATCGCATATTTGCAAATGAATGGGCTGATTCTAATTTAGGAGGGTTAAGTGCTTTGACAAAGTTGGGAAGGGAGGGAAGGTGAGCTTCAATCACAAAGCACAGCTGTGACAACCAGGGATTTCTGTTTCTGCAAAGCGACAGGCCCCTGGGCCCCTGATGCCACTTGGTCCAAGGAGATGTACCCTTCCACTTATTTCTGGCCTCTTCTCAAAATGGCACCCGTGGTAATAACCCTTCGAGATATCAAGAGGCATCAGTTGCACTTCTGGAGCTAAGATAATTTCCTTGCCCCATCCTGGCCAAAGCACTTCCCTTTTTAAGCTGCTGCTGGTATGCCACCTTCCCCTCCAAGTACAGTTCAACTTTCTTTCATTTCAGTTTTGCAGCGGCCTCTGAGGGTCCTTTCCAGGACACAAAAAAAGTATCCTTCCACTTCCATGTGTGGGTGGGCTGCCTTCCAGTGTCAGATCTGCATTCCAGAGTTTGGTCAATGCATCTTTATAAAACTAAAACCACATGCGTACACAGACAGACTAGCCTGGAAAGGGCTTTCTGGACAGGGTTTCTGATTATCCTGATGCCTCCCCTAAAAGAAATAACTTTCTTGGTGTAAAAGGATTAGGACACTGAGTGACCTACTCTCAACTTCTGGAAGGACAGCTTGTTTTTGTCCATTTTTCAATAAGGGGGTGGGAGGTACCCAACATTTTCAGTTACAACAAAGAGATTTTGTTTAAAAAAAAAAAAGGATCCTATGTGGAAATGAGTGGGACAATGATAAAAATAAACAAATAATTAAAATTCCAAACCAAAACGTATCTCCTGGCCCCGAGATCCCCAGTTAATCCTCTAAGACCACAATCTCCACATTGTGGACTTGATGCTGGTGGTCTTCCATCTCAGCCACAACTTTCTCCTCAGTCCTCAGCTCTGTCTCCAAAATGACTGCTTTGCCCTCAGTATCCTCCGCCTCTGGGTCTGGGGCTGGGTCAATCTCAATGATGGTCTGCCCATCCTCCGAGGTGCTTTCAACAGCCTGGATTGCTGAGGTGAGGCCGGATTCCATGGCCACCAGCTCCACGGGGCTCACCATGGTGGTCATGTTGCCCAGGGTACTCCCATCCTGCATGGCGGTGGAGCTTAGCAGTGCCAAGCTAGACGAGGGGTGGATGGTCACTGTGTCTGGGGAGCTGCTCTTGGCAGAGGAGACCACTGTGGCATAGCGGAAGAGCTGAGGGCCAGAAGGCAGTGTGTGAACAGTCACAGGACTGGAACCCTGGCTGAGGGTGGCCACTGGAATATTGCCCATGGAAAATGACTGGCCCACTGGGGTGATGGTGATGGGGGAGATGACTGTGAACTGAGGCTGCTGGACCGGAGGAGAAGGGCTCAGGACTGTGGTGGAAGCTGGCCGCTGGAGCCGGGGCCTTTTTGGAGGCTTAGGAGTGCTCACAGGCATCAGTACCACATTTTGAACCGTCTGGGATTTCAGCCTGTGATCCTGAGCTTGCTTCTTCTGCTCTTCCAGCTGGCGTTCCAACTCTGGAAAGAAAAGACAGACTTTGTGTGGAGAGAAGTATATTCTTGGGAACAGTGAACAGAGTCAGGAAACCTGAGGTCTTGTCCTGGCTTTGCCACTATATGGCTTTATTGTTTTCAAAACAAGAAACCAAACTGGATGATTTTTAAAATCCCTCCAGCAATACATTTCATTGTGTGATTATAGGCAGGGCAACGATTCAGAAGCATTTTCAGGCTGTGATCCTACTACATCCCAGCCCTAGAAGCTCCTGTGGCATTTTGTCACCTGTCACCAAAATGCAAACCAAAGAAGCCTGCTGTTGATCTTGTGGCTTATAGATGCCCTGCCTGGATCTCCAGATGATAATAAGGAATATTTGCACAATCCTTTTGGAACCAACATGGACCTACAGAGGAGCTACAATGGCTGCTCCAAAAAAACAGTGATTCCCAAACTGTCCTTCAAGGCAGGATCACCTTGCTGGTGACCTTAGTCTACCAAATGGCCTTCGTCTACTATCAGCACCCAGAGAAGTCTACAGAAAATTACAGAGGAAGTCCCTAAGAATTATAAACACTAAAAGAGGTCTTAGAGTACGAACACATTGATTTTTTTAACTGGGACCCAGAGAGGTAAAGTGACTTACTTAAAGTCTCAGAGTTTGGGCCAAGACAAAAGTCTTCTGATGGCCAACTTTCTGGCTTTTCCATCACAATATGCCTATCACTATCCCTCTCCCAATGTACAATCCAACCCTGGTGACCACTGGTGAGTCTGGTTCTACACCAGAACTTCTTCTACTTCTTAGTATCGGAGAAGCATTCAATAAATAATCAGTTACATCTGGAGAGCACTTTGCTCCTATGGAACACCAAGAGCAAATCAATTCCTTGCTCAGAATCAAAGGAGTAGGCAGGAATCAAGATCACATTAAAAAAATTTTTTTTTCACTCAAAATTTTTAAATACTGCCTCATATGTTACAAAATACTGCATTTTTTCCCCCATTTTCAGTCATAGTCAAAGAAATGTAAACCTCAAGAAGATAACAATTACATGGGGCACCTGGGTGGCTCAGTCAGTTAAACTAAGGTGATGATCCCAGGGTTCTGGGATCGAGTCCCATATCAGGCTCCCTGCTCAGCTGGGAATCTGTTTCACCTTTTGCCTCCACCCCCTGCTCATGCTTTCATGCTGTGCACTCTCTCTCTCATAAATAAATAAAATCTTTGAAGAAGTTAACAATTACATCTATAATTTTTTTTTTGTTTTGTTTTAAAGATTTTATTTATTTATTTGACAGAGAGAGACCACAAGCAGGCAGAGAGGCAGGCAGAGAGAGAGGAGGAAGCAGGCTCCCCGCAGAGCAGAGAGCCCGATGTGGGGCTCGATCCCAGGACCCCGGGACCATGACCTGAGCCGAAGGCAGAGGCTTTAACCCACTGAGCCACCCAGGCGCCCCTATAATTTTTTTTAAAAGTTAAATCAGAGACTATTATACATCACAACATCCAATGTTGGTATGTTCAAAATGGTGACATAATCTTCTTGGAAATTTGACAGTAAGTCATAAATATCCATAAAACAATTTTCAATACCATTTAACTTGAAGCTTAGTTCTGGGAAGTAGTTTAAAAGCACATAAAAAGAAAAAGTTATATTCATACAAGTTCACTGCAACAAAATAAGCTGCTAAAGAAAAACCTGAAAATTTAAATGTCATCCTTAGAAGAATGCCTAGGTAAAGTACTGTGTAGCTACTTGGAAAAATATTATTATGTCATAGTGGAAAAAGCAGAAAACAAACTTTATGTGTACTATGATTAACCTATCTTAAAAAAATATATGGACAAAGAGCCAGAAGCCCACACTCCTAACAAAAACCATTTTTTTGAATGGTGTGAAGTTTCAAGGTGAAAGCACTGGATTAGGAATAAGAAAGCCAAGTTCTATTCCAAGCTTCACTGCCAAGTACTGATGTGGCCCCAAGGCAAATATTTATCCTCTTTGTGCCTATCCTAGGTCATCTATAAGACAGGGATAATAGCTTCTAACATTCTTAGGAGGATCAATGAAAAGGGTCTCATAGTACTCAGTAAACTGAGTTTAAAATATATACTGGTTAAGTTTAAGACAACATAAACTGGGGCACCTGGGTGGCTCAGTTGGTTGAGTGTCTGCTTTCAGCTCAGGTCCTGATCCCAGGGTCCTGGGATCCAGCCCCATGTCAGGCTCCTTGCTCAACAGGGAGCCTGCTTCTCCCTCTGCCCCAACCCCCTGCTCTCTCTCTCGCATGCGGATAAATAAAATCTTAAAAAACATACAAACAAGCAAACAAAAACATAAATTGTTCTTCTCTTACCAAATAATCTTGCCTTTTGGCTTAAGGACTAACTATAATATTTTTGCATCATTCAAAGGTGAAATAGTCCATATCTCTGACTTGTTTTGTATCTCTCACCCACCTTACCCAAAACCTTTTCTTGATTCTCTCTGGGTATAAGTGACAACTCCTTTTGTTCTTCCCCCATACCCATTATATGCCTCAGTTACAAAGCTGACTACTTTTTGCACTTATTTCTATGTCTGCTTTCCCTTGAGTTCCTTAAACACCATGAAGAGAGTGAAGCTGTCTTAGTCAACATTGTATTTCTACAACCTAGTTTGGACACAGTGCAAATTTGTTTTTTTAAAGATTTTATTTATTTATTTGTCAGTGAGAGAGAAAGAGAACACAAGCAGGGGGAACAGGGAGGGAGAGGAAGAAGCCAGCGGGGAGCCTGATGCAGGACTGGATCCCAGGACTCTGGGATCATGACCTGAGCGGAAGGCGGACGCTTAATGACTGAGCACCCAGGTCATTCCAAAGACAGCATAAATTAAGTACTTGATAAAAAGAGTTAAATTATTCATGTGCTTATAATTTCTGAATACCACAAATAACAGAGAAGGTGATAAATTTATAGTTATCAAAAGATGCAATATAGATAATGTAACAAAAACAAAGGCCAATTTGTTTCTTCTGTCACTGATATTACTGGATAAATGGAGCAACTGAGCAGACATTTTAATCCTCCAAGGTATGAAAGGAGGACCATGATGAGGAAGGAAGGAAGATAGGTAGGTAGGTAGAAAGGAAGGAAGGAAGGAAAATAGGATGGAAGGAAGGAAGCCAGTCCCAAAAGAAGTCCACAAAGAAATAGCAAGACTCAAGGGTGTTAGTATAATATCATCTAAGAGGAACAAGTCACACACACCTGTCAGAGTATAGAGAAACTGCTCTTCTCCCTGCTCTACTTGGTTCCTTCTGTTGTCCAATACCTTCTTCACCGTGTCCATTAGGCCAAATGTATGTGCTACATTGTTGAGAACAGCAGCATCTATTTAAAACAAAGACATGCCTGTCAAGTTAAAAAAGAAGTGTTTCCCCAGCTCTCTGTTGTACTGCTTATAAATATGAAACAACCCAGATATGATGGTACTATTCTAATTGCATTTTAAAAAACTTTGGCAAAGACTTATCACATGTATAATTAACTTTGTTATAACTTAACACATCTTTCCATATAAATAAATATAAAAATTTTAAAAATCTTGCATCTGGTTATAAGTTCTGACTTGTGGTTTAGAAAACATGGTCACTCTGGATAGAGCTAAGTTTGAATCTCAGTTTTATGGTTTCCTCCTATCTGTGTGAACTTAGATAAGTCATTTCACTCCTCAGTTTTCTTATCTGAGACAAAAGGGCCTAATAATACCTACCTGGCAAGACAGATATGAAGATTAGAAATATCGTATTTTAGGGGCACCTGAGTGGCTCAGTTGGTTAAGTGTCCAACTCTTGATTTCGGCTCAGGTTGTGAGGTCGAGCTCCACATCAGGCTCTGCCCTTGGCATGAAGTCTGATTGTCCCTTTCCCTCTACTGCTCCCCCTGCTTGCTCTCTTTCTCTCTCAAATAAATAAAACAAGTATTTTTTTTTTTAAAGAAACAGCATATTTTAAGTGTCAAACATGGGAACTGGCATGCAATGTTATTCATAGTGTTATCTCTGTTCCTCTTTAAACAAAACTTCTTGAAAGCATTGTCAGTAGTTGCGGTCATTACTTCCTTAACTCAGACCACTTCTCCACCTACAGCTCTCTTCCACAATCATCTCATCCAGTTCCATGTTTTTAAATAACATGTACATGCTGAGAACTCCCACATGCAGATCTCCAGCCCTAACCTCTTTCCTGCATGCCAGATTTCATACTCCATCTAGCTGAGTGACATCTCCATTTGGAGGCCTCATAATCATTTAGCGAATCAAAACTACTTTTCTTTCTTTTTTTTTTTTAAAGTAAGCTCTACGCCTAACATGGGGCTTGCACTCACAACCCTGAGATAACCAGTCACATATTCCACCCACTGAGCCAACCAGGTGCCCCAAGTCAAAACTAACTTTGAGGGGTGCCTGGTTGTCTCAGTCTCAAGAGTATGTAACTCTTGATCTCAGGGTTCTGAGTTCAAGCCTTATACTAGCTATGGGGCCTATTTAAAAACAACAACAACAACAACAACAAGTAGTACTAACTAGTACTAACTGTACTAACTACAACTCTCCCAGTGATCTTCATCTTAGGAAATGGTGTTACCATTCATGGCTCAGGTCAAAAATGTATGAGTCATCCTGGATTTCTGTCTTTCTCTTTTATCCTACATCCAGTCCATCAGCAAAACTTGTCAGCTCCACACTCAAAATATATCCCTGATAAGATCACTTCTTCCCAGGTCTACCACTATCCACTCTAGTCCATGCCACCATCATCTCTTCACTGGAGTAATTCCTTTAGGAGTCTCCCAACTGATTCCTTTTTCCTTCTCTTTTTTAAGTAGGCTTCATGCCCAATGTCGGGCTTGAACTCACAACCCTAAGATCAAGAGCTGCACTCTCGGGGTGCCTGGGTGGCTCAGTGGGTTGAGCCTCTGCCTTCGGCTCAGACCGTGATCTCTGGGTCCTGGCATTGAGTCCCGCATCAGGGCTTTCTGCTCGGCGGGGAGCCTGTTCCCACCCCCACCCCCCGCCCTGCCTCTCTACCTACTTGTGATCTCTCTCTGTCAAATAAACAAATAAAATCTTAAAAAAAAAAAAAAAAAGAGCTGCACTTTCCACCATCGGAGCTAGCACATACCCCTCCCAACTGATTTCTTGCCCCATACAGTCTATTCTCCACATGCAACTGAAGTGATCTTTTAAAAATATAAAAAATAGGGGTGCCTGGGTGGCTCAGTCGTTAAGCGTCTTCCTTCAGCTCAGTTCATGATCCAAGGGTCCTGGGATGGAGCACTGCATCAGGCTCCCTGCTCAGCGGGAAACCTGCTTCTCCCTCTCCCAAGCCCCCTGCTTGTATTCCCTCTCTTGATGTCTCTCTGTCAAATAAATAAATAAAATCTTTAAAATAAATGAAATAAAATTAAAAATATACAACTACATAAAAATATAAAAATGTAAATAAATCCTTTTCACTCCCCTGCTCAAAATAACTATGATGGCTTACCATCACCTTAAAATAAAATCAAAGTTCTAACCAAAGCTTATTTCAAATGTCCTCTCAGGGCACCTGGGTGGCTCAGTTAAGTGACTGCCTTTGGCTCAGGGCATGGTACCAGGGTCCTGGGATCGAGCCCCACATCAGGCTCCTAGTTCAGCAGGGAGCCTCCTTCTCCCTCTCCCCACTGCTCGAGCTTTCTCTCTCTCACTCTCTCTCAGGTAAATAAATAAAATCTTTTTTTTTCTTTTAATTTTTTAAAAGATTTTATTTATTTATTTGACAGACAGAGATCATAAGTAGGCAGAGAGGCAGGCAGAGAGAGGGGGAAACAGGCCCCCTGCTGAGCAGAAAGCCTGATGTAGGGCTCGATCCCAGGACCCTGAGACCATGACCTGAGCCGAAGGCAGAGGCTTTAACCCACTAAGCCACCCAGGCACCCCAATAAATAAAATCTTAAAAAAAAAAAATAATAACTAAACTGTCCTCTCTATTCCTCTCCAACCTTATCACCTATCACTCTCCTATATCCTCCTCCACTGTGGCTGCCTCAGAGCTTCTATAATTTTTTGAACCTATGAGGCCCATTGCAACTTCAAGGTCTTTGTTCCTTCTACCTGAAATGTTCCTTCTCCCAGATCATCACATGGCTAGCCTCTTCAATTCAGGTCTCTGCTTAAAGCCACTTCCTTAGGGAGGCCTTCCTTGATCACCCTATCTAAAAGAGTCATCCCTGCTTTCTAAATTACTTGCCTTTTTTCCCCTCCAAGAACATAAAAAAAAGATTCTACTGTAAAGTTTAAGTGTATTTATATAATGTATGAATTACAGAGAGGTAATAAGACACAAGTAACAAATCTAGGAACTCACTGACACACAAGCTTACGAGATATTATTATGATTCTTTAAAAAAAAAAGATTTATTTATTTATCTGACAGAGATCACAAGTAGGGAGAGAGGCAGGCAGAGAGAGAGGAAGAAGCAGGCTCTCTGCTGAGCAGAGAGCCCGATGCGGGGCTTGATCTCAGGACCCTGAGATAGTGACCTGAGCCGAAGGCAGAGGCTTTAACCGACTGAGACACCCAGGCACCCCATATTATGACTCTTTTTTTAAGTAAACTCTACCTCGAATGTGGAGCTCAAACTCATGACCCCAAGATTAAGAGTAACATGCTCTACGACTAAGCCAGCCAGATGCCTGTCATCACAACCCCTTTGTATCAAATGACTAGAGCATCCTTTTACATTATGCACAGCAGCAAGTACCCTATGGGTATTCGGAAAGAGCTGTAAGTGCACACAATTGTTCTGGAAACCCTAAACTTATAGATATGAGACTCGTCTAAAACCAGGTAGCTTTTTCCAATTTTCAGACTCTATCTATCTATATGTAATAGAGAGCGAGCCTGCTTTCTGGCACCATTTATAAAGGCAAAAATTACCTGTGAAGAGCATGACCAGAACCAAGTTCAAAAACTTATTATCAAGTATGGACAAGTAACTTAACTTTTATGAGTCTTGGTTTCCTAATCTGTAAAATGGGGATAATAATACTTATACCCCAGTGTTTGCATGAGACTAACAGGATCTGCCTACAGTTGTTAGTGTTCAATAAATGACCACTGTTGTTAGAATTAGTGCACTTACCTGTTACCTGGAAGGGAGCTTGAATGAGCCGCTGCTGAACTCCCCTGAGTAGCTCCTCTATTTCCTTCTGTATATTGCAGACAACCTCTTCCATCAGCCCTACATCAGCTATTCCTTTCCAGAACATCAAAGTGTCCTCTGACACAAGAGGGATAAGACAAGAAGATAAACAAGGGATGCTACGTATACTTAGGTACATCTCTACAAATTAAACTCGAAATTATTTCAATTTGAAATGATTTTTTGTTGGGCCATTTCCGGGAAAAAGGAAGACGTTTTTGGAATACTATCTGCCCCCCTAGTTGCAAACCAATTATTTGGTGTCTTTAGCAACGTAGGGACTTGAGATAATTGCCCTAATTTGTCATGGCTTGGGCTGTAGGGAGCAGGTTATCTTCCTCCAATAAAGATAATAAATAAATATTAAATATTATTTATTTACATAATTTAATTTAAAATTAAATAGTATTCAGTACCTTAAAAGTTAAATAATAAAGATATTAAAGATATACAGGCAAGCCTTGTACAATACAGTGTGAACTGTGAGGGTACACTTACACAGATTTTTTTTCAATAAATACAGTGCAGTGATGTACTGCACTCATCATTTTTAAATTAAAAAAATGTACTCAGGGGAAGGCTCCATAGCTCAGGGGTTAGAGCATTGGTCTTGTAAAAAAATGTACTCATGTACTCATCATTTTTAAATTAAACAACTCTTTTCTTATGATTTTCTTAACATTTTATTTACTTTATTGTAAGAATAGAGTATGTAATACATATAACATACAAAATATGTTATTGACTATGTTATTGGTAAGGTTTATAGTTAAGTTGGGGGAGGGCAGGGGATTTTCCCCTGCATAGGAGGCTGGTGCCCCAAACTGCCACCTTGTTCAAAGAGCAACTGTACTCCCTCTAGTCCTATACTTACAAAATAAAATAAAACAGCTGAGTCGGTGGGACGATAAGCTCTCTGAGGGCAGAGGATTTGTCTTTTCACCTATGTTGGCAACAGTGCCAACTAAAAATAGGCAGCAATAAATATTTTTCAAATGAATTAATGAACGGAGGATGATGTGAAACCCCTCCTGGTCCCCTCTAAGTGAATCATCATTAGTCACCATCCTCTACACCACCTGCTACCTAATTTTTCCTTCTAACATCTTGCAGCTTGGTTTATCTAAGAAACGTTCCAAAGTTAGAGGCAGTTTGACAGGATGAAAAGCATTGACTACAGAGTCAAACAGCTGAATTCGGCTCTGACACTGCTGGCTGTGTGGCTGGTCTGAGGCAAGCTGCTGAATCTTTTTGAATCTCAATTTCTTCCTATGCAAAATGTGACTGTACATGGCTGTTGTTGCAATGGATTAAAATAAAATGTCTACAGCTACAATTATTAATGTGCATGAGAAAAACCACCAAAGTAATTAAGAGACCTCCTGTGTCCATGATCATAATGGTGAGAAGGGTCACAAGACACTGCAAGGTATCTGAGCCTCACAGAAAAGTACCTGAAATTTCCTCTGAGTCCTTCTTCACACCCTCCTCTGTAGCCATGGTGACAGCAGCAGTGAGAGCGGAATTCCATTCCAGCCCTGCCTCTTCCATACTCTCTTCTGAAATGGCAATCTGTGTGATGCTACCTAAAAGCAGTCCATTAGAGGTAAAGCCAGTGAATTTCATGAAAAAGTCATAGCTATCCTTTATCTCATACAGCCAAAGAGACACTGTTATTTTAATATTCTGGCTTTCTGCCTGCAGGTCCATATAGTAAAAACTAGAATCCTTGGTAAACCAGGATGAATATTGGATTTTGTAAAGAAAACCTGTCTTTGAAAAGAAAAAGCGTTCTTCTTCTTTCTTCTTACTCTGAATAGAAAGGGAAAGATAACTTATAAAATCACAAAAGAGCAATCTGCTTCCTGAGCAGGTACGTTTTTTAAAAAGATTGAAGGTGAGCATGATTGCCGGGCTGTCTGCCCCAGACTTAGCGAGGATGTGGAGGATCTAAAATAATTTAAGAGAAAAGTATGGTGCTTAGCCAAGAACATTAACCATCTAGAATATCAGAAGTTGTTATAGCTTAATTATCAGGCTATGTATGAGAAAGCAAGAGAAATGAGACCAAAAAAATCAGGTAAGAGATCCATGAATAGCAGATTCACAGAGGAAAAGAACTTGTGCTATTAACATCGTATATTAAGATTTTATTTTATTATTATTATTTTTTTAAGTAATCTCTCCAACATGGGGCTTGAACTCATGACCCCGAGATCAGGAGTCACATGCTTTTCTAAGACAGCCAGGAACCCCTCATATATTGAGATTTTAAACAGGGGCACCTTGGTGGCTCAGTTGGATAAGCGTCTGCCTTCTGCTCAGGTCACGATCCCAGGGTCCAGGGATCAAGTCTCATATCCCGCTCCCTGCTCAGCGGAAAGCCTGCTTCTCCCTCTGCCTGCCACTCTCCCTGCTGTGCTCTCTCTCTGTCAAATAAATAAAATATTAAAAAAAAAAAAAAAAAAAGATTTTAGGGGCACGTGGGTGGCTCAGTGGGTTAAAGCCTTTGCCTTCGGCTCAAGTCATGATCCCAGGGTCCTGGGATCGAGCCCTGCATCTGGCTCTCTGCTCAGCAGGGAGCCTGCTTCCTCCTCTCTCTCTCTGCCTGCCTCTCTGCCTGCTTGTGATCTCTGTCTGTCAAATAAATAAATAAAATCATAAAAAAAAAAAAAGATTTTAAACAAAGAGAATGGAGAGAAATCAAACTGATCCAGACAGATATATAGACAAGAATAGACTCCACATGCTGGAGGATATTAATAATCAAGCAAAAAGTAATATTGATATGGATAATCAACTAGTGGAGTTTTGGCCAACAAAAGTAAGTCAATAATTTCATAGCATTTTTTACTTTTCAAGTGAAAGACACCCAGGACCAAAAATTCACACTGCTAGATATTTTATACTTTCCTGAAGGGAACATAGGTTCTAAGAGATTTGGCTTCCTCTCACCCAGTGGTTACTCACAGAGTATTAGAGCTGACCAAGAGAAACCTTTAGTGGTCATTATTAAAACATGGTACTTCCCTTAAATCCGTTAGTGTCCTTACAACTCTATCAGGCATATTTTTAAGTCTTGTGGAAGTAGTTGAGACAAGAATCTGAACTGGACTAACTGAAATTTTTTTTTTTTTAAGTTTATGTATGTATGTACGTATATATGTAATCTCTATACCCAGTGTGGGGCTTGAACTCATGACCTCAAGATGAAGAGTCACACACTGTTCCAACTGAGCCAGTCAGGCTCCCCTGGACTAACTGAATCCTTAACAATCATCTTTCACATGGCTCTATCTTTCCTAGAGCTCTATTCCCAAGGTAAACAATACTGAAGTTAAGCATATGCCCATCTTGCCTCATTTGTGAGGAAGCCTTTTTTGTGGATCCCTTCCAGGCAGAGCTCTCTGATCTGTATAGCAGCAGACTCTCCAGAGTCCAGTCCAGCCAACCATACATTATCTTTGATACATCTCAACTCAACAGTTGAAGACCCTTCACCATTCTACCTTCCTTCCTGACCACCAGTAGAGCAAAGGATTTTCAAAACAATCTAATTTCAAAGATATGCCAAGTGGTACCAAAGTGAGACCACTGAATAAACATAATAACCGCTGAATCATCTTTCTTTAGAGAGAGCATGCATGGGGGGGCGGGGTGTAGAGAAAGAATCTTAAGCAGGCTCCACACCCAGCACAGGACCTGACGGGGGGCTTGATTTCACAACCCTGAGATGGAGACCTGAGCCGAAATCAAGAGTGGGACTCTTAACTGAGTGAGTCACCCAAGTGCCCCTGAACCATCTTTCTAATGTTTACCATTTAGTTAGAAAGAAACAAGGAAGTAGGTATGGCCAACAGGAATCATCTGGGAGAAAACCAAGAGATCTGTTTCTAAAGTATGGAATCACACCCAAGATCAGCATACTTTACAAGGACATCAATGCTCATGAGAATTAAAATTAAGAAACACAAGAGAGAAGTAAGGGGAAAAGTGTTACTAAAAAACACTGGGTTTTCAGGTGGTTTCCTACCCCCTACCATCAGCCGAAGTGGGTGTCTGCACCACACTTGTCTGCTGTCCGGGCACTGGAGCTCTTGCACTGCTGATCAGAAGATCAAACTTGGTGCTTCTGCAGGTATTGGAGCAAACTTTGTCATGTTGGTAAAAATCAATCTGTCCGGAGTCCATCATTTTCCTGTGTAAAGAGAGACAAGAAGTACCAGTTCAGCCTGCACTCTAGGCCTCAGCGACAAATAGAAACAAAGTTGTTGCATCTATTCCATAGATTAGTGAAACCTAGTAGGATTAAAAGTCATTAGGTTGCAAAAATTCTAATTGGGATTATAAAATTTTCATTGGTCCTGCCCATATTTACAAGTACTCCTCTTCCCTCCCTAGTCTGCTCATTATGAGTATTGTTTCATTTCCCGTTATCACCAAGCTTTAGCTAGGGACACACTCCTGACAACAACTGAGTATCGCCATAGAATCTCATTGAAACCAAACCCAAAAGCGGAAAAGACTAATTCATATATCCCAGAATAACTGAGAATTTTATGATGAGATTCTGATGTATTAGTATTCTTAGACCAGCAAGATCTGTTGCCACTTTTGGAGACAAAACTTCAGCACATTTCTTTCCTTAAAAAAAAAAAAAAAAAAAAAAAAATGGCTAACAACTCTCCTATAAATACAGTGCAAAGTTGATTACACTAAACCCCCACTATAAAATGCCCTTATAACTGAATTCACAAGACACTGTTATTATAGGCCATGAGCAAAGCCATGGGGTATTTTAATTATAGTAAACTCTATGTTATAACGTTACTCGGCTTTCACTAAAGATCTTTTAGGCATTCTGATTCCTTCTTACATTTGAGGAAAGTTGGCATGTGCTTGTTTTTCTGGGCAAAAGGAACAAGCCAAGAACAACAATAATGAAAGTTATAAGTATTCCTTCCCAATTTTAACTAAGTACTGATTTCTGCATACAAGTCATCTAGAATAATTTCTTTTTTTAAAATGTGTCTCTATATTGGGACGCCTGGGTGGCTCAGTTGGTTGGACAACTGCCTTCGGCCCAGGTCATGATCCCGGAGTCCCAGGATCGAGTCCCGCATCGGGCTCCCAGCTCCACGGGGAGTCTGCTTCTCTCTCTGCCCTTCTCCTCACTCATGCTCTCTCTCACTGTCTCTCTCTCAAATAAATAAATAAAATCTTAAAAAAAAAAAAAATGTGTCTCTATATTAAAATAATACGTGAAGGGGCGCCTGGGTGGCTCAGTCATTAAGCATCTGCCTTCAGGTCAGGTCAGGATCCCAGGATCCTGGGATCAAGCCCCACATCGGGCTCCCTGCTCAGCGGGAAGCCTGCTTCTCCCTCTCCCTCTCCCCCTGCTTGTGTTCCCTCTCTTGCTGTGTCTCGCTTTGTCAAATAAATAAATAAATAAAATCTTAATAAATAAAATAAAATAATGTGTGAAGAAAAAATTAACATTCTCAGTGGAAAATACATAAAACTATAAAGAAAACCACTGCTCTTTAAAAAAAAATCCAACAACACAGAGATACATTAACATTTTGGCATATTTTCTTCCATTAAATTTTATGTGTATACGAGTATGTCTGTTTTTTACATAACTAAAATCACAATTTGATATACATATATATATATTTTAGTAGGCTCCCAACCCAGCATGGGGCCCAGTGAGGGGCCTGAACTCACAACCCTGAAATCAAGACCTAAGCTGAAATCAAGAGCCAGATGCTTAACCGACTGAGCCATCCAGGTACCCCTACATATCTACATATCTATATATCTCTACATATTTGTATCCATCTATACATGTATTTTTTTTAAAGGTTTATTTATTTATTTATTTGACAGATAGAGATGACAAGTAGGCAGAGAGGCAGGCAGAGAGAGAGAGGAGGAAGCAGACTCCCTGCGGAGCAGAGAGCCTGATGCGGGGCTCGATCCCAGGACACTGAGATCATGACCTGAGCCGAAGGCAGAGGCTTAACCCACTGAGCCACCCAGGCGCCCCACATGTATTTTTTTTAAGTAAGTTCTACAACCAACATGGGGGTTGAACTCACTATCCCAAGATCAAGAGTCACATGCTATACCGAGTGAGCCAGCCAGGCGCCCACAATTTTATATTTTGTTTTCTTTCTGTTATTACATCATAAGCATTTTTCCTATACAAATTCTTTAGAAATATTTTAATAATTTCATAATATTTCATAGTATATACTCATATATGTTTAGATGAGCCATAAATTTCCTTTAGATATACCTTGACTGTATATTGAAGCAGACTATAACTTTCTTTTTTTTTAAGATTTTATTTATTTATTTGAGAGAGAAAGCAAGTACAAATGGGAGGAGGGGCAGAGGGAGAGGGAAAAGCAGGCTCCTCAAAGAGCAGGGAGCCTGATACCCTGGGATTAGGACCTGAACTGAATGCAGATCCTTAACTGACTCAGCCACCCAGATAGATGCCCCTAAAGCAAACTATAATTTTCAACAATGTTGTAATAAATGTCTTTATGCCTGAATCTCTACAAGCACTATAGATTTTTCTTAGGACAGATTCCTTAAAAAGAATTAAAAACAATGGATAAAATGTTCTTAAGGGTGTTGATACATGTTCTGCGAGGAACTTTCCAATCCTGACCACATTTTAAAAATCCATCAATAGGCGAGTGTTCAAGGAACACTAATTAACGTTAATGTTAATGTTCCTCCCTTTCCAGAGGGAGGAAAATTATAAAAGTAAGCTTACTGCATAAAGATGGGGGTGAGGATATTACACATTCTGAAGTTTATTTCTGTGGTATATTGATGGCAAGGACTGCATTTACTGAGCATGATGGTGACTTATCAACAGCGCCTCTGTCTTACCAGATTATCACAGAACTTGTCAACCAGCCTACACTTCTCCGCGGTCGGCACGCTTCCTCAGCACCAGGCTTAGCCCTGCCTGTACTTGGTGATCTCAAGTAGGATTGTCATCTACCCCCGAGCTTCTCGGCCCAGAAAGGATCCAAACATCCTGACATCAGAAAAAATTTGCCCTAAATGCTGGGAAGAGTGAATTCAAGTCAATCTTCCTTTTCTCACAGGGATTTTAAGAACTGGCTGATGAAGGTTAATACCTGGATTGCACAAGCCAATTCTTCAGAGGAAATAAAAATTTTGAATTAAATAGAAAATCCTAAATTATCTGTATTCTACCATGATTTAGTGTCCCAAAGTCAGCTGAAAGGTATGTGCTGAGGGGCGCCTGGGTGGCACAGTAGGTTAAGCACTCAACTCTTGGTTTCAGCTTGATTTCAGCTCAGGTCATGATCTCAGGGTCATGAGACCGAGCCCTGCAACAGTCTCTGTACTCAGCAGAGTCAGCTTGAGATTCTCTTCCTCTCTGCCTTTGCCCCTCCTGCTCATGCTCTCTCTCTCTCTCTAAAATAAACAAGTAAATCTTAAAAAAAAAAAAAAGACTCTCCTTCCACCCCCCACTCTGCACTTTCTCTCTGAAATAACTTAATAAATCTTTAAAACAAAACAAAATAAAACAACAGGTTTGCACTTTTTTGTTTTTTTACTTTATTTTTTATTTTCTTTGTAATCTCTACACTCAATGTGGGGCTCTGAGATCAAGAATTGCAAGCTCTTCCAGCTGAGCCAACCAGGCACCCCGATACGTGCTTGTTATTAAAGCTCACCTGAGCATGATTCCACCCAGACGAATGGCTCTCTTCCAGTCTTTTAGGGTGGACTTGCCAGCCAGATGTACAAAATGCTTGGGGCTGATCAACTGATCATTGAACTAAAGTAAAAAGAAAAGTCCCAAATAACCCAAGGTCAACTTAGGCAGATCAAGAGAAAGAGAAAGGTATCTCTACTTGTTACGTATGAAAAATGCCCAGATGGCATCTTAAGTCATAGCCTTGTATCTCCCAGCCTCCTGCCCTGTTGTGCCAGAGAAGATGATCCTTCTCTGGGCACAGTGCCCTGTCCTGGTACAGAGCTACAGAAGACAGGAGGAGGATCAGAGATTAATATACTGATTAGCATCTAAAATCCATTCATGCCCTAAATCAGGCACTTGGGTCCAATGTTGCAAAGGCTATTTAAATAAACAGAAGCAACCTACCAAGCCCTAATGACAAGATTCAGGATGTGGTGGAAAGAATAAGTACCACAGAAACCACTATCACTGCAGAGCCTCAAAACTCGGTAATCCTTAATGATTCTAGGATGATGCCACCGATGGTGACTGCCATCCATGGGTACTGCTGTGGCTACCAAAGGACACAGAATAAGCAAGTATTTCCACTTTGTGCTCTCATGAGAATTTAGTTTTATCAGTAATAATTTTCAATAAACTCTAATGCACACTTCTATAAGGCCTTTTACATATATTATCTCATTTTATCTGCTAGCAACCGTACAGTGTGATTATCCATATTTTAACATACGATTATTCATATTTTTAACTCTGAAATATTAACTTGTTCAAGGTCACCCAGTCATAGAGATGGGACTCCATTCATTCATTTAACAAACATTTATAGATAAAGATGCCAAGCATCATTCTAGGTGTTGGGGATATACTGGTGAACAATCCAAGTTCTCAGCTCTCATAGAACTTGTGTTCTGCGTGAATTTGAATCCAGGCCAATTTCACTCCAAAGCCCCCCCTTTTTTTTCTGTGACATCATAGGGACTATAGCCACAAAACTGAAAACATTGATATAGCAGACAAGAGAGAAGAGGCACTGAAAGTATACTCTTTGAAAACAAGGAGCCCACAAACAGACCCCAGTAAGGAGAAAAGGCAATTACCTTGACACACTTCACATTTATTCCTGGACATACAAACTTCTTCCAGAGGAGAATGGCTTTGCTCTCCCCACAAGTTATGGGATAAGCAATTTCCATATCCTCATTTGCTTCTATAGTGCTTGCATCTGAAAATGGAAAAAAATATCAGTTATTTATTGAATGCTTTTTCCCAAAAACTTAATTCAAAATCTCTAGTCTCTTGGTTCCTCTGAGTAGCTAACAGTTCACATTGGCTGGTTTCGTTTTGGAATCTTCTGGAAGAAGTTTGACATAACAGCTCTCTTACCAAGCTCACCCTACATCCAAGATACTGCCCTATGTGCTTTTACATGCTTAATCTTACTTAGTTCTTACAACAATCCTGGGAGGCAATAATTGTTTCCGATGTATGTAGGTGCAACTCGGAAAGTTGAAGTGACTTCCCCAAGGACATACAGCTAAGAAGTGAGAAAGCAGGATTTAAACTCTGGCTTGTCTAGTTTCAAACTTTTTTTTCAGTTTCTTTCCACCGACTGCCTTCCAATCAACACCTCATACGTCCTAATCAGCAACTTCCCTCATGACAGATCAACCTTGAGGCTCTAATTTCTTTGTGGAATTTTTGCAGATGAAAACTCTTTTCAGTACCCTAGCAAACTGATGTTAAATAATCAACTGACGGGCCTAGTCAGTGGTGTCTCTAGATGCACCATCATCAAACTCATGGCTGCAGCACTGGTAGGGCGTACTGGGTAGGGGGAAAAATATAAAGCACAAAAGGCACGAAATCTCAACCAAGGAAGCTAAGGTCAAAGATACCAGAATAACAAAAAGACTTACCAATCCCTTCTTCAATTTTGTGAATCGTGTGAGTTTCTACTGCCACAACCGCTGTGTTGTTCTCGGACCCAGGTTCATAAATCCTGTTGTAAAAGTGTCCATCGATAAACAAACTACATAAATCATGAAAAAATTAATATTCACAGCATGGGGTTAAGAAATTTGTTATAATCTATCTCAAAAGGAATAAAATAAATATACTTTACAACTCTATGTTAGTGCTTTGATAGTTTCCCATTGTATTTAAACTCCAAGCTACCCAGGACTACTTAGCAGCTACGACCATGGACATGAATCAACAACTTTCTCACCTCAAAGGAAAGTTCCTCTTGCTACTATCTTTACATCACCACTTGTTACTGTTTCACAGTAGACTTTTCCCTTCATACCTTAAATGCTTATAACATAAAATATTGCTTCAAGTGTAAGATTAAGTTATATTATAGGATTATCCTAAGAAGACTAAAAAGTAATATTGTCGGACAATACAAGACAGGAAGAACCCAGGGCACCTGGGTGGCTCAGTAGATTAAGCATCTGCCTTCTGCTCAGGTCTGCTCAGGACCCTGGGATTGGGCCCCAAGTGGGGCTCCTTGCTCTGCAGGGATCCTGCTTCTCCCTCTCCCTCTGCCTGCTGCTCCCCCTGCCTGTGCTCTCCCTCTCTCTCACTGCCAAATAAATAATAAATAAAATCTTAAAAAAAAAAAAGATCATTGACCATAGAAGCTGATGTCCTTTGTTAGAATCTGGATACTTTAGTCTTTCTTTAGCACTTTAGCATTTTTCAAAGGATCATAACCAAACTATTGATATGAACAGAGCCTAGTAAAAAAAAAAAAAAAAGAAAAAAAAGAGAGAGACAGAGACACAGTAACTAGCATTAACTAGACGTATCACTTAGGGAAAGTCTTTGTAAAATGTTTCTACCTTCTGTGGTACCTGGGTGGCTTAGTCGTTAAGCACAGGATTCTTTTTTTTTTTTTTTAAAGATTTTATTTGTTTATTTGACAGACAGAGATCACAAGTAGACAGAGAGGCAGGCAGAGAGAGAGATTGGGAAGCAGGCTCCCTGCTGAGCAGAGAGCCCGATGCGGGACTCGATCCCAGGACCCTGAGATCATGACCTGAGCCGAAGGCAGCGGCTTAACCCACTGAGCCACCCAGGCGCCCAAGCACAGGATTCTTGATTTCAGTTCTGGTCAGGATCTCAGGGACGTGAGATTGAGCCCTGCATCAGGCTCTGCACTGGGTGTGGAGCCTGATTAAAATTCTCTGACTCTCCTACTCTCCATCCCCACCTCCCTCTCAAAAAAATTTAAATAAATAGGGACGCCTAAGTGGCTCAGTCGTTAAGCAACTGCCTTCAGCTCAGGTCATGAACCCGGGCTCCTGGGATCAAGCCCCACATCGCATCGGGCTCCCTGCTCAGCAAGAGGCCTGCTTCTCCCTCACCCACTCTCCCTGCCTCTCCATGTCAAATAAATAAATAAAATCTTTTTTAAAAAAGAAAAAAAATTAAATGGTTTTACCTTCTAAGAAATGGACTCAGATAACCTAATAAAATATACTAACAACATTTAATTTCTATAATAAACTTAATGTACTAACTATTGCATCTTTTTTTAAAATATTTTATTCATTTAGGGGCGCCTGGGTGGCTCAGGTCATGCAGGGAGCCTGCTTCCTCCTCTCTCTCTCTGCCTACTTGTCATCTCCCTCTGTCAAATAAATAAATAAAAATCTTTAAAAAAGAAAAAAAAAAGATTTTATTCATTTATTTGAGAGAGAGAGAGAGAGAGCACAAAGGGAGAGGGAGAAACAGACTCCCCACAGAGCAGAGAGCCCGATGTGGGGCTCCATCCCAAGACTCTGGGACCATGACCTGAGCCAAAGGCAGACATTTAACTGTCTGAGCCACCCAGATGCCCCTGCATCTTGTTACTTGAAAGCACCCCCATGGTGACGCCTCTAGCACAGGACTCTCCTCTGAATTTCACACCAGGACACAGTTTACTTGCTAAATGAATAAACGCTTCTGGATGTCCCATAGCAGTTTGTTGAATTCATTATATTTAAAATAACCAAGTTCTCTTCCCTCTCCCAAACCACTCTTCTTATATTTCCTATCCCTGTTAATGGCACCACCAGCACTCTACAGCCTAAGACAGAAGCCTGGGGATTACATCAGATTTTTCCCTCTTCCTCCTCCTCAACTCCCACATACTCAGCCACCAAATCCTACCAGATGTAACTACTTAACACGAGCCAGCCTCCCTGTCTCTTTTTCCATTGCTACTGCCTTAATTCAGACTGCAGCATCTCTGGTCTAAACTAGTCTCCTTGCATCTCCTGATCTCTATATTCCTATGGGAGAGATCACGTAAACCCCTCCTTAAAACCCTTCAAGAACCCTCTACTTGCTGTTACAAAAAAGCCCCAAATCCTTCATAGGATATTTAAGTTGCTCCAAGATCGGGCCCCTGGTTTCAAGTCTCCCTAAACCTCACCTTATAATCCAAGCCCTAGTCATACCAAATTATTTGTGGTTCCCAGAATTATCATCTTTCATACCTTCCCTCTTTGTTCTACTTCCCCCTTTCCCTAGAACAACCTTCCTCATCTGTTTGTTTGTTTTTTAAAGATTTTATTTATTTATTTGAGAGAGAGCATGGTAGAGAGAGAGAGAGCATGTATGCCAGTGCATAAGCATGGGGGTGGGGGAGGAAAAAGTAGGAGCCGAAAGCAAGGCTGGATCCCAGGACCCTGGGATTATGACCTGAGCCAAAAGTAGACGATTAACCAACTGAGCCACCCAGGTGACCCTGTTTGTTTTTTAAGATTTTATTTATTTATTTATTTATTTTTAAAGGTTTTATTTATTTGTCAGAGAGAGAGCACAGCAGGCAGAGTGGCAGGCAGAGGCAGAGAGAGAAGCAGGATCCCTACTGAGCAAGGAGCCCCATGTGGGACTTGATCCCAGGACCCTGGGATCATGACCGGAGCTAAAGGCAGTGGCTTAACTGACTGAGCCACCCAAGATTTTATTTTTAAGTATTCTCTACATCCAATGTGGAGCTTGAATTTACAATCCCAGGATCAAGAGTTGCATGCTCTATTGACTGAGCCAACCAGGTGCCCTCCTATTTGTTTTTTAATGAGTAGCCTCTATGATGCCTTTTCTTCCAATAAACCCTCCAGTACAATCACCTATCTCCTCCTTTGTGACCCAGTTATACTTCAGGCTTTTGTCACAACATATATAACACTTAATATTATATATTTGTTCAGCTGTCTGCCTCTCCTTGGGCACAGTCTCAGAGGCTCCCAAGAACAGAGATCATGTCTTATTTATTTATTCAATTTTGTATGTCTAGTGTGTCGAATACTAACTAGAACATGGCAAGGTACTCAATAAGTAGTTGGTCAGTTAATGAGGATTATGATAAACATGAAAAACCACTGCTTCAAGTAAGTTCAGTAAATTCACTCTAAATTGACCAGTACGTGCAAAATCTTTTAAAAGAAGAAATTCAGGGACGCCTGGGTAGCTCAGTGGATTAAGTCTCTGCCTTCGGCTCAGGATATGATCCCAGGGTCCTGGGATCGAGCCCCGAGTTGGGCTCTCTGTTCAGTGGGAAGCCTGGTTCCCTTCCTCTCTCTCTGCCTACTTGTGATCTCTATCTGTCAAATAAATAAATAAAATCTTTTTTTAAAAAAAGAAGAAGAAGAAATTCGTATTTAGGGCGCCTGGGTGGCTCAGTGGGTTAAAGCCTCTGCCTTCAGCTCAGGTCATGATCCCAGGGTCCTGGGATCGAGCCCCGCATCGGGCTCTCTGCTCAGCAGGGAGCCTGCTTCCTCCTCTCTCTCTGCCTGCCTCTCTGCCTACTTGTGAACTCTGTCTGTCAAATAAATAAAATCTTAAAAAAAAAAAAGAAATTCATATTTATTTATTTATTTATCTTAAAAGATTTTATTTATTTGACAGAGAGAGAGAGACCACGAGAGAGAGAACACAAGCAGGGGAGAGGAAGAGGGAGAAGCAGGCCTCCTACTGATCAGGGAGCCCAACGAGGGACTCAATCCCAGGACTCTGGGATCATGACCTGAGCCAAAGGCAGACACATAATGACTGATCCACCCAAGCACCCCAAAGAAATTCTTATTTATACATAATTTCAACAATCAGTAAATTGCACTTGCTGTGGGAAGTAAGGGCACAGTCTATATACAAGGTTTTATCAAGAAAAAATTTCCAGGGCGACTGGGTGGCTCAGTGGGTTAAGCCTCTGCCTTTGCCTCAGATCATGATCTCAGGGTCCTGGGATGGAGGCCCGCATCGGGCTCTCTGCTCAGTGGGGAACCTGCTTCCCCCTCTTTCTCTCCCTGCCTCTCTGCCTACTTGTGATCTCTCTCTTTCTGTCAAATAAATAAATAAAATTAAAAAAAAAATTTCCTAGGATGCCTCAGTGACTCAGTCAGTTAAGTATCCAACTCTTTTTTTTTTTTTAAGATTTTATTTATTTATTTGACAGAGAGAGAGATCTCAAGTAGACAGAGAGGCAGGCAGACAGGGAGGCGGGAGCAGGCCCCCCCCCCCACCAAGTAGAGAGCCCAAACTGATCCCAGGACCCTGAAATCATGACCCAAGCCAAAGGCAGAGGCTCAACCCTCTGAGCCACCCAGCCGCCCCAAAGTGTCCAACTCTTAATTTTAGCTCAGGTCATGATCTCAGGGTCATGAGACTGAGTCCCATGTCAGGCTCCATGCTGAGCATGGAGCCTGTTTGGGATTCTTTCTCTCCCTCTGCCCCTCCCCTCTGAACATACGCTTGCTCACTCTCTAAATAAATACATAAGTAAGTAAGTAAGTAAAATACAACTAGAGAAATCAACTGAGCATTGACTAGCCGGCATCTCAAAATTCAGTACCTGAAAATGTATTCATTTGCTCATATGGCAAATTCAGTATAAACAGTATGTTGGGGAGTCAATGTTGTACAAAGATGCCTATAATCTTTTTTTTTTTTTTTTAAAGATTTTATTTATTTGTTTGACAGAGATCCTAGTAGGCAGAGAGGCAGGCAGAGAGAGAGGAAGAAGCAGGCTCCCGGCTGAGCAGAGAACCCGATGCGGGGCTCGATCCCAGGACCCTAGGATCATGACCTGAACTGAAGGCAGAGGCTTAGCCCACTGAGCCACCCAGGCGCCCCAAGATGCCTATAATCTAATCAAGAAACGAGAGCAATGTCATTTGGAAAATAAAAAAAGACACACACACAAAATAAATGGAACTAATCTTCAAAATAATTAAATCTCTAAGTAGTTGAGAAGTGTTCTCTGTCTCTAGCAGGGATAGGATAAGTGACAACTGGAGCGCTTTAGGAAAGAGAGAAGAAACAATGACTCTAAGAGAAAATAAAGCTGCCATGCATTAAAGAATCTACTCTTTAATTCTTCCTCATTACCCTTCCTCAAAGGATAACAACTGCAAGTATGTGTGTACATAACAGCTGAAGTTCCCAAACCAGTGAATTTGAATAAGCAAGCATCATCTTTTGGTGCAAATAAAAATTCTAATCATTCTATTCACTGTATGTCAGTGATTATTTTTTAAGATTTTATTATTATTTAAGTAATCTCTACATCCAGTATGGGGCTCGAACTCACAACGTCAAGATCAGGTGTCACATAGTCCAACTGAGCCAGCCAGGCACCCCATCAGTATTTATATCAACTTTCTTTCACAGATCTTACAATATTTCCTTCAATATTCAGAAATGTCAGCAAACTATGGTTAAATTTTAAAAACTAAAAAATCCTTACTTTTATAAGATACATACTAATGTCTGGGATTTGCTTCAAAAAATTCAAGAGTGGGTGGATATAGAGATGAAATAAGACTGGCCATGTGTTGATAATTGTTGAAGTTGGGTGATGGGTGTGTATATGGGGGTTCATTACAGCATTTTTCTTAAATTTTGGGGTATATTTGAAATATCCTATACTAAAAAGTTTAAGTTACCAAGAGAGGCTAACTGTCTTTCTCCCTAAGTGTTTAAGACAAGGTATGTTACTTATGTGTTTGCCCATGAACATTTTTTTTAAGGATTTTATTTATTTATTTGTCAGAGAGAGAGAGAGAGAGAGCGGTCACGTGCACACAAGCAGGCAGAGTGGCAGGCAGAAGCAGAAAGAGAAGCAGGCTCCCCGCTGAGCAAGGAGCCTGATGCGGGACTCAATCCTAGGACCCTGGGATCATGACCTGAGCCAAAGGCAGCAGGTTAACTGACTGAGCCCACCAGGCGTCCCACGAATGCTTTTTTTTTTTTTAAGTAGGCTCCACGCTGGGTGTGGAGCCCAATGTGGCGCTTGAACTCACAACCCTTAGAGCAAGACCTGAGCTGAAATCAAGAGTTGGATGCTTAATCAACTGAGCCACCCAGGCACCCCCTTTTTTTTTTTTTTAAGTAATCTCTACACCCAACATGGCGCCCAAACTCACAACCCTGAGATCAAGAGTTACATGCTCCACTGAGTCAGCCAGATGCCCCAAGAACATTTCTAATCTTATGAAGAATCTTTCATACATTCCTCAAGATAAAATAACTAACTACCCCCTCCTTCTCTCTGTAGATATAATTCTTATTTAAACTTCAAAACCAGGGGGTGCCTGGATGGCTCAGATGGTTAAGCATCTACCTTTGGCTCAGATCATGATCCCAGGGACCTGGGACTGAGCCCCACATCTGGTACCCTGCTCAGTGGGGACCTGCTTCTCTCTCTGCCGTTCCCCCTGCTTGTCCTCTCTGGCTCTCTCTATCTCTCTGTCAAATAAATAAAATGTTAAAAAATAAATGAATAAATAAATACATAAATAAAAATAAACTCCAAGACCAATTAAAAAGTCTTATATCTTCTTTCAAATTCATAGTGATCCTCTGAATTCAAGCTACTTCCTAACCACGATACTCAGTACTTTTTAGATTTTGCCATGTAAATGATCTCTTTATTTACATATATGTACTTCTGGTTTGCACAACTAGACTGCAAGCTCCATGATGGTGGGAACCATGTGCGATAATTTCTTCCAACACTGTGTAATACATTAAAAAATAGTAGGTCGTTGACATGTATTTTTTGATAAAATAAGCCTGATTAATTTGTCCACCCCTTAGGGTCCAGACTGCTTCTGGTAGGAAAACTTTTGTAGTTGCCTTGCCTAATCTCCTCTGACTCTAACGATACTGTCTTTCAGTAAACTTGCACCAAGGTGGGCTCCTGGGTGGCTCAGTGGGTTAAGCCTCTGCCTTCAGCTCAGGTCATGATCTCAGGGTCCTGGATTGAGTCCCACATTGGGCTCTCTGCTCAGCAAGGAGCCTGCTTTCCCCTCTCTCTCTCTCTGCCTGCCTCTCTCCTACTTGTGATCTCTGTCAAATAAATAAATAAAATCTTAGAAAAAAGAACAAAATAGCCTTGTACCAAGGCCCTGTGCTCAACAGTGTGCATCAGTAAGAGGGAGCCATGTAACTTACCCTCAAAGAGCTTACAGTGGAGAAGAGGGAAAGAGACAAGGACACAGTAACTGCTGTAATAAGTACAACTATGACAAATATAGCACACAATACTTTATAAAGATGAAAACTTAGCCAGTACTGAGAGAGATTGATGTTGAATATTCCCTTGTGCTAAGCAATCACACAGTTATAATTTCCCCACTCTTTAAACCTCCCAAATTTTTCAGAAGATCCAAATTTCTAGTCACTTACCCTTGCTGCACAGGCTGTAACTGCAAGATCACTTGGGTTTTAGTGTCTTCAGGGTTCTCTCCTTCATTTCCTTCAGTGGGTACCACAACCACATCCCCCACTGGGACACTCACTTCCGCATTAGCCATCTTTCACATGAAGTCAGATAGCTGGGCTGCTGTCGGAAAGAAGAAGCATGAGTGACTTGGTCTGGTTTGAAAAGATGGCAATTGGGTGCCAGGGTGGCTCAGTTGGTTAAGCGACTGCCTTCAGCTCAGGTCATGATCCTGGAGATCCTGGGATTGAGTCCCGCATCTGGCTCCCTGCTCAGCAGGGAGTCTGATTCTACCTCTGACTGTCCTCCTTCTCATGCTCTTTTTCTCTCATTCTCTCTCTCAAATAAATAAAATCTTTAAAAAAATAAAGAAAAAATGGCAATTGTAGGAAAGGAACACCAAGATAATTATGACTACCAATTCCAAGATCGCAGTCCTCTGAAGAGGACGGGAACTGTGAGAAGAGGCTGACCTAGGCTCTGATCTTTCCAGAAATGCCTTAGTACTCACTTGCTGATTTAGGCTTTCTTAGGTTTTGTGATTGTCCTGGACCTGCTCATTTTTTTTTTTTTTTAAGATTTCACTTATTTATTTGAGAGAAGAAGAGGGAGAGAGAGGAGCAGACTCACCACTGAACAGAGGGCCTGATCCCAGGACGCTGGGATCATGACCTGAGCGAAAGGCAGACACTTAACCAACTGAGCCACCCAGGTGCCTTGGAACCTGCTCTTAAGAATCAAATTGTGCATGAGACGCCTGGGTGGCTCAGTTGGTTAAGCGCCTGCCTCAGGTCATGATCCCAGCGTCCTGGGATCGAGTCCCACATCGGGCTCCCTGCTCGGCAGGGAGCCTGCTTCTCCCTCTGCCTGCCACTCTGCCTGTGCTTACTCTCTCTGACAAATAAATAAATAAAATCTTTAAAAAAAAAAAAAAAGAATCAATTGTGCACATCTCTTCCCAACTCTGAGTTTAGTGACATCAAATTGGTAGCTTGAAATCAGTGATGCTGGGAGTATACACCACAGATATTGGCAAGCACTAGAGGTCAGGATTTTTTTTTTTTTTTTTTTTTTTTTGCTGGAGAACTGATTTCCAGCACACCACTAGTTCCATCCCAAACAGTAAGCTTCTAGAAAGTAGGAATCATCTATTTTCTTTGCAATAGCCACTGCACTTCACCAAATGCTCCGTCCTTTGTGAATTACTTAAAAAGGATCCGGTAAGGGGCACCTGGGTGGCTCAGTTGTTAAGAGTCTGCCTTTGGCTCAGGTCATGATCCCAGGGTATGGGGATGGGGACTGAGCCCAGCATCAGGCTCCCTGCTCAATGGGAAGCCTGCTTCTCCCTCTCCCACTCCCCCTGCTTGTTTTCCCTCTCTCTCTGTCTCTGTCAAATAAATAAATAAAATCTTTAAAGGAAAAACAAAAGTATCCGCTAAATGAAATAAACTGCATAGGAAGAAAAATGATTTGTATTGTGTGGTTGTTTAATAAATTCTGAATCCAACTGTATGTCTTCTAGGAACTTCTTACTATCTCTTTGCCTCAGATTGAAGGGAGAGATGATCTTGCCTGACATCTCCCTTGCAGACTTGTTGGGGAAACCAGTGTCCAACACCAGGTGCTCCTTGACTCTAATGTAATTCAAAGCATCATCCCAATTTTCATGAAAATTCTGAGAGCCCCTGGATATTCTGCAGTGGTTAGTTCTCACAGCTGCAAAGAAAGGAGTCACTTAAGAGAGGATAGGTAAGAGCACTGTGTTTACTTAGATATGTGAGATGATTAGGATATGCTGATAAGAGTAGGCACATGGTGGAAGCACGTTTGAATGTGGGACTGGTAGACAACCAAATCCACATCTGGCTCTGTCACAGCGCTTGTCTACAATATGCATAGTTAAGGATGGCACTCAAAGTCTCCCGAATCTGGCCCCCAAAGAGTTTTCCAGTTTCATCTGCAACTGCGATTCCCCTAGAACCTCAAGTGCCAGCCATACCAGCCTCCCCCTATACTCTGAATATACAATAGGTACGTTCAGGTTTCTATACCATTGTTATTCCTTAAGCCCAAACTCTTTTTTCCCTCAACTTTTCCCTTCAAGACCCAGTTCAAAACCTCTTCTGCCACAAAGCCCCTGCCAAAGCATTTTCTTTTCTACAGTCCCCCAACACTTGGTTTGTAGCTCTCTTTTAATGATTACCACATTGTGCTCTGTATTGTAGTTAACTGAACAGACCTCTATTTCCATAACTGAACTATATTCTCTATGAGGTACTGCTTCTTTTTCTTAAATTTTTCTTATTTTTTGGTATTTTTAATTCTATGAGGACAGGAGTTGATTCTTTATTTTTTTTTAAGGTTTTATTTATTTATATGACAGCGATCACAAGTAGTTAGAGAGGCAGGCAGAGAGAGAGGAAGAGGGAAGCAGGCTCCCTGCTGAGCTGAGAGCCCGATGTAGGACTTGATCCCAGGACCCTGAGATCATGACCTGAGACGAAGGCAGCGGCTTAACCCACTGAGCCACCCAGGCGCCCCTAGGAGTTGATTCTTTAAAAAAGCCTGTCTCGGGATACCTGAGTGGCTCAGTTGGTTAAACCACTGCCTTCGGCTCGGGTCATGATCCTGGGGTCCTGGGATCGAGTCCCACATCGGGTTCCTTGCTCAGCGGGGAGCCTGCTTCTCTCTCTGCCTCTGCCTGCCACTCTGCCTGCTTGTGTGTGCTCGCTCTCTCTCTGACAAATAAATAAAATCTTAAAAAAAATAAAAATAAAAAAATAAAAAGCTTGTCTCCCACAGCCCTGTTCATCATGGCACTGACACATTGGTTCAATTTTTGTTTGTATTTGACCTAGTTAAAATTCCTTATATCAGACTTATGCTTCTGCCTTTTATGATTCTCACACTTTTTTTCCTGAATGCTATACCACTTGTACCCAAATGCCTCTTAAAATTTATCTTGTAGACACCTTAAAGTGAACTCATGTTCTCTCATAAACCTGCTCCTGTTTCCTGCCTCTATAAATGGCACTATCCTCTACCTATTTTCTCAAGCCAGAAACTACCGAGCTATTTTTCAGCCTTCTCTTTCTAAATCCAATCAACCACCAAATCCTATCCATTCTATCATCTGTATTTTTCTTTTAACCATCCCCCATCCTCCATCTGTGCTGCCACCACCATATTCTAAGCCACCACACTGTTACCTGAATTTTTCCAGCTGCTTCTCCTCAGTATCCTAATCTCTGGTCTTGCTCTCCACTCCATTATCTACAGAGCCGACAGAGTCATCTTACTAAAGGCCACAGGCCATTTCCCCATTTCAGAATCCTTCAGTGGATTCCCTTTGCTATTGAAGTGCAAGCATCTTAACAGTGCTTATAGAATCCTCCAAGTCTGTCCCCTGTCCACATGTTAGCCTCATTTCTCATAGTTCTTCCTCTCATGCTGTGGGCTCCTGTCGCCGATTTTTTAAAAAATTTCTCAAACATGCCATATTTCCTCACCTGAGTCTTCACACTTGTTTCCTCTACCGGGAATTCTCCTCCTTCCTGTTTGGCTAGTCACTGCTAAACTTTTATAACTTATTTAAAACGTCATATCCTGGGATGCCTAGCTGGCTCAGTACAGCATGCAACTCTTGATCTGAGAGTCATGAGTTCAAGCCCCATGTTGAGCATAGTGTTTACTTAAAAAATAAATAAAATAAAACAAAATAAAATATATACACATACATACATACATGTTCATTTACAGGGAGGCCTATGACTTCCCTGACTAGATGTAAGCTTGCATTCTTGCTTCCTTAGTACGTGCTGCAGCATCCCTGTCATAACCATTAACTCACTTTGTCAGCCTCTCCTCACCAGACTACATCCTGGGAGAACAAAGATTGCTTTTCTTTTTCAACACCTCCCCTATAACTAGTTCAGTACCCAGAACACAGGAGTAAATAAATAGTGTTCAAATATCAGACTATTTACAAAACTGCCTACCTAAAACTTTCTAAGGAAATCTGGCACATAACAGGTATGTAATAAATTTCTGTGTAGTGAATGACTCGCCTTGCCCTAAAAGACTTCTGGAATTTTCTACTTTTCTAAATTAGGGGATATAAATTTGCTTAGGTAGCCAGGCTAAGCTTATGTCTGTCATTTTGGCCAGTTCAACAAATATTTACTGAGTCTCTACTCCACATCAGGCACAGAATTAGGCTCACTGGAGATGAAAAGGGACAGTGTGTCTGCTCTTAAGAAATTAAGGAAAAGGGGCGCCTGGGTGGCTTAGTGGGTTAAGCCGCTGCCTTCGGCTCAGGTCATGATCTCGGAGTCCTGGGATTGAACCCCGCATCGGGCTCTCTGCTCAGCAGGGAGCCTGCTTTCTCCTCTCTCTCTGCCTGCCTCTCTGCCTACTTGTGATCTCTCTGTCAAAAAAAATTTAAAAAAATTTAAAAAAAAGAAATTAAGGAAAAGAGATGCATGATATTGTCACATATTAGAGAAAAAAATTAATTGCAAAATATTACAGTACACTATCTGAACTTCCATAAATTAAAGGTTTAAAACTAGGAATAGGGGCACATGGGTGGCTCAGTTAAGTGGCCCCCTCTTTATCTCAGCCCAGGTCATGATCTCAGGGATTGAGTTCTGCAACACTCCAAGCTCAGTGGGAAGTCGGCTTCAGAATTATCCCTCCCTCTGCCCCTTCCCGCCCAAAAATAAACCTTAAAAAAAAATAAAACTAGGGATTAAAAAAAGAGAATCAGGGGTGCCTCGGTGGCTCAGTTGGTTAAGCCTCTGCCTTCTGCTCTGGTCATGCTCTCAGGGTCCTGGGATGGAGCCCTGCATCTGGCTCTCTGCTCAGCAGGGGGCCTGCTTCCCCCTTCCTCTCTGCCTGCCTCTGCCTACTTGTGATCTCTCTCTCTTTCTGTCAAATAAATAAATAAAATCTTAAAAAATAAATGAATAATTAAATAATTAAATAAGAGAATCAGCGAACTGGTTCAGCTGGCTGCCGACAAGAGAACCAAAACAATTAGGACCATGGGGTCTAGAAAAAGACAAAAAGATATGATGAAGCAAACAAATGCTATCAAATCCTAGAATAACTGAACCAATAGATATCTTCAAAGCTTGAATCAGGGGCGTCTGGGTGGCTCAGTGGGTTAAGCCACTGCCTTCGGCTCAGGTCATGATCTCAGGGCCCTGGGATCTAGTCCGCATCAGGCTCTCTGCTCAGCGGGGAGCCTGCTTCCCTCTCTCTCTCTCTGCCTACCTCTCCGTCTACTTGTGATCTCTCTCTGTCAAATAAATAAACAAAATCTTTAAAAAAAAAAAAAAAGCTTGAATCATAAAAATGTAGCTTGAATGAAAAGAATCACAGCTAACATTTGTTGGACACTTATTGTCAAGCACTATTCATTACTATTACTTTAATGAATTTAAAAGATGTAAACTTTATCATATAACAAACTTACAGAATTTATTTTAAAACAGTGGTTTACAATTTTAAAAAATAGCCTGAGTAGGGGTGCTTGGGTGGCTCAGTGGGTTTAGCTTCTGCCTTTAGCTCAGGTCATGATCTCAGGGTCCTGGGATCGAGCCCCACATCAGGTTCTCTGCTCAGTGGGGAGCCTGCTTCCTCCTCTCTCTCTGCCTGCCTCTCTACCTACTTGTAATCTCTGTCAAATAAATAAATAAAATCTTTAAAAAAAAATAGCTTGAGTAAATTAATGGGTTAGAGGAGGAGAATTAGAAGGATGCTTCTAGTTTTAACGTTCTACCCTAAGGTTGAGTCCTCTCTACAACACTCAGAATAAGTGGTTGACTAACTACTTGATTAATACTTTCCTCAATGGGAACTCATATTTTACTCCTTAGCCCTCCCACACCTTGGAACTCAAGAGGAATGTTCTCTAACCTTCTAAGTTTATCCAAGAAGGTAATTATAATCATCCACAATATGTCTCTCAGTGTCAGTCAAGAGACACAAGGTCTGATCCAACATGGCAATTCTTACGTTCTTTAGAGAAGCAAGTTTAGGTTGAGTATCTCTTATTACCCTAAATACCACATTCCTAACAAGTAACCCGAAACCAGCTCTACAGACTACACTGGCTAACTGCAAGGTCATCTCTTTGAGGTGAGTATAAACTGAAAAGTAGCTCTTGTTTATAGCAACAAAAACTCCTGAGGCAAGATGACTGAGTTGCTCCTTGGGTATTTCAGAGAAGGAGCCTGAGAGTACTCACTGTGTAATCATACAACACTCTGTAATTCTAGGGGAACACACATAAAGGAAAGATGTCATATTTATGTGAAAAGAATTATTTTGTAGTTATTTTCAAAGATAAAATAGATACCTTGAATGTAGGTACATGAATACTCACATAAGCTACTAAAAAACTAGTGACATATGACCTACTCTAGATTAAATTCATTTTTTGTGTTCTGAAAACCAATTATTCTTTTTGTTGTTGTTGTTTTTAAGTAATCTCTGTGCTCAACATGTGCTCAAACTCACAACCCCAAAATCAAGAGTCACAAGCTCCACTGACTAAGCCAGCCAGGCATTCCTGGAAGCTAGTGTTTAAAATGTGGCAGGAGGGGTGTCTGGGTGGCTCAGTGGGTTAAAGCCTCTGCCTTCGGCTCAGGTCATGATCCCAGGGTCCTGGGATGGAGCCCCACATCGGGCTCTCTGCTCAGCAGGGAGCCTGCTTCCTCTTCTCTCTGCCTGCCTCTCTGCCTACTTGTGATCTCTGTCAAATAAATAAAAAAAAATAAAATAAAATAAAATGTGGCAGGATTATGAGTGTCACATGACTGCAGGAACATCAGAGTTGGTAGCTGAAAAGGAATAAAAGAAATAGCAGATAGCCTGAAATTTTCTAACCCCAAAATGTATTTATTTATTCCATACTGCATTGGAATTTTAATAGACTGTGTAGCCTTTTTTTTTTTTTTTCCACTTTTTAAAGATCTTATTTATTTATTTGACAGAGAGCACACAGGCATGAGTTGGGGGAGGGACAGGAGGAGGAGACTCCCTGCTGAGCAGGGAGTCAGATGGGGTGGGGGTTCAATCCCAAGACCCTGAGACCATGATCCCAGACAAAGTAAAGATGCTTAATGGACTGAGCTACCCGGGCACCCCAACTGTACAGTCTATTCTTAAGAAATTTCCAAATTAAAACTTTATTATTACTTGAAGCCAAAACTCCTTGATTTTTTTTCTTCTTCATTCCTTCTCATGTATTCAGTAAGTGATACAGGACACTATCAAATGTAATAAAGCCAACAAGAAGGCTATACAGGACCACTGTGAGGAACACAGCCATAACAAATGAAGTTTGGGATAAATCACATATTGGAGACTACTATATAGGTGCTTGGGGAAGCAATGAGATAAAAAGTGTTCTTTGAAGGATCATCACACTAGAGTCTAGGAGACTTCTGCTTAGGACAAGACCAATTCAGAGCCCAAGCTAACCCCATGAAGTTGAATACAAATCAGCTATTTAATATGTTCGTTGAGGGCCCCTGGGTGGCTCAGAGGGTTAAAGCCTCTGCCTTCGGCTCAGGTCATGATCCCAGAGTACTGGGATCGAGCCCCACATCAGGCTCTCTCCTTGGCAGGGAGCCTGCTTCCTCCTCTCTCTCTCTGCCTGCCTCTCTGCCTACTTGTGATCTCTGTCTGTCGAAAAAATAAAAAAATAAAATATTAAAAAATAATAATAATAATATGTCCGTTGAAGTAAATATGAATAAATGGTTGACTAATGACTAATGAAAAAGTCATCAAGTCAGTACCCATAACTGATACAAGGCTGATAATTAGGGAAGACAGTCCAAACATTTAATGAAAAAGTCTTCCAAAAGCACTTTGGTAACCATTAGCAGAGGCAAGGGAGAAGAAAGGAATCCCTCTCAGTGAGTCTGGAATGACTGGATTCTCCCTCTTCCTCATTCTCCAGGTTACGGAGGAATCCCATTTCTTGGTTCTCCTAAAGAGACATCAAACAAGGTCCCTTCTGTGTCTGGCAGGAAGTACTTTTGAGATTTCTCTCATCTTAAGAGAATTCAGACCTTCTCCACTTCCTTGGATAGTCAAGACTTCCCCGGATTTGTAGGTCAAGGCTTGACATGCCTGTCAGGTGGATCACTCTCCAGGACCCTCAGATAAGATTCTGCTGTCATTGTTCGTGCCCCTCAGGAGACACCTGGCCTACTCCCCTGTCATTTCTGAAAGTAGGGGTATTCTAAGCTTCTTCCCCTCAACTATCTTTTCTCTGGCCCTCAAGAACATGGGTTTTCCCATCCCCTGACACACCAGATCGTCCCGTTCTCTACCTATATACCAGAAGGTACTCAATCTCACACCCTCACAGATTTGGACCCTTCCTATTCCTACTTGAGGAGGCTCTGAGGCATCTTCCTACCGCCCCCTCACCTCAGGGAAAGCAGGGGCCTGCTCACTTTCCCAGAAGCTCTTCTTCCTCGTCCCCAGCTCCCACTACCCACCGTGTCGCCACGCCTTCGGAGCAGCACCTGCCTCTTTTCCCCTGGACTGAATGGCCGAGGCCTCTAACGCGCCCCTCGGGTGAAGCTCGGGCCTCCTTCCCTCAGCAGAACCCACTCTCCCGCTCCCCCGCCAAGCTTCCGAGGGTCTCCTCCCGGGCGGGGACTCAGGCTTCCTTCACCTTTCGTCCCCCCCCCCCCCCCCCCCCCCCCCCCCCCCCCCCGCGCCCCGGTCAAGCGCGACCGAGGCCCCTCCCCAGCTCCGCGTCGACGGGCCTGCTGCTCCCCGGGCCCCGCCTCTGGGGATACCCCGGGATCCCCGGACCCCTCGCAAGGGTCCTGGGCGTCCGGGCCTCTCAGCCCCGAGTCGCTCCGGCCCCTCCGGGCCCCTCAGCCTAGGACTTCCGGGGCCCTCGGTCTGGGGGCGCGGGGCCCCAAGGCGCCCCGCTCGCCGGCGCCCGCCGCCCTCGGCCAGGGGCCGAGCCCGGGCGGCGCGGCCGGCCGCGCTGGGGGCGGCCCGGCTGCTCGGGCGGACCCAGCGGCAGCGTCCCCCCACCCCCCCGCGGCGCCGCGACGTCCGCTCGCTCCCCGGCGGCGGCGGCGGCACGCACAGGGCGTGGGGAGGCGCCCGCGGAGGCAGCAGCCCCCCGCCCCCTGCGCGCCCGCCCGCCCTCGCCGGCCGCCGCGCGGCCCCCGCGCCTGCCCCCCCGCCCCCACCCCACCCCGCGCCCGCGCCCGCGCGCCCACCCCTCCCCCTCCTCACCGTCTCCGTCGGGCGGGCGGGCGGCGAGCGGCCAGGGCGGGCGGGCGACGGAGCATGCGCAGAGGCCGCCACGGCCGCTATGCCACCGCCGCCGCCAGGCCGGGCTTCAACACTTCCGGCCGCCGCCGTCGGCGAGCTGGCGCCTTAAAGGGGACGCGTCCCCATTGCGGTCCCCGCGGAGGATGAACCTCGGCCGGAGGGATTTGAGTGAGCTTTTACCTGAGCAGGACTCTTCTGCTCTGGAGAGTCAGTATTGGAAAGGGCTCTGGGGACCCTAATAACTCTTCTGCCCCCACTTCACGGTAAGGAAAAAGAGGTCTAAATTAAAGAGTTGCCTCATCCACACTCAGAAGCTGGTCTCTCGACTCCTCTGGAGGACTGCCCGTTTCACCCTCCCAAATCCAGTTTTATGGAGTTTACATGTTACACACCGTCAGGATCATGACCAACTATCAATTCGGAATCAAAAACCTGTTTGAGTATAGGGTCAGTAAGTGGTCAGTAAGAGCAGACTGCTTGCATTCTCTGAGCCACACGTGTTTGCCAAGCTTTGCCTGGTTGTGAGGTTATGGGTTCAAGTCTTAGCTTCTTGGGGGGGGGGCGTTATTTACAGCACCAAGTGTGTATGTCGCCTAAGGCATAAGGTTGTTGTGAGTATTAAAAGAGGTGATACTTGAAAAGCGTTTAGGAAAACTTCTGGGGCCAGTAATAGTAACTAGCAAATATTAAGAACTTTCTGTATGGATAAGCGTTGGGGAAGATGCTTGGTCTCCTATAATATTCCCAGCAACCCTACTAAGCAACTTTTTCTCACTCCCCATTTACAGACTAAAAACAAAAACAGGGGCGCCTGGGTGGCTCTGCCTTTGGGTCAGGTCATGATCTCAGGATCCTGGGATCTAGCTTCTGGGGAGTGGGGGGTCTCTGCTCAGCAGGAGCCTGCTTCCCCCCTCTCTCTGCCTGCCTCTGTGCCTACTTGTGATCTCTCTCTCTGTCAAATAAATAAAATCTTTAAAAATAAATAAAATAAAAACAAAGCAAAGCAAAACCAAACCAAACAAAAAAACCCAGGAGAGGGGCAAGAGTAGTTAACTAATTCCTCAAAGTCAAAAAGTAACCTGTAAATGGTATAGATGGGCAGGCCCTCTATTCAGGCCCTCTTTCTCCTGAGTCCAAGGCTATAATCGCTGAGATGGTTGCTCTCCTTATTAGGAACAAATGGGGTGGTGATATGGAGCACTTTTTTAACAGGAAAGGAGAATTGCTTCCCCATCTTGCCTCCTGTGAGTCATCTCTGCTGGATGTCCCCACCACCATGAAGAGGTACAGGAAGTCTTACAAGTTCTTGATTCAAGGAGAAGCAAGGAGACCCATGAGTCAACAATAGAACTGAATTTGGCTTAGGGACGTTGGCCAACTCTCATCTTACTTAAACCTCTATTTACTCATCTGTAAAATAGAGATGATTTTCCTACTGTGCCTGCCTCTCAGGGCTGTTTCCAGGATCAAATGAGATGTAGTACCCACATTAGTATCTGTTCTTATCATCAAGATAAGATGATAACTTACACATTATCAGGTGGTTTTGAATATAACAGGGCAGCCTGGAGTTGTGACCTATGTGAACTGTTCCTTAGTGGGACCATCTGTATCTTTTGATCATTCATTGAACACTCATTGTACATTTACTAAAACTGTCCTTCCCTTCCAGAAGCTCTTGGCCCACCTTCTTCAGACACAGAACTGAAAACATACAGAATGGTACAGTGTGATAGATATCCTAGAGATATAAACTAAGCACTGAAAAACTTCAAAGGGCTCTCTCTGGAGAATTCCTGAAAAGCTTTAGAGAGGAGGGGGCATTTGAACCTGGTCTCAGAAATAAATCTAAGGGAAAACGGGGAAGAACATTCCAAAAAGCATATGTGCAAAGACAAAGAAGAAATGATGAGAAATGGGCTGAAGAGGGAGGCTAGAACCAAGTGGTTGTCCTAAGGAGTATGGAGCTAGCCTGCAGATTTGGGAACCCAAGGAAGGTTTAATTCCCCGCCATCTGCACTCCTAACACCCAGCCCAGCCCACAGGACTTGCCTGGACCACTGCAGTTGATTTCCTAGCACTCAGCCACACTATCCACCTCACTCCCAGATGCTCTCAACCCTACACTCCTAGAGGTGGTAATCTTTTTTGAAGAGATAAAGTCAAATGTGACTTGCCTGTGAAACACTCCTTAATAGCCTCCCATTGCACTTGAATAAAACCCAGTACCCCCCACCCCCCACCTACTGACCCAGCACTACCACCAGGCCGACCAGGCATGATCGTCCAGCCTTCCTATTTCTGCCCTTCACTCAGTGTGCTCCAGACATCCTGGGCTCCTTTGTGTGTTGGGAACCCCCTTAGGGCCTTGTCACTAGCTCTTTCCTCTACCTGGAAAGCACCTCCCTTCAGTCTTCAGAGCTCATTCTTGTCCTTTGTTCCTCCAGACCTTCCCCTGGCTCCCAACCTAAAGTGGGGTCCCCAGCCGCATTCTTTTCCCTCATCGCTAACCCCCAGTTCCATCAGAGTAACTGTCATGTGCATCTAGGGGACAAAGACCACTTCTGAAAAAAGTCCCCTGCCCATGCCTACTTTCTCTCAATCCCCCTGCTTACTTTGATAGCAATCCCCACAATTTGAAATGCCCTAGCTTTCTTATTTACCTATTTTGGGTCCATCTGTATCATTTACCCCTCATAGTATTTGGAGCAGAGTTTGTACATGGCAAGTGTTTGTTGACTGACTAAATGAATGAATAATCAGAAAAATCAGAAGGTATGGACTGGGGAGGAGAAAGACCAGGAAAAGCAAGCTATGTCAGTGAGACTGCTATGATCATCCAGCAAGAAAGAGGGGGGCCTTCTGCAGGGCAGAGCCAGAACACATCCTCAGGGAGCCAGTGTGCTCCAGACAGTTTCGAAATGGAACCAACAGGTGTTAGCGACCAACTAGATGTGGGGGATGAAGGAAAGAAAAAGACAATGATGACTTCCCAGGGAAGGAACAAAGCAGGAATAGTTCATTGGGGTTGAGAGAAAGTAGAAATGGTGAGTCACTTTGGACTTCTTGAGTGTAAGGTGTTTGGAGGGCCATCCAAATGAAAGTGCTCAGAAGGAAGTTGGATTGACTTGTCCAGGCAAAAGTCCAGGGTTGGGATCTAGGAACCGTCACCTGGATGGGATCATAACAGGCCAAGAATGGATGAAGCCACCCAAGAAGAGTGTGAAGAGAGGGAGGGGGCTAGATGCCCCAAACTTGGGAACATTAAGCTGAGAGGAACCTGCCAGGACCAACCAGAGGTGGTCAAAAATGGGGAAGAAAGGAAGTCCAGAGGGTAGGCAGGGATCTTACAGAAAGGGGAAAGCACCAACCATATCTACATACTACAGAAAGCTCTGGCAGGGAAAAAGGAGAAGCCACTGCATTTGGCAACTTAAGACTTGTTGCTGATCCTTCCAGGGTGGGGTCACCTCCAAGGTTGGGGAGGAGGCCACATTGTTGCAGATCAAGTAGTAAATGGGAGAAGTGACAGAACCAGCCAGGGGAGACAATTCTTTAAAATTTTCTATAGGGGTGCCTGGGTGGTACATTCATTTAAGCAAACAACTCTTGGTTTCAGCTCAGGTCATGATCTCAGGATCCTGAAATCAAACCCTGAGCTGGGCTCTACACTCAGTGTGGAGTTTGCTTCAGACTCTCGGGGCGCCTCGGTGGCTCAGTTGGTTAAGCCTCTGCCTTCGGCTCAGGTCACGATGCTAGGCCTTGGAATGGGGCCCTGCGGTGGTCTTGCTCAGTGGGGAGCCTGCTTCTCCCTCTCCTTGTGCCTGTTGTTCCCCCTACTTTTGCTCTCTCTGTCAAATAAATAAATAAAATCTTAAAAAAGAAAAAAAAAACCTCTTCTCCCTCTCCCCATGCACATTGCTCTCTCTCTCTCTCAACTAAACAAATCTATAAATTAATAATAAAATAAAATAAGATATTTCTATAGAGGGGTGCCTGGCTGGCTCAGTTGGTAAAAGAGTGTGACTCTCGCAAACTAGAAGGTTGTAGGGCGGACTCCAGCTGGGGAATTGTGATCTCTCCATTCGCAGACCCAGTAAGATTTCGCTATGTCCTTCATATTTGACTGGATTTACAGTGGTTTCAGCAGTGTGCTACAGTTTTTAGGATTATATAAGAAAACTGGTAAATTGGTATTTCTTGGATTGGATAATGCAGGAAAAACAACATTGCTACACATGCTAAAAGATGACAGACTTAGACAACATGTCCCAACGTTACATCCCACTTCAGAAGAACTAACCATTGCTAGCATGACCTTTACAACTTTTGATTTGGGTGGACATGTGCAAGCTCGAAGAGTGTGGAAAAACTACCTTCCTGCTATCAATGGCATTATATTTCTGGTGGATTGTGCAGACCATGAAAGGCTGTTAGAATCAAAAGAAGAACTTGATTCACTAATGACAGATGAAACCATTGCTAATGTGCCTATACTGATTCTTGGGAATGAGATTGACAGACCTGAAGCCATCAGTGAAGAGAGGTTACGAGAGATGTTTGGTTTATATGGTCAGACAACAGGAAAGGGCAATGTATCTCTGAAGGAACTGAATGCCCAACCCTTAGAAGTTTTCATGTGCAGCATGCTCAAAAGGCAAGGTTACAGAGAAGGTTTCGTTGGATGGCACAGTACATTGATTAACAACCACTTGCATCGGTTCCAAGTCTCATCCTTCAGGCCTACTCAGAAATTTGATCCACTCGCCATGCATAACTTGAATTCAATAGACTTTTGTTGGTTAGAACAAAGATTTTTTTAGATTATTAATATTATATCAACTTAATTTGAGTGCAAATTGAAAACTGATTCAAGTTTGAGTATCACAATGTTAGCTTTCTAATTCCATAAAAATAGTTTATACAGTTTATAATCTGACATTATCCCCAGTGCCATTTATAAAGAACAACTTTCCAGCAGTACATTTGAAGCACTTTTATTTTTTATTTTTATTTTTTTTAAAGATTTTATTTATTTATTTGACAGACAGAGAACACAAGTAGGCAGAGAAGCAGACAGAGAGAGAGAAGAAGCAGGCTCTGCACTGAGCAGAGAGCCCGATGCGGGGCTCGATCCCAGGACTCTGGGATCATGACCTGAGCCGAAGGCAGAGGCTTTAACCACTGAGCCACCCAGGCGCCCCTTGAAGCACTTTTAAACAACATGAAGCTATGAATACAAACCATGTTTAAAAGCTCATCATGTTAAGTTTTTATGACTATTTTGGAACTAGTTTTTAAATTTTAGATTATATGTCCACCTATCTTAAGTGTACAGTTAATAATTAGGTTATTGATGATTGCATGATGCCTTACAGTTTTCAATAATATCTTTTCTTATGCAAACATCATGCAATAAAACACACCCTGATGTTTGGCAAAAAAAAAAAAAAAAAAAAGGAGTGTGACTCTCAGTGCTGTGAGTTTGCCCCCCTATGTTGGGTGTAGAGATTACTTAAAAATAAAAATAAATTTTAAAAAACTTTAAAAAATAATAATAAAATATTTAAATAAAACAAACAAAAATTTAAAAAATAAATTTGATAGAAGGAGGAACTAAGACATAAAATTAAAATGATTAAGAGGAAAGGAAGTCTTGTGAAGGGTTTCCTTTTTTCACTTAATCGTTTTTCTTATTAATTACACATTCACTATAGAAAATTGTAAAGTGCATAAAAGGATGGAGAAACAGGAAAAAAACTTTTATTTAACATAGAGCATATTCCTTGTGATCTTTTTTCTATACATTATTTTTCCTTTACCTGGATGAATTATCTTGAATATACAATTCCATGTTATAGTTTTTTCCCCCCAACTAAACACGGTTTCCTAAGCATTGAAAGGGACTTTTTTTTTTTTCTCCTTCTCCCTCTTCTTCTTATTCTTTAATATGAGAGACACTTGAATGGCCAGTCAGCTTCTGTCCTCCCCTCCCTCCCCTTGGGGTCTGATTTTTGAGCAAACAATTTTGTTTGGAAGATAGTTCTGTTCTTTGTGGGTGAATAAAAAAAAGCTGAACAACAGAAGAATCAAAAATCACTTTAAGGGGCGCCTGGTGGCTCAGTCCTTGGGCATCTGCATTTGGCTCAGGTCATGATCCTTGGGACTTGGGATCAAGCCCCACATTGGGCTCCGTGCTCAGCGGGGAGCCTGCTTCTCCCTCTCCCACTCTCCCAGCTTGTGTTCCCTCTCTTGCTGTCTCTCTCTCTCTCTCTGTCAAAAAATAAATTAAAAAATTTTTTAAAAATCACTTTAGGGGCAGCTAAAATTAGGAGAGGGATGTTCAAGACATCAAGGCCCCCTGGGGAGACTGTGAGTATGAGCTGATCCCAGGGTTATAGTCAGTTTGGAAAGAGCAGGTTTTGGGGAGGAGGATGGGGGATGGGGTAACTGGGTGGTAGACATTAAGGAGGGCACTTAATGTAATGAAGACTGGGTGTTATATGCAATTTGATGAACCACTAAACTCTACCTCTGTGACTAATAATATACTATATGTTAATTAATTTAAATTTTAAAGAGTAAAATTTTTTTTTTTAAAAGAAAGAGCAGGGGAACTAAGGGGTGCTGATGCCAGGCCTGCCAAGGGCCTGATAGCTGCCGCAGACAGCTCCAAGCATTTGAGAGCTGTACAACCTCCCAGGTCCTATTATGGACCCAGTTTAAGGGGAAAGGTTAGGAACTTGCCCACGTTCACACATCTGTCCATTGGCTCAGTTGGATTTGAACATAGGCCCTTGTGCTCCAGAACCCACGCTCTTCATTAATCCTACCGTGGAGTCCCTGTTCCTGGCTGCACATAGAATCACTTGAGGTTTTATAAAATACCTATGCCAGGGCCCCACCCCAGATGAATGCAGACAAGATCTCTGAACACAGGAGCACCTGGCTGGCTCAGTCGGTTCAGTGTCAGCCTTCAGCTCAGGTCACAATCCCGGGTCCCTGAGATCAAGCCCCGAGCCCCGCATCAAGCCCTGCATCCTGCATTGAGCAGATGCTCCACCCCCACCAGTGGGGAGTCTGTGCTTCTCCCTCTGCCCCTCCTGCTGCTCATGCTCGCTCTCAAATAAATTTAAAAAAAATTTTGTTTTAATTTAAAAAAAGAAGAAGAAGATGATGATCTCTGAAGATAGAGTCCAGACATGAATATTTTCTAAAATGTCCCTAGAAGGGGTACCTGGGTGATGCAGTCAGTTAACCATCAGACTCAGACTCAGTTTGGGCTCGGGTCCCAACCTAAGGGCCATGGGACTGAGCCATGCGTCAAGCCCTGCCTCAGGCTCTGTGGAGTCTGCTTCAGATTCTCTCTCTCGCTACCCTTTTCTCCTTCTCATAGGTACTCTCGTGCTCTCTCTGTAAAATTAATAAATAAATCTTTAAAAAAAAAAAGATGTCCCTAGAGGACTCTAATGGCCATCCAGATCTAAGAGCCAATCTAATCCTTACTCAGTGCCATGCCATTTTAAACACTTTGTACTAACCTACTTAATTCCCACAAGGTTGGTACAAGTAGTGTCCCCATCCTAAGATAGGAAAACTGAGGTTGCATAGCTGGCAAGTGGTAGAGCCAGAATCTGGACCCTTTACCTCAGCCTGTGCTATGGCCTAACCATTCTGATTTCCTGATACTAGCTGCTCAGAGGACTGAAAGGGAAAGAAGCTGACATTGCTTGAGCCCCTTCTCTGTGTCTGCCACTGTGCTAGGAATTTCCTATAGATGAAATTCCAGGTAAGGAGTGTTACCGTCATTTTCCAGAAAAGGCAAGACACTCGGTGAAATTAAGTGGCACACTCTGGGTTGCAAGGCTGAGAAGCAGCTGAGCTGCCATTTCCAGTGGGTCCATCCAAAGTCCAGGCTCTGTCCAAGGACAACTTTTCCCCCTTCTGTGGTATCACATCCTGCCCATGCCAGAGGTTGAAATCAATGCCATCAGAACCGGGAGTGGAGTAGACCTACAGGGATTAGACCAGCTGGAGAGTTTGTGCCCTAACTGGAGGGACTGCAGCTCCTCTACCAGTCTGCTAAGGAACCAGAATGTGGGCCTAGTGTGTCTTGGCCATCCAGTTTGGCAGAGGAAGTGGAAATCCTGAGTTTTATTTGCTATCTCTGGATTTATTTATTTATTTTTTTAAACTTTATTTGGGGTCCTGGGTGGCTCGGTTGGTTAAGTGACTGCCTCTGGCTCAGGTCATGGTCCCAGGGTCCTGGGATCAAGTTCCATGCCAGGCTCCCTGCTCTGCAAAGAGCCTGCTTCTCCCTCTCCCTCTGCCTGCCACTCCCCTTGTTTGTGCTCTCTCTCCTCCTCTCTCTCCGTCAAATAAATAAATAAAATCTTAAAAAAAAAAAAGATGTTATTTGAGAGAGAGAGAGCAAGAGAAGAGAGTAAGAAGCAGGCTACCCGCTGAGCAAAGAGCTCGACTTGGGGATCGATCCCCGGACCCTGGGATCATGACCCGAGCCAAAGGCAGACCACTTAACTGACTGAGCCACCCAGGTGCCTCGATATCTCTGGATTCGTAAGTGTCAATAACCAATTTCAAAAAAACAGAAAATAAAATTTCAAGCATCTTCTGAACTCTACCTTGCCCATCTCTGAAGAAGTATGGCATATTGGTCCCAGGTGGCAGTGTCTGATTTCTCTTCCCAGACACCAGCTTCCAGCCTGGAACAGAGCCTCCAGCTGCCTGACCAGCTACTTATTTGGCAAAGTCAATATGTCCACACCACATTCATGATTTCTATCCCCACCTCACCTTAGATCCACCCCCCCACACACACCTCTTATCTCCTTACCTCGGAGAATGGTACTTCCATCACTCAGTCACCTCCCAAAGACCCCTCTACTACCACCTCCTCTCTGAATCCCACCCGGTCCACACCACCATCATTACCTGTCTCTGCTGCCTTCTAGCAAGAACCTCTTGACTGGTCTCCCCACTTCTTGCCATGCTGCCTCCCAGGCTCCGCTGTTACCTCCTCCAATGGCCTCTCTTCCCCTTAGAATTAACATTGAACTCCTCATCATGGTCTACAAGACCTTGCATGAGCTGGCGCTGGGATCTCCTCTGGACTCTTTTCCTGTCACCTTGCTCCAGCCTCCCTGGCCTTCTCCAAGTTCCTCCAACACAAGGATTTCATTACGTTTGCCTGTGCTGTTTCCCCACAGAATCCTGTAATGTTCTTCTCCCACATCTTTACCTGGCTCTTTTCCATGCTGCAGGCCTCACCTCAGCTCCTGGGCCAAGCCTGCCCTGTTCTCACTGTCTCCCGTCACCTTGTTCCCCAGACACTCTCTCTCATATCTCCTTTATAGCCCTTACTAACGCTGGCCACAGCCACATCTTCTTCCTCATTTGTATCCACTTCCCTCCCCCTCCTCTGCTTCCCTTTCTACTCCATCCCCCTCTCCAGCCCTAATCTGCCACTCACAAGCATATATATCCTGTAATGGAAACCCCTTGAGGGCAGGGACAAGGTCTGTTGTATTCAACTTCCAAAACAGAGCCTGGTGCATGGAGAGCTCTCAAAAAATATTTATTAAGGACTGCCCACACTTTTGTGTCTACCTCCCTACCCTCACAGATTACCCTACCCTCTGCATCACATTCTCAGAAGCCAGAACCCACTAACAGATGGGGAGTGAATCAGAAAAAGAGGCAGAGAGAGATAAGGAGGAAGTTCTGCCAGTGGGTGGGGAAAAAAAAAAAATCTGGGTTGAATCTAGATTGAGTCCAAGGAATTACTTACTCCCCTACCCCATATACCCCTTCATCCACTGTTCACCACCAAGGCCAAACCAAAAGGCTGGATTTCTGGTTTTGGAGTCAAAGAAGAGAAGATTTGAGTCCTACTGGCTCCTTGAACTTGGATCAGTCTCTGTCTCAGCCTTAGTTCCCTCATCTGTTAAAGGGACATGGTACCTTACTCACAGAGGAGTTGTAAAGAGTAATTAGGTGAAAAAGATTAAGAATAATGTCTGGAATGTATTAAGCACTCAAGAAATACCAGCTGGTATTATTATTAATACTCCAACTAGGGATGCCTGGGTGGCTCAGTCGGTTAAGAGTCTGCTTTTGGCTCAGGTCATGATCCCAGAGTCCTGGGATCAAGTCCCCCATCGGGCTCCCTGCTCAGCAGAGAGCCTGCTTCTCTCTCTGCCTGCTGCTCCCCCTGCTTGTGCTCTCTTTCTCTCTCTCTTTGACAAATAACTAAATAAAAATTAAAAAAATATATATTCCAACTAGCACCCCCCACCTGCCTTGCAGAACTCAGAACCCGCTCAGCTGCCTCCATTGGCTACAGGACCTCGTTGGGCCTCAGTCTCCTTACCTGTGATGGGGACCATTAGTAGCTACACTTCCAAGTACATGCTCCTTACCCTGCACTTGCCTTATACACTGTTTTTCCGGCTAGAGTAAGTTCCCTGAGCTGGTGACCCAGCTTCCAGCCCCAGTGCTGAAGGCTTTTTTTTTTTTTCAAGATTTTATTTTATTTTTCATTAGTCTTTTTCTTTATTTTCTTTATGTCTTTTTATTTTCTCTTCTCTCATTTTCTTTTTATGTCTCAAACATAGACCATTTTGTTGATCACATCGAATGGTACCATATCAACACCAGTCTTTAGAAAGCCTTATTTGAGTTTATTTTTATATTTCAAACAAACCCGAACACCATCTCTTTCATAGGTCTACCCTTTATTGTATTTATAAGCGTGATTCCAGTGTGCTTTTCTTACATTTACTGAGATATATGTACATCCTTCTACGTGTGTATGTATATATGAATAGGTGTATGTATGTGTATATATATCATTTCCTCTGTTTAGCTTATTCAAATGGTTTTAAGTTTTAAATTTCATTGTCTCCTTTTTTTTTTAAGATTTTATTTATTTATTTGACAGACAGAGATCACAAGCAGGCAGAGAGGCAGGCAGACAGAAAGAGCAGGAAGCAGGCTCCCCGCTGAGCAGAGAGCCTGATGCGGGGCTCCATCCCAGGATCCTGAGATCATGACCCGAGCCAAAGGCAGAGGCTTTAACCCACTGAGCTGCCCAGGCACCCCTAATATTTTATTTTTAAGTAATCTCTATACCTGGCGTGGGGCTCAAATTTACAACCCTGAGAACAAGAACCACACACTCCTCTGACTGAGCCAGCCAGGCACCCTGGTTCTGGAGACATCTTAGGTACACCCAAAACCTTGCTCTTCACCATCTTTTCTTTGCCTTAAATTTTTAAATTTTAATTTATTCATTTGTAATTTTTTAAATTGAGCATTTTGGGACACCTGGGTAGCAGAAAGGCCTTCAACTCAGGTCATGATCTCAGGGTTCTGGGATCGAGCCCCGAGTCGGGCTCTCTGCTTGGCAGGGAGCCTGCTTCCCTTCCTCTCTCTGCCTACTTATGATCTCTGTCTGTCAAATAAATAAATAAAATCTTTAAAAAATTAAAATAAAATAAAATTGAGCATTTTAACCATTTCTAAGTGTACACCTCGGTAACATTACGTACACTCACACTGTTGTGCGGCCATTATAATCACCATCCATCTCCAGAATGTTCTCATCATCCTCAGCTGAAACTCTGTGCCCATGAAACAATAACTTCTCATACACCACCCCCCACTTCAGCCCCTAGTAACCACTATCCTACTTTCTGTCTCTGTGAATTTGACCATTTAAGGATAAATGCAATCACAGGATGTTTGTCTATGTGAGTCTGGTTTATTTCTTTTTTCTTTTTTTTTTTAAGATTTTATTTCTTTATTTGATAGAGAGAGAGCCAAGTAGGCAGAGCGGGAGGCAGAGGGAGAGGGAGAAGCAGGTTCTCTGCTGAGCAGGGAGCCCGACATGGGACTTGATCCCAGGACCCTGGGATCATGACCTGAGCCAAAAGCAGACACTTAACCGACTGAGCCACCCAGGCGCCCAGAGTCTGGTTTATTTCCCTTGGCATAATCTCTTCAAGGTTCATCCATGTTGTAGCAGGTACTTCATTCCTTTTAATGGCCAAATAATATTCCATTGTGTGTATATTTATTTATTTTGTTTACCCATTTATCCTTTGATGGTCATTTGGATTGTTTCCACCTTTTGGCTGTTGTGTATAATGCTGACATGAATATGGGTGTAAAAATATATCTTTGAGGGACGCCTGGGTGGCTTAGTCTGTTAAGCGTCTGCTTTTGGCTCAGGTCATGATCTCAGGGTCCTGAAATCGAGCCCCACATCAGGCTCTCTGCTCAGTGGGGAGTCTCCTTCTCCCTCTCCCTCTGCTCTGCTCGTGCTCCCTCTCACTCTCCCTCTCAAATAAATAAATAAAACCTTAAACACACACACACACACACACACACCCACACACACCCACCACAAAACCCCCCAAAGAAATGTATCTTTGAGATTCTGCTTTCAATGCTTTTGGGTAGATACCCAGAAGTGTAATTGTTAGATCACATGACAATTCTATTTTGTGTGGAATTGCCATACTGTTTTCCACAGCTGCTGTACCATTTTACATTCCCACCAATGTGGCACAAAAGTTCCAATTTCTCCACATTCCTTGCCAACTCTTTAAGTCTGTTTATTTAAGTAATCTCTACACCCAACGTGGGGCTTGACTCACAATGCTGCGATGGAGAGATGCACACTCTTCTAGAGCCAAACTAGAGCCAAACTAGTGCCCTGCCAACATTTGTTTTCTGTTTGTTCATCTGTTTGTTTTAATAGTAGCCATGCTGTGAAGTGGTAGCTCATTGTGATTTTGATTGGCATTTCCCTAAAGACTAATGTTGAGCATCTTTTCATGTGCTTATTGGCTATTTGTCGATCTTTAGAGAGATGTCTAAGTCTTTTGCCCATTGTTGAATTGAGTTTGCTTTATATTGCTGAAGTTCTTGTATAATCTGAATTATAGAAGTTCTTGTATAATCTGGATGGCAGCCCTTATCAGATAAGTAATTTGCAAATATTTTCTTCACTCTGTGGGTTTTTTTTTTTTACTATCTTGTTAGTAGCCTTCAGTGGATAAAATCTCAAATTTTGATGAATTCCAGTTTACTTATTTTTTCTTTTTGTTATCTGTGCTTTTGGTATCATATTTAAGAAATCTTTACCAAATCCAATATCATGAAGCTTTTCCCCTGTTTTCTTCTAAGAGCTTTATAGCGTTAGCTCTTATGTTTAGACTTTTGATACATTTAGAGATATTTTTTGGATGTGGTATAAGAGTTCAAATTCATTCTCTTTTCCCAGCACCATTTGCTGAAAGACTGTTTTTCCCCTACTGAATGGAAAATGGTCTTCGCGCTCTTATCAAAAATCATTTGAGGGGCACCAGGGTGGCTCAGTCGGTTGACCATCTACCTTCTACTCAGGTCATGATCCCGGAGTCCTGGGATCGAGTCCCAGGTTGGGTTCCCTACTCAGCGGGAGAGCCTGCTTCTCCTTCTCCCCTCACCTGACTTGTGCTCCCTCTCTTTCCCCCTGCTCGCTCTCTCAAATAACAAAATCTTTTTAAAAAAGCATTTGGAAAAAAATCATTTGATACCAGAATTTGATGCCAAGACACTTTACTCTATTCCATTGGTCTATATAACAGTGTCTTTATAATAATACCACACTGTTTGACTTACTGTAGCTTTGTAGGAAGTTTTGAAATCAGAAAGTGTAGTCTTCCAACTTTGTTCTTTTATGAGAGTATCTCAGCTATTTGGGGTCTCTTGAGATTCCATCTGAATTTTAGGATGGGTTTTTCTACTTCTGCAAAAAAAACTTGGGATTTTTATAGGGATTGCATTGAATCCATAGATCAGTTTGGCTAGTATTGATAATCCTAAGAATAATATTAAGTCTTCCAGTCTATGAACATGGGATGTCTTTCCATTTATTTATGTCTTCTTTAATTCCTTTCAGCAGTGTTTTGTAGTTTTTTTTGTGTACAAGTTACACTCCTCCTTCGTTAACTTTTACTTCCTCAGTTAAGTTTATTCCTAAGTATTTCATTCTTTTTGATGTTATTGTAAATGGAATTGTTTTAATTTCCTTTTTCGGTTCTTAGTGTATAGAAACACAATTTTCGTGTGACTATCGCTTCTTATCAGTCGTCATTTATCCCAGCATTGCAGATATGGACCAAGGGGAGTTAGGGGACCAAGTCTGGTTGTTTTTGGTTTTGTTTTTTTTTTAAAGATTTTATTTATTCATTTGACAGACAGAGATCATAAGTAGGCAGAGAGGCAGGCAGAGGGAGAGAGGAGAAAGCAGGCTCCCCGCTGAGCAGAGAGCCCGATGTGGGGCTCGATCCCAGGACCCTGGGATCATGACCTGAGCCGAAGGCAGAGGCTTTAAACCACTGAGCCACCCAGGCGCCCCGGTTGTTTTTGTTTTTTTTAAGTGAGCTCTACACCCAGCATGGGACTTGAACTCATGACCTTGAGATCGTGAGTGGCATGTTCTACCACCTGAGCCAGCCAGGTGCTCCCAGGTTTCTTTGGTTTTAAGAGAGGAGCCATGCTTGCATCTCTGCCCACTCAAAGGTTAGAAACACTTTCTTCTCGTCTAACAAACTGACACCCTCTTTCTCTCCCCTTAAAATGACAAAGCTTCACAGCCTCTCAAAATCCGTCTCTGGTGGTGTCTGGAAGGCTTGGTCAGCTGGGCATCTGACTCTTGAATTTCCGCTCAGATAATGATCTAGGGGTCATGGGATCTAGCCCTGAGTTGGGCTCCGTGCTCAGCGGGGAGTCTGTTTGAGATTTTCTCTCTCCATCTCCCCCTCCCTCTTCCCCCCATACTCTCTCTCTCTCAAATAAACAAATAAAAACTTAAAGAAAAAAAAAATCGATCTCCTTGCCCCCACCCACCTGGAGTAAATCCACCACCCTACTGGGAGTCTATGACCTGATTAGAAGCCACTGCTGTTCCATTTTAGTTACAGAAGGTCCTGTGACTTCTTTACACAAGTGGGGTAGGCTTAGGCTACCTATAAAATGGGAAGACTGTTCTTGTCCTATTTAGGAGAGTGGATGGGAGCAAGCTATCTTGTTTATACTTATATCCTAGGATATATTAGGTGCTTAATAAATAGCAGTGAGTGTACTTGTATATACACAAGTACTTCATGGATTATGAAGAGCTTTATAAATACATATTGAACGCCTTCTATGTGCCAGGTACTATACCAGACACCAAGAATGCAAGTGGTACACAGACAGGTTCCATGCCCTCACATGGGTGACATTCTGGCTGGGGAATATCAATATTGAGCAACTAACTTTACATTAATTGTAAGTGCATTAATAACAATTGTGATAATGTTCTGGATGAAAAGTACATGGTGCCATGAAAGAGTGTAACAGAGTGTGGAGGAGCTAACCTAGCAAGGGGTGGGGAATCAAGGAAGGCCTCCCTGAGGAAGTGACATTCGAGAGCTGAGATATGGAAGAGTAAGGAGGAGTTAGTCATGATGGGAAAGGGAGGGAAAGAGCATTTCCAGCTGGAAGAAAAATCTTTCTGGAGGCCCGGAGGCAAGGAGGGAGTAGCAGCTTCAGAGATACCCAGAGAAGACCAGTGGGGCTGGAGGCCTGAGGACAAAGAAGGTGGTGAGTCATGGTGACTTATAAGATGTTAAACCAAACTATTTAGGCACCACGAAGGGTCTTCAATGAGGGGAGTGGGGGGAGTGACATAATCAGCTAACACACAGAAGGTCAGCATGTAGGAAATCCACAAGGTCAAGTTTCTAAATAAGAGAACTTACTCCATAAACTGATTTCAGATTCTCAGGCTTCTATCTGGGTATATATACCTCTTTCCAGCCCTTGATTTTTTTTTTTTTTAACACCCATACTGGAGTATAATTTACATACCATGAGACCCATCCATTTTAAGTGTACAATTCAAGTGGTTTTTAGTATATTTATGGAGGTGGGCACCTCTGACCATAATGTAGTTTTAGGATATTTCCTTCACCCTCAGAAAATCCCTCATGTCCGTTTGTAGTCAACCTCTGCTCCCAGCCCACAGGCAGCCACTAATCTGCTTTCTTTCTCTCTGTATTTGCCTTTTCTGGACATTTTGTATGAAAGTAATCATATAATATGTGGACTTCTGTGACTGGCTACTTTGGGTCTGATTTTGTCATCAGTTGTATCCCAGTAACTCTGTGTCTCCATTATTTCTCTAACCTTTTCATGCACTCTGAACTTTCATAGGAAATGGGAAAATATGGGGGGCACCAGCCTGGCTCAGTCAGAAGACTGAAGGACTCTTGATCTCAGGGTCATTGAGTTTGAGCCCCATGATGGGTATAGAGTCCCATGAAGGGTATAAATAAATAAAACTTAAAGAAGAAAAAGGAAATAGGAAAATTTGGGTAAACAAAAGGGGGGAAAAAAAAGCTTCATTTTCCCAGTAAATCTTTCCTAACACATTCTGCTGTAGTTGACATTCTCCCGGAGCATTCTGTGCAAAGCACCTGATTCCTGTCAGAAGACCTGAGCTCACCTCTTGACTCTGCTACTTTCTAGCTATGTGATCTGGGCCTCTTGGAGTTTCTGTTTTCCAATCTGTAAAGTGAGCCAAATAATGCTACCTACCTCATTGTCTTATGTTATGAGGACTGGGAGCTAATGCATACTTAACACAGGGTCCAGCATTTGATAAGTGCTCCATAGAGGCAAACCGTTATCATAAATGTTCCTATGCAATATTTTATTTTTATTTACGACGATTTTTTAAAGTAAGCTCTATGCCCAACATGGGGCTTGAACTCATGGCCTGGAGATGAAGGGACGCATGCTCTACCGACTAAGCCAGCCACTAAGCAACAATTTTTTTTTTTACATTAAAAAAAAAGATTTTATTTATTTATTTGACAGAAATCACAAGCAGGCAGAGAGGCAGGCAGAGAGCCCAATGTGGGGTGTGAGGGGGAGGGCTCCCTCCCAGGACCCTGAGATCATGACCTGAGTCGAAAGCAGAGACTTAACCCACTGAGCCACCCAAGCGCCCCTCTAAGCAACATTTTAATGAATACATCGCATTCCATTTGTGGCTATTCCTTAGTTGGTTTGACCATAGCTCTTGAATATGTAAGCCAGGAGTCAGTTAACTACAGCTCCCAGCTGTTGCCTGGGAGTCTGAGAATGGCTTTCCCATTTTTAAATGGCTGGCAGGATTAAAAAAACAACAACAAACCAAAATAATAATATTTCATGACATGGGAAAATTATACGAAATTCAAATTTTAGTCTCTATCAATAAAACCTTATTGAAACACAGCTATACCCTCTTGTTTATTTTTTAAATTATTTGTTTAAAGATTTTATGTACTTATTCGACAGAGAGCGCAAGTAGGGGGAGCAGTAGTCAGAGGGAGAAGCAGGCTCTCTGCTGAGCAGGGTGTCTGATGTGGGGCTCCCTCCTAGCTAGGACCCCTAGCACTCTGGGATCCTGACCCTAGCTGACTGAGCCTAACAAGACTGAGCCACCCAGGCACCCCACCCTCTCGTTTGCATATTGTCTGTTACTGCTTTCAAACAGCAGAGTTGAGTGGTTAGCAGAGACCGTATGACCACAAAACCTAAAATACGCACCATCTGGCCTCTTTACAGAAAAAGTTGGCTGATAGGTGGTGTAGATAATTTTTCACTTCTTATACTTTATAAAAAATACTGCAAGGAGCATCGAAGGCCTGGGAGACCAGCCCTCAGTTGTCTGTTCAGTTTTCTCTCCCTACGTCCTGCCACCTGGCTGGTTTCATTCTGGCCATTCTGGTCTTTCAGCTCTGGGATTGCAGCACATCGGGTCCACCATCCAGGTTTGCCTCTTCTTAAACAGCCTTTCCCCCTACAACTTTGTCTGGTGGTGTTCTATTTCTTCTTCAGGTTTCAGCTTTAGTCTTTGCTTTAGGAAAGCTTTCCCAGAGCTCCCCCTCCCAGCCAAATGTGGCATAGTACCCGGTTTGCTCTTTCCCCTCACTAAGCCTTGTGCAATCAGGTACTGGGTCTAACGCTAATCCTTGAACAATGCAGAAGTTAGGGGTGCCAACCCCCCCAACACGCTCCCCTGTTGTAAGAATTACCATTATAGGGGCGCCTGGGTGGCTTAATTGGTTGAGCATCAGACTTTTGATTTCGGCTCAGGTCATGGTCTCGGGTTTGTGGGATAGAGTCCCCCGTCAAAGCCCCAGTCGGGCTCCAAGCTCAGTGCAAAGTCAGCTTATCCCTCTCCCTCCCTCTCTACCCCTCATCCTGCTCTCACATGCACTCCCTCCCTCTCTCCCTCTCTCTCTAAACTAAGTAAGTCTTGGGGCACCTGGGTGGCTCAGTGGGTTAAGCATCTGCCTTTGGCTCAGGTCATGATCCCAGGTTCCTGGGATGGAGCCCTGGGAGCCTGCTTCTGCTTTTCCCTTTCCCTCCACCCCTCCCCTAGCTCATGCTCTCTCTCTCTCTCAAATAAATAAATAAAATCTTTAAAAAATAAAAAATAGGGCACCTGGGTAGCTCAGTTGGTTGGGCAACTGCCTTAAGCTTGAGTTATGATCCCAGAGTCCAAGGATCGAGTTCCACATCAGGCTCCCTGCTAAGCAGGGAGTCTGCTTCTCCCCCTCATCCTCCCCTCTCTCAGCTCGCTCTCTCTCTCTCAAATAAATAAATAAATAAATAAAACATTTAAAAAATAAAAAATAAGTCTTAAAAAAAAATCCCAGTATAATTCCCACTGAGTATAACTTTTGACTCCCCCAAAGCTACCTTCTATTGACTAGAAGCCTGATAACATAGTCTACTAACACGTTTTTTTTGTATTATGTGTATTGTATACTACAGTCTTACAATAAAGTTAAACTAGAAAAAAGAAAATGGTATTAAAAAAACCATCAGGGGCAAGCCTGGGTGGCTCAGTAGGTTGAGTCTGCCTTGATCCCAGAGTCCTGGAATGGAGCCCCATCTGGGGCTCCCTGCTCAGCTGGGAGCCTGCTTCTTCCTCTCCTGCCTCTCCCTCTTGCTTGTGCTCCCTCTCTGTCTCTCAAATAAATAAATAACATCTTAAAAAAAAAAAAAATCAGGGAGGGGCATCTGGCTGGCTCAGTCAGTAGAACATGCAACTCTTGATCTTGGGTCATAAGTTCAAGACCCACCTTGGGCAGAGACCTTACTTAAAAAAAAAAAAAATCATAAGGAAGAGAAAATACATTTCCAGTATTGAACCTGTGCAGTTCAAACCTGTGTTGTTCAAGGGTCTACTGTATATTGGAACACTAGTATACATTTGTTGTTAGAATGAATGAACCCTTTGCTAAATCTTTTTCCTTTTTTTTTTACATTTTCTAAAAATTAACATATAATGTACTATTAGCCCCAGGGTACAGCTTAAATCTTTTTTCTTTAAGTTTTTCTTTATTTGTTTCAATAATCTCTATTCCCAATTCACCAACCAGGAGATCTAGACTAGGGTCACATGCTCTTTGGGCCAGCCAGGTGCCCCTAAATCTCCTTTTTAAACATAATTTTACATGAGGATACATTCTTGGGAGATGAGTTTTTTGAAGGTTTTAGATTCTTGTGTCTGTGCTGAATGGTTACCCAGAAAGGTTGCTGGTATCCATCAGTAAGAAAGTGCTAAACTGGTATTTTAAACTATTGCTTCTGTTTTTAAAGGACAAAAGCTATAGAAAGAACATTAACACAGCTAAAGGGATATATACGGCGCCTCGGTGGGTTCCGATGGTTGAGCGACTATCCTCCACTTCTCCCCTCACTCGTGCTCTTTCTCTTATTCAAAAAAGAAAAAGGAAAGGATATAGATGCCTAATTAAAAGGAAAGAATTCTTACAAAATCAGTTATGCGTGAAGATTCAATCACCTCTACAAACAGACACTTAGGAGTCCACATATTCCCACTGGGGTCATAATTCAGAGTGCTTTTTTTTTTTTTTTTTTTTAAGATTTTATTTGTCAGAGAGAGAGAGAGAGCAAGCACAGGCAGACAGAATGGCAGGCAGAGGCAGAGGGAGAAGCAGGCTCCCCGCCGAGCAAGGAGCCGGATGCGGGACTCGATCCCAGGACGCTGGGATCATGACCTGAGCCAAACGCAGCTGCTTAACCAACTGAGCCACCCAGGCGTCCCCAGAGTGCTCTTGAGTAAACACAGACCTCAATTCCCTAACCTGTGAAACCGAAAAATAGCTGCTCTTCCTATATCAGCAATCACCTGCTGGTTTGTGAAAAATCAGTTTGCACCCACAATACTTTGACGCTTCTCACATATAGTTAACTTACCTTACCTAATTGTCAGCATCTTTTCACCAGCTTAAAGTCTCAACCACCCGCACCAAGCTTCCATATAGAAAAGCAATGACGCTCAAATTACTATACATCTAAGCGTCTAACTTCCACTACACAAGAATTACCTAACTTTTAACGTTACTTGAAACAAGGGCGCCGGGACCAACGATCACCAGCTGCCCAAATACCAAAAAATTATGCTTCCGAAATCTCTTGATGTCGATTCCGCACGTAGAGCAATGGAGCTGCCCTACGTGTGCCACTCACGACAGAAGCCCTTTTTGTCTTCTCAGAACCGAAAACAGGGTGGCAGTGCTGGCGAATCTCTCTTTCGATAAAGGTGAAAACAAACTGTAAGCAACTTCCTATTCTGTGTTCCTCATATTGAAGGGGGAATTGCAAGACATGCTGATCCGTTGAGCAATACTCACAAGAAGACTTTTATGATTTGTCCTTTGGATTTTTATATAGAAGTAAAGGCAGGTACGTAAATTGCTATGCAAATGAAAGCGGTGCTTGCTGGGAAGGGGCCGGCGGGCGCAGAGGGAGTGGCTAGGAAGTGTGGTTGTGGGAGACCGCCAGGAAGCTGTCGCCGGTTGCAGTGAGCCTCGGGTCGCACCTGTTGTACGTTAGGTTGGGTACTCGCTTCTCGGAGGCTCTCGGTATCTGAAGACACGAATCCCACCCTATTAAAATTGAAAATGTACGAACTTGCGCCATCCGTGGCCATCCACCCGGAAGAGGCCCCACTAGGGGAGAACTGGAGGCACAGGGAGAGAAAGACTGGGAACAACCTAATCTGCTAAGGGATTAGCAGAACGTAGTGTGTTCATAAAATGGAATGAATGCCATATGCTGTGCTGCCAAAGATTGAATTAAACACCAAAAAGCATTGAGTGATAAGAGCTGCAGAATAAAGTACAGCAAGACGACCATTAACGTGAAGAAAAAAAAAGCAATACGAAATTTGGATTGGTCAAATAAATCTTTATCAACAGATAAAAAAAATTGAGTGGTTAACATTAAAGTAACATTAAAGTAATAAAGAACATACACGAGTGCACATAAAACCCAGTGCTATATATTTTCTAATGCCACTTTATTAACTTTTAGAAAAGGATTTGCCAGAACACACATCAGTGACTACCTCTCTCTGGGAAGGAGGGATAGATGGGGACCGTGACGCACAAGACATCAGACTTACCTGTAATACTGTAATTATTTTAAAAAGCAGGGGCACCTGGGTGGCTCAGTGGGTTAAGCCTCTGCCTTCTCAGGTAGTGATCTCACCCCGCATTGGGCTCTCTGCTCAGAGGGAAGCCTACTTCCCCCTCTCTCTGCCTGCCTCTCTGCCTACTTGTGGTCTCTCTCTGTCAAATGAATAAATAAAATCTTTTAAGAAAAAAGCGTAATAGGCTATTTTATTATTGTGAAATTTTATTTTGTGTAACAGAATTTTTTTTAACTTGTCCTTGCTTTCTGCATTTTCTCTATAATTTTAAAAAAGATTTTAAGTAATCACTACACCTTATGTGTGGCTGGAACTCACAATCCTGAGATCAAAAGTCACATGCTCTCCTGACTAAGCCAATCAGGCACCCCCCTATATTTCATTTTTTAAAGTCAGGTTTGGGGTGCCTGGATGGCTCATTCATTAAGCATCTGCCTTGGGCTCATGATCCCAGGGTCTTGGAATGGAGCCCACGAGGCCTTGATTTCCCTCTCCCACACCCCCCCACCCCGCGGCTCACGTTCCTGCTCTCGCTGTCTCTATCCCACTGTCAATTAAATAAATAAAATCTTTTAAAAAATAAATAAATAAACTCAGGTTTGTTGATATGTAATTTACATATAGTAAATTCACCTTTTTTATCACATCGTTCAACAAACTCATATAGACACATATTCTGCTACCACAATCAGTCAAGTATCAAACATTTCTATCACCCCCAAAACTTCATCTCCTTTTCTAGTCAACCCTTCTCCCTAGCCCCAATCCTAGTAATCAGTGCTCTTCTCTGGCCCTGTAGTTTTGCCTTTTCCAAAATGCCATAAAAATAGATTTGCTCACATATACTCCATTTTTAATATAAAAACATGTGCTAATTGTAAAAAAAACTGAAAAAGTACAGAAATGTGAGAATGTTTTCCCGCAACTCCTATTAACAACTTAGTGTTTCTCTTACCAGACTGTTTCCTATGTACATATACACAGATTTTTTTTTTTTTGAAACAAAAAATACAGACTTTCAGGCATTTTACTTTCCTTAATGTATTTTAATAATACATAGAAGTACCTGAACTCTGTATACAACGTAGAAGCTGTAAGAGAAGGGATTCACATAAACCGCTCTTACACTATAACAGGATGCAGACTTAATAGTATAAAGTGGAGGGAAGCCTAGATGGGGGTACTGTCAGCTGTTCGTTGGGGGCTCCTCCTATAATCCACCACTCATCTCTTCAAAACAAATCATTATTTCACTCCTCTATTCAGCACTCCAATGTCTTTCCATTGTGCAATAAATAAACCCCATGTCCTCACCATAGCCTACAAGGTCCAGCCTGAGCTGAGCCTGCCTCTCCAAACTCTTTACCTGCCACTCTCCCCACCTATTAAGTTCCAGCCACCTGGGCCATCCTGGCCATTTTGGCCCTTGAATAAGCTTTCCTAGCTCCGGGCCCTCCATCACCCAGCTATATAAAACTGGTATGTACCTATGTATGTATTTTATTTTGGCATTCTCTCTTCTTACATTTTTGTGTACTTTCTGGTGGTCTGTTTTCCCACACTCCAGATTGTAAAGGACAAGGATATTTATTCTCTGTGGTATCTACTATTACATACGCAGCACCTAGCAAAAGGCTTCTCACACAAGGAGCACTCTGTTAAATGAATGGATGTATATTTAAACTGGTCTTAAAAAGAGGAATGTGGGGGTGGGGGCAGGAGAGGGTGGTGTGCCAGATCCTCAGGAAAATGAAGTGAGCAGTATCAGGGATATAAGGCTAAGGAAGCTGCTCAAAGCCTAATGGTGAAGGGGCCTTGAATCTAAGAATTCGGATCTGGTGGCAGTGTAGATGGTGACTGGGAGGAGAACTGTTAAGATACAAAGACTAGGAGGGCACTGGAACACCTGGCTGGCTTAGTCAAAGAGCATACAGCTCTTGATCTCAGAGTTGGGTTTGAGCCCCATGTCCGATGAACAGATTACTAAAAAAATTAACTTAAAAAACAAACAAAAATGGTGGGAGACACCTCTTCGTGATCCCTGCGGGCAGTTACTATGGCTCACTTTGAGCTGTTACAAGTCTTTGGACATTCCTGCCACATTGTTCAGGACTGGGTCTTACATGCCTATCACCTGGCATAGGGTAAAAAATAAAGTTATCTCAAAGCATTTGATGGAAAAACAAAAACCATCAGTTTAATGGTTACATACACGATAGTATTAGGCTTTACAATTAGACTTCTGAGTCCAATTGAGATCGCACTTATTAGCTAAAACCTTACTTCATCTCTCACCGGTTTTTCTTTAAAAGATTAAATGATATTTCGGAGTTCAGGGGCTTAGCAAAATTCCTGGCTGATAGTAAACGCTCAACTAATACTATTAGTTGCCATTACACAGGTACAAACGGTCTCTCTTGTCTCCAGGTTCTCGTGTTGCCAACTCCCTTGTTAGAGTTCAACAGAATTACCTACTGGGTGCTGCGGTCCCAGGTGGGTTTCTCCATTCCGTTATCAAGATAAAATCACCAACTAAAAATGGCGACCTCTAAACCGTCCGAGGGCGTCAATTACCGGTAGTGCTAGCGATATATATGACAAACGGAGACGGAAAGAAACAAGGGCAAGGCTCGGAACACCTGGGTAGAAGGCGAACAGCTCGCCCACGCTGCCACTCAACCCCAAGCAAGAAAAAACACAACGGCCGGAGCTAAGCAACAGCCCGCAGCCCCACCACGTGTCAGAAGCCAGTCTGCGCCTGCGCAAGCCAAGCGCGCGCCCGCCGGCCGGAAGAGCCGCGCGTTTCCGGGTTGGAGGCGGGGAGCGGTGCCGGAAGTACTCGGGGAGGGCCGAGCAGTCGGACCGGCTGCTGAGACGAACGCTTCACTGGGGCAGTCTCCGCATATCATGGGGAGATAGACGCTGCTGCCTGTGAGTCTTGGGCCCTGGCAGTTGAGGAAGAAGAGCGGGAGGAGGGAGTCAGGACCCAGACCCACAGTGGGTCAGTGTTTGAAGAACTAGGTTGTGGAGGAGACCGGGTTGTGCGAGGAATCAGGCTGTTGGGACGGGACTGAGGGGAACGGTGCTCGGAGAAGACGCGGCTGTGGGGACCCGGGCTGTAGACGGGACTTAGGGAACGGGGACGGATGTGAGTTCTCCGGCACCTGAGGGAAAAGCGGTGTGAGAGGGACAGGATTGTGAAGACCCGTGCTCCTAAGAGGAGAGGGTCGGAGAGGAAAGGGGCGTGAAGACACGGGCTTCCGAAAGGTAAAAGCGGAGCTGTGAGGACTTGGGCTCCTAAGAGACAGAAGCGGGACAGTGAAGATCCAGGCTCCTAAGAGTCAGAAACAGGGCAGCGAAGACTTAGGTTCCTGAGGGGCAGGAGCACTCAGAGAACACTTGGGTTTGCAAGGAACGGCAGCGGGCAATGAAGACGGGCTTCTGTGGGGACGGGATCAGGGCTTGGAGACTCCGAAGTACCTGAGGGAACAGGGCTGTGAGGACCCGAGCTCGCCGAAGCGGAGAGTGTAAGGGGCCATGGCTTCGAGATCACACTCCAAGGGAAAGGGAGAGAGTTTGGAAAAGATCTAGTGATCTATTTTTTTTTTTTCCCCCTCACACACTCTGAGTCCACAGTGGTAAAGGATGTATTCCGGGGAAGAAGACCCTTCCGTCGCGCTGCCTGCTTGGCTTTGGGCAGGCTTTGCTTGTGTCAGATACTTTACCTAGGAAAGCCCCATGCAAGCATCTTCGTTTTCTGCTTCATTCTTTCGAAGCTCTGATGTGAAGTCGAAGCCGTTTGAACCCAGTTATATACTTGATAAGTGCTTTAAATACCATTCCATTCAACCTTATTGAGCACAGATCTCTGCATCTCAAATCAAAGAATGTTGGAGATAGGAGGACAGGATGGCCCAGAAAGATAATCTTTTTTAAATTCCTGTTTTATATGCAGAGAGGCTAAGGTCCAAAGAGGGTATAGGATCACAGTGAGGTAATGATTGATTAGATCATAATTTTGATATAGTACCCTGCTGTGTCTAGCAAATAGGAGATACTTGGCAAATAGCCTCGAAAACATGCTTCTAGAATCTTTGCTTTAACCTCAAACTCAAGAAGGAAATTTTTTTCCAAATTTAGTACTTTATTTTGAGGGTTTTTACTGTATTGACATCAATACAGTGAATGACCTTAACCAGGTAGGGTACTTTTAAACCAAGCCCCGTTTCCCCCCACCCCCCAAATTTAGGAAGCAGTTTAGAAAGTTGCAGATAAATAAGTTGTATCCTGTATTTTTATTATAGGCATTTACTGGAGATGGCTGCTTTTATTTTCTATTTATTTTTTATTTTTTTAAGATTTCTTATTTGAGAGAGACAGCCAGTACAAGCAGGGGAAGCAGCAGAGGGAGCAGGAGAAACAGGCTGCCCGCTGAGCAGGGAGCCTGACTTCAGCTCCATCCCAGAACCCTGGGATCACGACCTGAGCCAAAGGTTGGCGCTTTAACCAACTGAGTCCTCCTCACCCCCCCCAACCCCCCCGCGCCCCAGATGGCTGCTTTTCAAAAAGAATGTCAAAGATACTTGGACGAGTCACTTCCTTTCAATAATATCTTTTCCTGAAAACTACTCAGACTAATCAGGCACTATCATAAGCACTTTCTTTTTTTTTTTTAAGATTTTATTCATTTTTTTGACAGACAGAGATCACAAGTAGGCAGAGAGGCAGGCAGAGAGAGAGAGGGAAGCAGGCTCCCTGCTGAGCAGAGAGCCCGATGCGGGACTCGATCCCAGGACCCTGAGACCATGACCCGAGCCGAAAGCAGCAGCTTAACCCACTGAGCCACCCAGGCGCCCTCATAAGCACTTTCAAACATTAAATCATTTAATTATCACTTACAGCCCCATAAGTTAGATATTGTTACTTCCGTTGTATAGATAATGGAATTGGTTCAGAGATTAAGTACCTTGCCTGAAAGCATGGTACTAAACCCATATTATGTGTTTGACTAACTTTGTTCTACTTTTCTAAGTGAATTCTTCTCCATGTAGCAGTTTGCACATCAACAAAATAGAAATAACACACGAAACATATCATTGAATGAAAGCACCCTCCCTCCCTTAAGACTTCTCTTTATGTGAAGTACTATAACTTGTTAGGATACTTATATAGTATAGTATTTGAGGAGAACTAAATTTTGGTGTGTTTTGTTTTTTTTTTTTAAGATTTTATTTATTTATTTGACGGAGAGAGACACAGCAAGAGAGGGAACACAAGCAGGGGGAGGGGGAGAGGGAGAAGCCGGCCTCCCGCCGGGCATAGAGCCCAGTGTGGGGCTCGATACCAGGACGCTGGGGTCATGACCAGAGCCCAAGGCAGAGGCTTAATGACTGAGCTGCACAGGCGCCCCGTTTTTTCTGTGTTTGAAATAAGAATAGATATTTAAGATAGGAAAATGGGACCTGAATCGAACTCTTCCTCACAATGGACTAGGATGTATTTAATTTTAAATTTAGGAGGCCAAGAAAGACCAACTTGAAGAACAAGGACCTAAATTGTATTAACTTTAAATTAATTTTAACCTAAACTAAATCAGGGAAATTGGGCCAACTAGTTGAAACTATTATTTTTTCCCAAAGGATCAGCTTATACTGTTTGAAAGTGCCTCTACTGTTTGCAAGTGATCAAAACTTACACCAAATTATGAAATAAAGCATGCCCATGCCACCATTTCAAAGTACCTGATGGTTTAATTAATGATAATTTAGTTCTGAGTTAATATCCTCATCTACATTTGCAAAATGTATATATTTCACTCATTTGTGGCTCTAGCAGTGAGTTATAATAGTATTTCAAATTACCTGATCAGAAAATCATTATGTTAGAGCAGATACGAACATAGAACATATTACTTTTGATCTGCAGTCTTCATGGAAAGCCCCCAAATACTTTGGAGACAATATACCAGTAGTGGTTAGAGTCTGTACTGTGAAACAGGTGTGCTGGATGCAGAAGACAAACAAATCAGTACATATGGACTTAATCTAAAATCTTACACTAATTCTTAGAGCTGAAAAGGACTTTAAAATCTGTCTGATCCTATTCTTAATTACAGATGTAGAAACTCTGGTTAAAGGGAGCTCATATAACTCAGTGGCAGAAATAGGATGATACCCAACCCTCCTGACTTGGATCTTCCCTGTGCCATAGTACCCCTCATCAACCTCCTGTGGACTATTTACCATTACCCTGCTGTGTCACTTCTTTTTTCAGTCACTTTTTTATTTTTATTTTTTTATTTTTATTTATTTATTTGACAGACAGAGATCACAAGCAGGCAGAGAGGCAGGCAGAGAGAGGAGTAAGCAGGCTCCCTGCCAAGCAGAGAGCCTGATGAGGGGCTTGATCCCAGGACCCTGGGATCATGACCTGAGCTGAAGGCAGAGGTCTTAACGCACTGAGCCACCCAGGCACCCCCACTTTTTTTATTTGTTAATGTCTGTAGTCATAAAAATGACTATAGGATGGCACCACCACATACTACAATGGGAAAACCTTTTAGTTTTATTTTTTATTTTTTTAAACATTTTATTTGTTTATTTGACAGAGAGAGAGAGGGAACACAAGCAGGGGGAGTGGGAAAGGGAGAAGCAGGCTTTCTGCGGGGCAGGGAGCCCAATGTGGGCCTCGATCCCAGGACCCCGGGATCATGACCTGACCTGAAGGCAGATGCCTGACGACTGAGACACCCAGGTGCCCAGCCTTTTAGTTTTAATACAGTGGTTTTTGTAACTAAGATTTAGAAGAGGAGGGCATATATATTATATAATTTTAGCAAACATTTATTTGTACTTTCCATGTGCCAGGCACTCTTCTGAGTGCTTTAGATTCATAAACTCAGTGTATTGTCACAACAGTCCCATGAGATACACTATGTGATTAACTCAATTTTTCAGGTGAGGAAATTGAGGCATAAAGAGATTAGATAGCTTGCTCGGGGACTTAAAACTATTAAAAAGTGGCAGAGTTGGTGCTTGAACTCAGACACTGCCACTGAGTCCATGCCTTCAACCACTGCATTGTACTGCCTTTCTGTTAAGTCAAACCACTTAAAAAGCACCAAACTAGGCAAAAAAACTAGTGGGAAAAAAATCCCATGTTTCTATTGTTCTCGGGTCTTCTATGTAGGATGCAATTAATGATTCTGTTTTTTTAGGCTGGGAAATAGGAGTTCATTTAGATACATGTAGAAGCCAGTGAGAAGAGAAACAGGTAAAAAACCCAGTCATTAGGTGAAGTCATGATAGGGCGGTTATGTCATTAGTCTGGCAGTCCCCTTCACTCCAGTATTTTGTTTAAATAATTCCTAAACATTTCAAAAATGAAAGGGTTTTAGAGACAATCTGGTCTTTTACTCCCCTATTCTGTTCACTTAAAAAAAAAAAAAAAATCTTGGGACACCTGGATGGCTCAGTGGGTTAAGCCTCTGCCTTCGGCTCAGGTCATGATCCCAGGATTGGGATCGAGCCTCGAATCAGGCTCTCTGCTCAGTAGGGAGCCGGCTTCCTCCTCTCTCTCTCTCTCTGCCTACCTCTCTGCCTACTTGTGATCTCTCTCTCTGTCAAATAAATAAAATCTTAAAAAAAAAAAAAAATCTTGGTGGGTGGATCTGTGGTGTGCTTGGCTGGCTCATTTGGAAGAGCATGCAACTCTTGATCTCAGGTTTGTAAGTTCAAGCCCCCAACATTGGGTGTAGAGTATATTTAGAAAATATATATATATATATTTTAAAGATTTTATTTATTTATTTGACAGAAACACAGCAAGAGATGTAACACAAGCAGGGAGAGTGGGAGAGGGAGAAGCAGGTTTCCTGCCAAGCAGGGAGCCCGATGTGGGGGCTCGATCCCAGGACCCTGGGATCATGACTTGAGCCGAAGGCAGAGGCTTAATGACAGAGCCACCCAGGTCCGCAGAAAGAAAATCTTTAGGAAAAAAAAAATCTGTTAATGAAACAGATGTCTAAAAAACACCATGGTCTTATAACTACTACAAGGTATCCCCCCATCTCCTACCCTCTGAAAATTTGATACTCTTAGTACAGTAATAGGGTTGCAACTGGATTTCTGTTTGAGGTTCAAGCTGTTAAAAGGAAAAGCAGTTAGGAGCTGTTATCCTAAATCTATCAACCGGAGTTTAAATGTAACTGGTAAAGGGGAGGGAGGATAGGCTTGGTATTTAATTGAACTCCCAGCCATACAATCTTGTTTTGATAAAATTACTAAATAACTTTTACTGTAGATCACTGGGGCGTGGACTTTCTGGACTTATTTTGTAACTCCTGGCATGTGATTTCTACATAGTAGGTGCTAATAAGGATTTACTCTTACTATTGTTCTCCCAAACTGTCCCACAGAAAATGCCCATTTTGACACAGCAGTGCTTTCTATTTCTTGGCATTCCAAGTAAGTGAAAATTAGAAATTTGAGGAGCCCAAAGACAACCAAGATATATTATGTAACGGAATTCAGATTATTTACAGTCACTTCATTCCACTGTGCTTGGTCAGCATCATCCACAATTGGACTTGATGAAAGTTGTCAGTAAACAAATAATTTGGATGTAGAGGCATTGACCATTTCAGAATGGTTGTGATGTTTTGTTTTTTAATTTACATACCAAGAAATCCACCCTTTTGGGAGTACAGTTCTGTGAGTTGTGACAAATGCATACTGTCGTATAAGCGCCATAACACTGCTACCTCACAGTTCCACCACCCCCAGAGTTTCCTTCATGCTGTTCCTTCAGAGTTTCCTTCATGCTGTTCCTTCGTCGTGCAGCCCTAGCACTCTAAGCCACTGGCAGCCACTAATCTGTTTTCTCCATCCATGTAGACTTTCCTTTTCCAGAGTGTCATATAAATGGAATCATACAGTAAATAGCCTTTTGAGTCTTGCCTCTCACTTAGCATACGCACTTGAGATTACCCATGTTGTTGCATGGATCAGTAATTGTTCCTTCCTACTGCTGAGTAGTATTCTATATTCTATTGTATGGATATATATTCTTAGTTTATCCACTCACCAGTTGAAGGAAATCTGGATTGTTTCCAGTTTTTGGCAGTTAATAGTGTTGCTATAACATTCATGTACCGATTTTTGTGTGAACATGTTTTCATTTCTTTAGGGTAAATAACTAGGGGTGGGATTGCCGGATCATATGATAAGTATATATTTAGCTTTGTAAGAAACTGCCAAACTGGGGTGCCTGGCTGGCAGTCAGTTAAGTGGCTGCCTTTAACTCAGGTCATGATCCTGGGGTCCTTGGATCGAGTCCTGAGTCAGACTCGCTGCTAAGCAGGGAGTCAGCTTCTACCTCAGCTCCTCTACCCAACTTGTGTGCTATCACTCACTCTCTCTCAAATAAATAAGATCTCTAAAAAAAAAAAAAAGAAAAAAAAACAACACCCTGCTAAACTGTTTTCCAAAGAGATTGCACCATTTTACACATTCACACAGAAATGTATGACGGTTTCAGTTGCTCAACATCCTCTCCAGCACTGGTTGATTTTTTAAAAATTTTAATTATTCTAATATATGAGTAATTTAGTAATAAATTTAGTAATACTCATTTAGTAATAAATGAGTATTTAGTACTCATTTCCCTAATTGCATTTCCCAGATGACTAATGGTACTGAGTATCTTTTCATGTGTTTATTTGCCATCTCTTTATCTTAGGTGAAAGATCTGTTTAGATTTTTTGCCCATTTTTTATATTGGTCTTTTCTCTTTATTGTTGAATTTTGAGAGTTCTTTATATATCCTGGATACAAGTTGTTTGTCAGATATGTGATTTGTAAATATTTTCTCTTAGTCTGTGACTAAGAGCAGGAGTTTACATTTTGATTAAATCCACTTTTTTCTGGTAGAAAATGTACATTTTATTTTATTTTCTCTTTAAGATTTTATTTATTTGACAGAGAGAGACCGTAAGAGAGGGAGCACAAGCAGGGGGAGTAGGAGAGGGAGAAGCAGGCTTCCTGCTGAGCAGGGAACCCGATGGGGGGTTTGATCCCAGGACCCTAGGATCATGACCTGAGCCAAAGGCAGATGTGTAACAACTGAGCTACCCAAGCGAACACTTAATCAGTTTCTTCCTTTTGTGGATTGTGCTTTTGGTGTTATATCTAAGATTCCTGCCCAAAGTTATGAAGATTTTTTTCCCTACGCTTTCTTGTAAAAGTTTTATGGATTTACATTTTTTTAAAAGATTTTCTTTATTTGACAGAGAGATAGCAAGAGAAGGAACACAAGCAGTGGGGAGTGGGAGAGAGAGAAGCAGACGTCCCAGTGAGCAGGAGCCCAATGCAGGGCTCGATCCCAGGGCTCTGGGATCATGACCCGAGCTGAAGGCAGACGCTCAATGACTGAGCCACCCAGGCACCCCTCTTCCTCGTTTTTTAAAAACATCTTTATTGAGATGCTATTCACATATCCTACAATTCACCATTATCAGATGTACAGTTCAGTGGCTTTTTTTGTACACTCATGCTTGTGCAGCCATCACCATAATCTAATTTCGATTATTATTTTTTAATAGACTTTTTTTTTTTTAAGATTTTATGTATTTATTTGACAGACAGAGATCTCAAGTAGGCAGAAAGGCAGGCAGAGAGAGAGGAGGAAGCAGGCTCCCTGCCAAGCAGTGAGCCCCATGCAGGGCTAGATCCCAGGACCCTGGGATCATGACCTGAGCTGAAGGCAGAGGCATTAACCCACTGAGCCACCCAGGTGCCCCTAATTTCGATTATTTTTATCCCCCCTAAAATGAATCCTCTACCATTAGCACTCAGTCCCTATCCCTTTCCCCCACTCTTCAGCCCTGGCAACCACTAATCTACTTTCTGTCTCTATAGATTGGTCTATTCTGGACATTTCATATAAATGGAATCATACATGTGGTCTTTTCAACTATATTCTTTCATTTATTTTTAAAAAATTTTTTTAAAGATTTTGTTTATTTATTTGAGAGAGAGAATGAGAGAGAGAGTATGAGAAGAAGGAGTGTCAGAGGGAGAAGCAGACTCCCTGCCAAGCAGGGAGCCTGATGCAGGGCTTGATCCTGGGACTCCAGGATCATGACCTGAGCTGAAGGCAGTCGCTTAACCAACTTAGCCACCCAGGAGCCCTATTTTTAATTTTTTTTTTTTTTAAGATTTTATTCATTTATCTGACAGAGAGAGAGAGATCACAAGTATGCAGAGAGGCAGGCAGAGGAGGGCGGGGGGAGCAGGCTCCCCACTGAGCAGAGAGCCCAACGCTGGGCTAGATCCCAGGACCCTGAGATCATGACCTGAGCTGAAGGCAGAGGCTTTAACCCACTGAGCCACCCAGGCGGCCCCTATTTTTAAATTTTTTAAAAAGTTTTATTTATTTAAGTAATCTCTACACCCAGCACACAGCTTGAACTTATGACCCCCAGATCAAGAGTCACATGCTCTTACAACTGAGCCAGCCAGGCATCTTTTATTCAGCTTAATATTTTCATGAGTCTTCTTCTTTTCCGATATATTTCATTTTGTGGTTATACCCTAATTTATTTAACTATATCACTTTTTTAAAAAAAGATTTTATTTATTTATTTGACAGAAACCCAGTGAGAGAAGGAACACAAACGGGGAGTGGGGGAGGGGGAAGCAGGCTTCCTGCTGAGCAGGGAGCTCCATGTGGGCCTCAAAACCAGGACCCTGGGATCATGGCCTGAGCTGAGGGGAGATGCCCAAGGACTGAGCCACCCAGGCACCCCCACCTTTTTTTTTTTTTAAGCTTTTATTCATTTATTTGACAGAGACACAGCGAGAGAGGGAACACAAGCAAGAGCAGTGGGAGAGGGAGAAATAGGCTTCCCGATGAGCGTGGAGCCCAATGTGGGACTTGATCCCAGGACACTGGGACCATGACCTGAGCCAAAGGCAGATGCTCAACAGGCTGAGCTACCCAGGCACCCCTAACTGTATCACTTTTGATGGACATTTAGGTTGATAATCCTCATACGTATAGTTTTGTATTTACGTAGATGTCCAACTATAAATTGCTAAAGATTTAACTATGGGATCAAAACAACATATGCTTTTCTTTTTTCTTTCTTTTTTTTTTTTTTTTTTTTAAGATTTTTTTTATTTGTCAGAGAGAGAGAGAAAGAGAGAGAGAGAGAGAGATCACAAGTAGGCCAAGAGGCAGGCAGAAGCAGAGGGAGAAACAGGTTCCCTGCCGAGCAAGGAGCCCGATGTGGGACTTGATCCCAGGACGCTGGGATCATGACCTGAGCCGAAGGCAGCCACTTAACCGAGCCACCCAGGCATCCCTCTTTTTTCTTTCTTTTTCTTTATTTTTTTAGAGAGAGCATAGGCGCGAGTGGTGGGGGAGGGACAGAGGAAGAATGAGAGAGAGATTCTTAAGCATGCTCTGTGGGACATGGGACTTGATCTCATGTCTCTGAGATCATGACCTGAGCCAAAGTCAAGAGCTGGATGCTGAACCGACTGAGCCACTGAGGTGCCCCAGTACATGCTTTTCTGATTTTGGTAGATACTGCCAAGTAGCCCTTTGTAGAGCCCTAATTTATATCCTCCACCCCACCCTCAAATCCAACAGTGTGTGAAATGACTGTTTCTCTATAAAACTTTCAAATGGGCTCCTGGGTGGCTCAGTGGGTTAAGCCTCTGCCTTCAGTTCAGATCATGATCTCAGGATCCTGGGATCAAGCCCAGCGTTGGGCTCTCTGCTCAGTGGGGAGCTTGTTTCCCCCCTTCCCCGCCCACCCATCCCCCTGCTGCCTCTCTGCCTACTTGTGATCTCTGTCTGTCAAATAAGTAAATAAAATCTTTAAAATAAATAATAAAACTTTGAAACAGTACGTATAAAACTTTTTCATCATTGCCAAAGGAGTAATAAATAGTTTCAATTTGCATTTTTATTATGAATGAAAATAAGGATCATTTCATTACTTTTTTTTTTAAAGGTTTTATTTATTTATTTGACAGACAGAGATCACAAGTAGGCAGAGAGGCAGGCAGAGAGAGGAGGAAGCAGGCTCCCCGATGAGCAGAGAGCCCGATGTGGGGCTCAATCCCAGGACGCTGGGATCATGACCTGAGCCAAAGGCAGAGGCTCTAACCCACTGAGCCACCCAGGCGCCCCATCATTACTTTTTTTTTTAAGGATCATTTCATTACTTTAAGAGCTATTTGAATTTCTTGTACTGTCATTTTTTTGTTGTTTTTGCAATTTTTCTTTTGGGTTGTTGGGTGTGTATTTATGTGTAGGTATTTTTTATATGTAAAAGAAATTAGTTTTTTTGTCTTTGATACATATTGCATATATTTTTGCTAGGTTGTCTTTTGTCCTTTAACTTTATTATGTTTTTTGTCACGCAGACATTTTCATTTTTATTTAAAAATTTATTTCTTTTCAGATATTTTTATTTGTATGTGATTGAACATGTCAGTCTTTTATGGCTCCTGAGCTTTGTGTCATCTTTAGAAGGGCTTCTCTTTTCTTTTCTTTTAAAATTTATTTATTTATCTGAGAGAGAGAGACCAAGCAAGCATGAGTAGGACGCGGGGCAGGGCAGAGGGGGAGGGAGAAAGAGAAACCCAAGCAGACTCTGCTTGGAACCTGATGTGAGATTTGATCCTACAACCCGGAACTCACGACCTGAACCAAAATCAAGAGTCAGATGCTTAACTGACTGAGCCATCCAGGTGCCGCAAAAGTGTTTTTCACTCATGGCTGAGAATAATTTTTTTTTTTTAATTTTTAAAAATTGAGCTAATTGTAGATTTATGTGTAGTTACAAGAAATAATGCTTTGCTCAGTTTTCCCCAATGGTACATTTTGCAAAACTGTTGTCTGTTATGATAATCAGGATATTCACATTGATGTAATCTATCAGTCTTACTCAGATTTACCCAGTTTTACGTGTGTCCATTTACTTGTGTTCAGTTATGGATGTATGTGGATTAAGTCCTATACAACTTAGTCAGTTTTATAGGTTCTTTTATCCATCATCACTGTCAAGACAGTGAACGATTCCATCACAAAAGTCCCTCATTTTGCCCTTTTATAACCATATCTGCTTCCCTGCCACCCTGTCCCTGACAACCTCACTAATCTGTCCTCTATTCCTAAAATTTTATCATTTCAAAGATGTTCTATAAATGTATTCTTTAAAAAAAAAAAAAAAGGAGGGACGCCTGGGTGGCTCAGTTGGTTAAGCGGCTGCCTTCGGCTCAGGTCATGATCCCAGCGTCCTGGGATCGAGTCCCACATCAGGCTTCTTGCTCGGCAGGGAGCCTGCTTCTCCCTCTGCTTCTGCCTGCCTCTCTGTCTGCCTGTGCTCGCTCACTCTCTCTCCCTCTGTCTCTGACAAATTAAAAAAAAAAAAAAAAAAAAAGAACTCTCTAAAAAAAAAAAAAAAAGGATTTTATTTATTTGAGAGAGAGAGTGAGTAAGAGAGAGAACACAGGAGGGGGGGTGGGGAGAGGTGACACAGTGCTTGATTCCAGGATGCTGAGATCATAACCTGAGCTGAAGGCTTAACTGACTTAACCAGCCACCCAGGAGCCCCAGACGTACTCTTTTTGTAATCTTTTGTTCAGCATAATTCTCTGGAAGTTCATTCAGGTTGTGTGTATCAAGTTTTTTTCTTTTTACTGATAAGTAATTTTCCATGATATGGATATACCACAGTTCGTTTAATCATTCACTTCTTGAGAGACATCTGAACTGATTACAGTTAAGTATTACAAATAAAGCTACTATGATATTCATATGCAGGTTTTGGTGTGAACGTAAGTTTTCATTTCTCCAGGATAAATGCCTAGGACTTGAATTGTTGGGTCATATAATAGTTGCATGTTGAGATTTTTTTTTTTCCTGAGTCAGATTTATTGAGGTATAATTTGCATGCAATAAAATGTGCACATTTTAGGTAGACAGTTTGATGAGTTTTGATAAATGTATGCATCTGGGTAAGCATCACCCCACTCAAGATAGAGAGTGTTTAGGGGCACCTGGGTGGCTCAGTGGGTTAAGCCTCTGCCTTTGGCTCGGGTCGTGATCTCAGGGTCCTGGGATTGAGCCCCGCATCGGGCTCTCTGCTTGGCGGTGAGCCTGCTTCCCCCTCTCTCTGCCTGCCTCTCTGCCTACTTGTGCTCTCTCTCTCTCTCTCTGTCAAATAAATAAATAAACAAAATCTTAAAAAAAAAAAAAAGAGTGTTTACATCCACCATACAAACTTCCCCTATCCACAGCACAAACTTCCCCCATGCCCCAAACTTCTCTGCCCCATCTATTGCTAGAGATTAGGTTTTTGTTTTTGTTTTTGTTTTTTTGACATATAGAGATCACAAGTAGGCAGAGAGGCAGGCAGAGAGAGAGAGAGAGAGAGAGAGGAGGAAGCATGCTCCCCGCCGAGCAGAGAGCCAGATGTGGGGCTCGATCCCAGGACCCTGGGATCATGACCTGAGCCAAAGGCAGAGGCTTTAACCCACTGAGCCACCCCGGCGCCCCTAGTGATTAGTTTTTAGATCATTAGACATTAGGATTTCATATAAATCATACAGTGTGTATTCTTTTGGAACTTTTTTTTTTACTTAAATATTTTAAGTTATCCCTATGATTATGTATTAGTGATTTGTTCCTCCCCCCCTCCCCGCACTTTTTTGTTGTTGTTGTTTTTAAGGTGAGCTCCACACCCAACATGGGCTTGAACTCATAACCCTGATTTTAAAATTTCAGGCTTGGGGCGCCTGGGTGGCTCAGTGGGTTAAAGCCTCTGCCTTCGGCTTGGGTCATGATCTCGGGGTTCTGTGATCAAGCCCCACATCAGCCTTTCTGCTCAATGGAGAGCCTGCTTCCTCCTCCTCTCTCTCTCTCTCTCTGCCTGCCTCTCTGCTTACTTGTGATCTCTGTCAAATAAATAGATAAAATATTAAAAAAAAATAAAATTGCAGGCTCTTTGGGACACCTGGGTGGCTCAGTCATTTAAGCTTCTGACTTGATTTTGGCTCAAGTCATGATCTTGGGGTGGTAGGATCAAGCCCTGTGTCCAGCCCACGCTCAGTGCAGTCCACTTGTCCCTCTCCCTCTGCTCCTCCTCCTTCCCCATGTACGCATTTTCGAGCACTCTCTCTCTCTCTCTCTCTCTGTTTTTTCTAGATTTATTTATTTGACAGAGACACAGCAAGAAAGGGAACCTAGACAGGGGGAGTGGGAGAGGCAAGCTTCCTGCTGAGCAGGGAGCCCAATGTGGGGCTCCATTCTAGGATCCTGGGATCCTGACCTGAGCCAAAGGCAAATGCTTACCAGACAGCTCAGGTGCCCCTCCATACAGTACTATTAACTGAATTCAGATCATAGTTTTTCCATTTTGTCTTCATGTCTTTTTAGGCTCCTCTGTGACAGTACATGAGTAGATTTTTTTTTAAGAAACTGCAAATTGTTTTGTAAAGTGGCTATACTGTTTCCTTTCCTAGTGGCAGTGTACTAGTGATCCAGTTTCTCTGCATCCTTGTCAGCATTTGGTTCTGTCATTGGTTGTTTTTTGTGTTTTTTTTTTAAAGATTTTATTTATTCATTTGACAGACAGAGATGACAAGTAGGCAGAGAGAGGCAGGCAGAGAGAGAGAGGAGGAAGCAGGCTCCCCGCGGAGCAGAGAGCCCGATGTGGGGCTCGATCCCAGGACACTGGGATCATGACCTGAGCCGAAGGCAGAGGCTTTAACCCACTGAGCCACCCAGGCGCCCCCTGTCATTGGTTTTTATTTTACTCATAGGTGTGTGGTTTTATCTCATTGCAGGTTTAATTTGCCTTTTTTTTTTTTTATGATTAATGATATTGAACATCTTCATGTGCTTTATTTGCCATCTGTATATCCTCTTTGGTGAAATGTCTGGTTGTGTCTTCATTTTGTGATTGAATTACTTAAAAAAAAAGTTGAGTTTTGAGAGTTCTTTATAATTCTAGATATTAGTTGTTTTTTTTTTTTTAAGGATTTTATTTTATTTATTTGACGGAGAGAGAGAGCGAGAGAGTGAACACAAGCAGGGGGAGTGAGAGAGGGAGAAGCAGGCTTCCAGCAGAGCAGGGAGCCTGATGCGGGGCTCTATCACGGGACCTTGGGATCATGACCTGAGCCGACAAAGGCACATCCAACGACTGAGCCATGCAGGCGCCCCTAAATACTAGTCTTTTGTTGGATATGTAGTTTGTAAATATTTTCTCCTACTCTGTAGCTTGTCTTTTCATCCTTTTCACATGGAACTTTCACAGAAGAAACTTTTTTAATTTGATGAGGACCAATTTATCAGTATTTCCTTTTACTGATTGTGCATTTGGTGCCACGTCTAAGAATTCTGCCTAGTAGAGCCCAACGATTTTCCTCTGTTTTTTTTTCTAAAAGTTTTATAGTTCTACATTTTACATTAAAGTCTGTGATCCAGGGGCGCTGGAGTAGCTCAGTCGTTAAGCATCTGCCTTCGCCTCAGATCATGATCCCAGAGTCCTGGGATTTAGCCCCACATCGGGCTTCCTGCTTAGCGGGGGACCTGCTTCTCCCTCTCTCTGTTGCTCCCTTGCTTGTGTTTCTTATCTCGCTGTGTCTCTCTCTGTCAAATAAATAAATAAAATCTTTAAAAAAAAAAAAAAGTCTGTGATCCATTTTGAGTTAGGTTTTGTACAAAGTGAGAGGTTTAGATTTCAGAATATTTTTTTAAATCTCCTACATTCTAGTATATTATTTTATATTTAAGGTTTAAATATTTGATCCATCTGAAATAGAGGAGTGCAGGAGCACCTGGGTGGCTCAGTCAGTTAAGTGTCTGTCTTTAGCTCAGGACATGATCCCAGGGTCCTGGGATCAAGCCCTGTGTCAGGCTCCTTGCTCAGCGGAGAGCCTGCTTCTCTTTATCCCTTTTCCATTCCTCTGGCTTGTGCTCTCTGGCTTTCTCTCTCTGTGTTGAATAAATAAAATCTTCTGGGGCACCTGTGTGGCTCAGTGGGTTAAGCCTCTGCCTTCGGCTTGGGTCATGATCCTGGGGTCCTGGGATCGAGTTCCGCATCGGGCTCTCTGCTCGGTGGGGAGCCTGCTTCCCCCTCTCTCTCTGCCTGCCTCTCTGCCTACTTGTGATCTCTGTCTGTCAAATAAATAATAAAATCTTTAAAAAAAAATCTAAAAAAATGAAATAGAGTAGTGTATAAAGGGAGGGATATATATATATATATATATATAGATCACATATTTAAATTTTAAAGATGAAACCTGATTCAATGATCTGTCTTTTCCCTATTGATAAATGCTATGAACATTAGCATATAGGTTTGCATGGGAGCACAAGTTTTCATTTTTATGGAGGAGATTTGATTTATTGTCCTTAATTGTGGTATAATTTATATACAGTAAAATGCACAGATCTTAAATATTCAGTGTGATGAATTTGACATTGTATAAAGCCATGTAATCATCACCCATATGAATATGGTGTTTTATTTATTTTTTTTCCAAAGATTTTCTTTATTTGACAGAGATCACAGGTAGGCAGAGAGGCAGGGAGAGAGTGAGGGGGAAGTAGGCTCCCCACTGAGCAGAGATCCTGATTCGAGGCTCCATCCCAGGACCCTGAGATCATGACCTGAGCCGAAAGCAGAGGTTTCAACCCCCTGAGCCACCCAGGTGCCCCTGAATATCATGTTTTAAATCCAACCAAATAAAGGTACAGTCTAGGAAACTAAGGGCAGTGTCAGTCTGGTAATGAGTGGTTATCATCTGCTTTCTTTTGTTTTGTTTTAATGGAAGAGTAGTTCGCTTTCCCAGAATTATTGAAAATGCAGAAGTATTGTTTGTTTCTCAACAAAACAGTAAAGTACAGTCTAGTTTCTGAGGGAGAATCTTTGATTTTTCTTACAATGTACAGATTCCCTTTATTTCATTAGTAGCCATTGGAACTATTCCTTAAGGCTAATTCCTAATTTGATAAATGATTATCCATATTTGGTGCTGTGTAGATAGGCTATATTTTTGTCTACAGGTCTTATTAGAGAAATTCCCATTATACAGAAACCTCTGTTACAAAAAGAGTCTTGTGCTTATTTTGAGCAATACTCAGTACTATTTGGGAAGTCCCTTGAAGGTTGTGGGAATGTTATTTGAAAGGTATAATGTTCAGTATGGTGAACATACTGATAATCTTGAATAAGGCTCTTTCTTAACTTGCTGTGGGGGAGTAGTTTGGTTTTATAACATTACAGAACTATTACCTGTCAACAATTTTTCCCTATCCTGATTCTTCCATTGATGACATTTGTGGGTAAGGGAAAGGGAGGCAAATGGTTAAAAAACAAGTGATCCTGATGCTCTGCTGTCCCCTCAGCTGACTCTTGGCCAACAAGTTTCTCTTGGTCACTTAACCAGTAAGTAGTTAGTTGCTTTAACTTATTTATTTTTAAAGTTTTTTTTTTTAAGATTTTATTTATCCATTTGATAGAGAGAGACAGTGAGAGGGAACACAAGCAGATGGAGTGGAAGAGAGAGAAGCAGGCTTCCTGCTGAGCAAGCAGCCCGATGCGGGGCTCTATCCCAGGACCCTGGGATCTTGACTCTATCCAAAGCCAGATGCGTAATGACTGAGCCACCCAGGATCCCCTTATTTTAAATATTTTATTTATTTATTTGAGAGAGAGGGAGAGGGGGAGCACAAGTTGGTTTTATATACAGTAAAATGCACAGGAGAGGTAGAGGGAGAGGGTGAGGGGGAAGCAGACTCTCCACTGAGCAGGGAGCCCGATGCGGGACTTGATCAAGGACCCTGGGATTGTGACCCGAGCCAAAAGCAGATGCTTAACAGACTGAGCCACCCAGGCACCCCATTAGTTGCTTTTATTAAGGGCAGACCAGGAAAGGTTATTTCTCATGTTAGAGAGTTAGACAATTTGTTGTGGAGGAATGCAGCAATACGGGGCCAGAGTTGACAGGTGCAGATACTCGTTTAGGTTGCTAAGCTTCACCAAGTTCTGAAAACCACTGTTGTGATTCCGGCAGGTTCATTTCACAGTTTTGGCCAATGAAGTTTTCATATGCTGCTGGCTTACCCTACCAATAGAACATTGTTTTATTGGAAGAGAAGCTATATTACTGTAATTGTCATTAATTAATTTTAGAGGTTGTGTATGAAAGAGATGGAGATATTTTCCTCAGTGTGCAGGATGAATAAGGAGACAAGAATAAGGATGTTGTTTCTCCACATCCGGTTTGCGTGGATCCTGGTCAGTGAAGATGTGCCAGGCCACGCAGCCAAAGTGCTGTGGCAAGGGTGGTGGTTGATGCCAGTTGTTTATTTACAGGTAGCTTTTGAAAATGGCTGCCTCTCATTTCACCGGGCTCACAGCCGTTGCTGATGTAATTAAAGATCTAGACACTCAGATAGCTGTAAGTAAGCTCGTTGAGGCCACTGTTGGTGGAACTTGGTAAACGTGCTTCTGATGTCAGTGACACCAAAGCTGCTGTCCACAGAGTCTACCTCATGGCTTTAAAATTTAGGCATCTTGGCTACTCTGGGTTTGGGACTCTGCATGTACTTAAAGATTGTTAACACTCAAAAAATTTGCTCTTGATGACAAAGAACAGCTTACTTTTAACAGTTGCTAAAAACGGTGTTTATTAGACATAGACCTGACATAGATGTAAGCATGTTTTGAAGTGCCGAAAGGAACTAATCTGTTTTCTTAAATTTTGTGGCTGGGTTTTAAGTATGTGATTATGCCGTGATTTATTTGAATATAACATCATTTGCTGTTCAGAAATAAGGCATGTAGTACTTAACCAAATATTCTATTTTTACAAAGTCTTCAAAAATGTCTTACTCATTCTAGTCTATTTTTGTACATAAGATTTACCATTTCATTTACTTTCTTCCTTATTTAATTTTGTGGACTATTTCATTTAGCTTTTGGAGACAAGATGGTTTCTAAATTTGAGGTGAGAGCAGTGAACATTCTTCATTCCCTCCATTTTTAATGTGTAGGTGTGAAATGTTCACTATCCCAGATATCCTGAAGACCCTGCAAGTCTGACAGACCTTATACAATTTTACTTTCAAACCTTATCCTTTATTAAAGATGTTTCTGGAGCTAGTTCTCTTGTTTTCCTTCTACAGCTGATTGGCCTTGGTCCTCACAGCTCTAAAAAGAAACAGGATCTCGATAAGCTCTATGAGCTGAAGTCCAAAGCTCGACAGATTATGAACCAGTTTGGCCCCTCAGCCCTAATCAACCTCTCCAATTTCTCATCCATAAAACCGGAACCAGCCAGCACCCCTCCACAAGGCTCCATGGCCAATAGCACCACAGTGGTAAAGATACCAGGCACTCCTGGGACAGGAGGGCGTCTCAGCCCTGAAAACAATCAGGTATCATCTCTTACTTTTTGCTCTCCCTAGGCATCTCTTACATTATTTGAACCAGTAATGCTTTGAGAGATGTCTATCTCAGGTGCTGCCTCTTCCTCTCACTGAAAAAGAGTCTTTTCCCTCCTTTGGACTTCTAAAGTTCCTTATCAAATTATCATGTATAATGTTTATCAGTGTTTACTCTGTGGTATTTATGTGTGTGTGTATATGTACATACATTCATACACACACACTAACACATGTTGCCTATGACAGGTTTTTATATATGTATATAGAAATATATATACGCTATATGATTGTTAAGTAAAATAATGAAATAACTAATGGATTCATTATTCATTATTCCTGTAATAAAAGCATTAATTGCCTCTGGTCTTTTCTCCTTCTAGTTCATCCAGCTGCTCCATTATTAACTTTGTGCACTAATTCTAAAATCTGCCTCCCCCCATGCCCTCTCTCCCCCACTTTCTGCTCATGATTCTGATTCTGCCCTCCAGAGCCACAAGAGATAAGAAATTAGTATAATCTCTTGTCTTGGGCTTTATAGGCTGGATAGAATAGGACGGAGAGACATTTCAAGAGAGTGGGGTGGGGGACTAGCAAAGGTGAATGGGGAGGGTTGGGCAGATATTTGAGAGGCCAGCCTGTGTTAAATGTGGAGTCTGTTGGAGGAGAACAGGAGGTAACATTATATAGGCAGGATTATGGCAGAATATACTGAGCATATACTAGTCAGTCTCCTTTGAAACGCTTAGTCATTAGACAACCTTTGCAAATATTTAATAGATGACTAAGTAACATAATAAAAGTCTTATGTCTTAGGATTATCTTGGCAGTAAGTGGACAAGAAAGGTAGAAAGGGGGTGGACTGAGAGGAAGACCAAGTCTAAGACTTTTGCAGTAAATCAAGACATGGAATGAAGGCTTGCCTTAAGTGGATTTAATGGTAGAATGAATAGATCTGACATATAATTAACAAATATTTATTTTAAAAATTTGTTTCTTCATTTCCAAAATTATACATGCATGCTTATCACAGAAACTTTAGAAATACAGAAGAATAAAGAGCCCATAATTCTACCACCACCCCAAAATAACTATGGTCAGCACTTTAATGTACGTCTTGATTATGATTTAATGGCATATGTATATGACATGCCATTTCCTTTATGAAAGAGGAGTCACAGCTTCATGCACTTATACAGATATTATACAGAGATGAACACATGTTCCCTGCCATCAGGGAGCTTTCAGCCTATTAAGCCAGGAATAGGCAAGTTTATAATATATGCAGTGACAGAAGGGTGCACAGGATACCCTAGAGGCCAAAGGAGGAAGTGGTTCCTTTTACCTGGGTGGGCTAGGAAAAGCAGAAAGAAGCCACCATGGACTGAGCAGATAGGAAAAACATGTCCAAAGACAACAGAGGCACAGTACAAGTTACAGTTGTCAGATAATTGCAAATTACTTAATGTAGAGGGAGGATAAGGCACAGTGAGCACAAGTAGCAGAAATAAACTGACAGATGTTGGCCTCTCTTCCACACTGCTCTTTCAGCCTTTCCCTAGGCCACTTCTGTCTTGAGAGTGTAGTCTTGGAGCAGACTGCCAGGTAGGCTAGACTGTTAACTTTTGCAAAGTAGAAACTAAACCCAACAAACTGACAGCATTTCTTCATTATAGGGGAATGAGGTATTCTGTTTCCTTAATACTTGGCTGAAAAATCTTCTCCCAATTAACTTTAGGTATTGACCAAGAAGAAATTACAAGACTTAGTAAGAGAAGTGGATCCTAATGAGCAATTGGATGAAGATGTGGAAGAGGTAAGATGGAGTTGGGCACCCCAGAGTCTGTGTCCCTGAGAGCTAAGACTTCAGAGGCAGACAGATCTGAATTTGAATCTTGGCTCTGCCACTTACCAGCTTTGTAGCTGTGGACACATAGCTTTTTCTGTTGGTAGGGTGTGGTATTACTTACCGACAGGGTTATTGTGAGGGTCTTTTGGAATAACTTCTGCAAATCACCTGGGAGAATGCCTAGCACTTTATACCTATTCTTCGGTTTCTGTCTTTTGACTTCCTGTAGATGAGGATTTTGCTAAGCCACTCACACATGTCCGTCCATGCTTTCCTTTCCCTCATTTTTCTTTTCTTTTTTTTTTTTTTTAGCTGTAGAGTGATTTTTTTAAAAATACTTTATTTATTTATTTATTTGTCAGAGAGAGAGAAAGAGTGCACAAGCAGGGGGAGCAGCAGGCAAAGGGAGAAGCAGACTCTCTGCTGAGCAGGGAGCCACGATTATGACCTGAGCCGGGGGCAGATGCTTAACCAACTGAGCCAACCAGGCGCTCTCCCTCATTTTTCTAATATAGTTTTTTTTTTAATACATATTTTTAAAGGATTTGATTGATTGATTGATTGATTTGTCAGAGAGAGAGAGAGAGCACAAGCTGGGGAAGAAGCAGACAGAGGAAGAGGGAGAAGCAGGCTCCTCACTGAGCAAGTAGCCTGATGTGGGACTTGATCCCAGGATCCTGGGATCGTGACCTGAGCCGAAGGCAGATGCTCAACTGATTGGGCCGCCCAGCCATCCCTCCAATATAGTTTTTTTTGTTTTTAAGATTTTATTTATTTACTTGAGAGAGGAGAGAGAGTGTGAGAGAGCATGAGAGGGGAGAGGGTCAGAGGAAGAAGCAGACTCCCTGTTGAGCAGGGAGCCCGATGCCCGACTCGATCCCAGGACTCCAGGATCATGACCTGAGCTGAAGGCAGTCACTTAACGAACTTAGCCACCCAGGTGCCCCCCTCCAATACAGTTTTGTCACAGCATTTAGATAACTCAGAAATCAGTGTTGACATTATTCTGATCAAGTACATATTGTTCACCTCTGAACCAAGTCCTGTTTTGTACTACCTGCTAAAGTTGATAATTGACTTTTTTTTTTTAAGATTTTATTTATTTGTTTGACAGAGAGAGAGAGAACACATGCAGGGGAAGCTGCAGAGAGAGGGAGAAGCGGGCTCTCCACTGAACAGGGAGCCTGACGTGGGGCTCCATCCCAGGATCCTGGGATTATAACCTGAGCCAAAGGCAGACGATTAACCAACTGAGCCACCTAGGTGCCCCTGATTCTTTTTTTTTTTTTTAAGGGTTTTTTGGTTTTGTTTTGGTTTTGGTTTTTTGTAAGTAATCTCTATACCCAACATGGGACTTGAACTTACAACCCTGAAATCAAGAATCACACATTCTACCTACTGAGCTAGCCAGGTGCCCCTATAATTGACTTATTTTTATTTAGTTTTCTTTGTGCCATTTTTATTTTGGTTCTACTATCAGCTCTGGTATTCACCTATCAACATTGTTTTCCAAATGGATAAGTAATGTGCAGATTTGGGTCCTCCCCTCCCCAACTCAGATTTCACACTCAGAAACCTCCATCCTGGGGCTCCTGGGTGGCTCAGTGGGTTAAGCCTCTGCCTTCAGCTCAGGTCACGATCTCAGGGTCCTGGGATCGAGCCCTGCATTGGGCTCTCTGCTCAGCGGGGAGGCTGCTTCTCTCTCTCTCTCTCTCTCTCTGCCTGCTTCTTTGTGAGCTCTCTCTCTCTGTCAAATACATAAATAAAATCTTAAAAAAAAAAAAGAAACCTCTATCCTTTAAGGAGGGCCCATGATGTGATGAGCACTGGGTGTTATATGCAACTGATGAATCATTGAACACTACATCTGAAACTAATGATGTACTATTATATGTTGGCTGATTGAATTTGAATATCAATAATAAAAAGAACCCTCCATCATCTTCTGGTCTAATTAATTTTAGGCCACTTGAACAAACCCTCCTGAGTCTTCCTTTCACTCTTTTTTTTTTCCCCTCTGGCTCTCTTGTTTCCTAGATCCCACATCCTCTTCTTACTCTCTTTTTTGTTAGAGCGCATTTTTTTGTTGTTGTTACTGCCTACAAAAGAATAGACAAGAAGCAAATGTTTGAAAGTCTCTTACATTCTAACCTCACAATTTTTAGTTTTCATGGGTTTAGAATTAGATTATGAAGATAATTTTTTCCTTTCATTTGTGAAGGTATTGCTCCATGTCTTCAAAAAGCCTATTAGGAAATCTTGTGTGGGTGCCTGGCAGGCTCAATCTGTAGAGCTTGCGACTCTTGCTCTCAGGGTTGTGAGTTCAATCCCCATGTTCAGCATCAAGCCTGCTTAGAAAAAGAAAGAAATTTCATGCTATTCTGATCCCAATTTTTTTAGTCTTCCCTTTTTTTTTAAATTCTGAATTTTCATATGAGCCTTAGTATCTATCTTTTTTCATTTGTTGTGCTGGGTTCCTAGAGCCTGTTTTTATTTGGGGGATGTGAGTGCCTCAATTTGGGATGATTTTGTATATTTTGGGGTTTGGAGTTTCTTACTGATGTTGTCTGTCTTGCCTTTGCTGAGGAATATGTAATGATAGGGAAGAGAAATACAGATTACAAAAATAGTATAACTTCATCTTAATTTTAATTTAATTTAATTTATTTTTTAAGATTTTATTTATTTATTTGACAGAGACATAGAGAGCACAAGTAGGCAGAGCAGCAGGCAGAGGGAGAAGGAGAAGCAGGCTCTCCACCAACCTGGGATCATGACCCGAGCTGAAGCAGCCACTTAACTGACTGAGCCACCTAGATGCCCCATTTATTTTTATTTTTTTAACCAGAGGGAAAATATTTCCTCTCTCTGCGTGTGTATGTGTGTGTTGGGAGGGTGTTTGAGGCAGCAGTTTTATTGCTATATAATTCATATACCATAAAATTCACTCATTTGAAATCTACAGTTCAGTGGTCATTAGTCTCTTCACAGAATTGTGCAACTCTCAACACAGTCATTTTTTTTTTTTTTAACATAGGATGTATTATTAGTTTCAGAGGTAGAGGTCAGTGATTCATCAGTTACATATAACACCCAGAGCTCATTACCTCACGTGCCCTCCTTAATGCCCATCACCCAGTTACCCCATCCCCCCACCCACCTGCCCTCCAGCAACCCTCAGTTTGTTTCCTAAAGTTAAGAGTCTCTTAGGGTTTAACACAGGCATTTTTAGAACATTTTCCTCATCCCTGAAAGAAACCCATACCTATGAGCAGTCACTCCCATTTTTCCCCAGCCCCCACAGTCCTTAAGCAACTAACTACTAATTTACTTTCTGTCTCTATAGGTTGGCCTCTTCTGGACATTTCAGATAAATGGAGTCATATGATACATGATGTTTGTGACTGCCTTCTTTCATTTAGTATAATGTTTTTAAAGTTCATGTTGTAAGGAATATGAGTACCTCATTTCTTTTTATGGCAGAATACTTTTCCATTCTAGGGACATACTGTATTTTGTTTAGCCATTCATCCATTGATGGGTTGGATCCACTTTTTGGTTATATGAATAATAATGACCATTCACATGCAAATTTTTTTTAAAAAATTCATGTACACATTGTTTTTTAAGATTTTATTTATTTATTTGACAGAGGGGGACACAGCAAGAGAGGGAACACAAGCAGGGGGAGTGGGGGAGGGAAAAGCAGGTTTCCTGCGGAGCAGGGAACGCAATGTGGGGCTCGATCCCAGGACTCTGGGATCATGACCTGAGCTGAAGGCAGCCACTTAACAACTGAGCTACCCAGGTGCCCCTCGTGTATACATTTTTGTGTGGAAATACACTTTCATCTTTCTTGGTAATATTTCTTGGAGTTATGTGGTAACTGTGTTTTTCCTTTGAGGAACTGCCTTTTCCAAAGTGCTGCACCCTTTTACATTCCTATCAGCAGTGTGTGAGATTTCCATTTTCTTATATTGGTTTTTTGATGAGTTCTGCTCAGTGTTTACTCTTCCTTTTTTTTTTTTTTAAGATTTATTTATTTATTTATTTATTTACTTACTTACTTATTTAAGAGACAGAACACACATGAGCAGGGGGAAGGGGAACAGGGAAAGAATATTCAAGCAGGCTCCCTGCTGACCAAGGAGTCTGATACGGGACTTGATCCCAGCACCCCCAGATCATGACTCAGATGAGGCAGATGCTTAGCTGACTGAGCCACAGGTGTCCTTCATTTCTTTGAAATTCTAAGTTCTACTTGCTAGGGAGATATCCTTAGTTTATCTTCTAAACCTTTTAAGTTTTGTTGTTGTTGACACAAAAATTTTAATTTCTATAACGTTTTCTTGTTGACTAGTCTTTTTTTTTTTTTTCCCTTAAGATTCCGTTTTGTAAGTAATTTCTATACTCACCATGGGGCTTGAACTCACAGCCCGGATATCAAGAATTGTACACGGTACTGACTGAGCCAGCCAGGTGCCCCTAATTGGTCCTTTTTATCCCCATGCCCCTCTGTTCTTATTTTTTCGTTGTGATATCTTTTCTTACCTTTCTCTCTGAGAAATTACATTTTTTGACCTTTTCTTCTTTTCCCCGCATTATCTTAGTGTCCTCTGGGTCCTTTTTTCTCCTTTGGTTTGTTTATTTTCTTTTTAGTGTTTGAGATTTTCTTCACATTCTTGGTGTTCTTGACTATCTGTTCTTAAAGAGTGAGCCACTGAAAACCTGATTCGAAACAGAACTTACTGACTGATGGGCTTCACTCAGTAATGTACTGGGAAATGTTTAGCAACCAACTCTGTGGAGAGAAAGACCCTAATTTTGAACATTCCCTAATTTCTATGGTGTAAATATTCCCAATAGGCCCTATTTTAAGCTATCAACATGTTTCTGAATTCAAGATTATGAAGAAAGGCATATAATTAATTGGCTTTTGTGAGCTCCACTCAGCCAGTTTTAGCAAAGCACTGGCTTCACTTCAGAATAATTTATCCACAAGTCAGCCTTCTTATGGGGAATTCTCTACGTGTCAGCATCTGTATGTCTTCTCTCTGGAGTCATTTGGCATCTCCAGAGAAAAATCCTCCAGGCTCCTTGCCTGGAGGGTTTATCTCTAGCTTCTGATATGCTGGCAGAAAGGCAAGAGAAGGAGGCTATGTCTGTCCCTTGCTGTGTCTGGTGTATTCTAATCCAGAGCCATGCCTATTCAATTCTCTAGAGAATAAACTGCTGTGTTCTGGGTCAGGTATGTGTGGGGAGGAGTCTCTTGGCTGTTTTTGGAGTGTGGGGGCATGGGGACTAGTCTGTATATAGACACAGAATAATTTCTCAGTTCTTAGTCCCATGCCTCAGCCCAATCTTCTGTGGTAAATGGCACTTCCAGAACCTGGATCTTTTAGGGGTTGCAGGGGGCAAATCAGGTCAAATCTCATTGGTGTCCCTTCGATGGGCACTTGTGTTGTACCTTCCGTCTGCTAGGTCAGATCCCACTTTTCCGCTGTTATCTCTTTGGCAAAAAATTACTTTAAAAGCTTATTGCATTCTCTTACCTATTAAGCTTTTTTCTCCTGTTCTAATTGTCTTTGTGGATTTATATGTCTTTTTTTCCTTTACTGTTATTTTAGTGCATTTAGGGAAGGAGAGGAGGTCATTTTTGGAATTGATCTGCCATGTTTAATCAGAAATCTCTCCATTGGGGGTGCTTGGCTGGCTCAGTTGCTAGAGCATGTGACTCTTGGTCTTGGGGTAATGAATTCAGGCCCCACATTGGGCATAGACCTTACTTTTTCCTTCTTTTTAAGATTGTATTCATTTATTTAAGAGGGACAGAGTGTGGGAGAGAGAGCATAAGCAGGAGGAAGGGGCAGAGGAGAGGGAGAAGAGGCTCCCTGCCTACAGGGAGCCCAATGATATTGGGCTCAATCCCAAGACCCTGGGATCATGACCTGAGCCAAAGGCAGACACCCAGCGACCTTAGCCAATCAGGCACACCTAGAGCTTACTAGGAAAGAAAGAAAGAGAGAGAGAGAAAGGGGGAGAGAGAGAAGGAAGGAAGGAAGGAAGGAAGGAAGCGTATTCTTTCCATTTGATGGTATCCCTTTGGTTTCATCGGAAAGATGACAATGTGATAATGGTCTAGCAGAATAAGTAATGTCTATCCATGGTTGTAATTTTATTTTATTTTTGGTCAGCAGAGGAAGCCATAGAGAACGTATTGAGTGATGAGAATTCCAATTTTTAGTAGATTTTTAGCTTCAGAATTGTGACTTTACTGTTCATTTTGTCCAGGATAATTGATAATGAAGTGGAAAGAACCCAGGTTTCGGACATGGAACCTCGAAGTCAAATTCTGGTTCCACTGCTTAGCATTTGTATGGTTATGAGTTAGCACCCTTCTGTATATAAGGAGGATAAAGTCCATGTCCCACTTTTTTACAGGATTACTATAAGGTCTCAGTGAGATTAATGGAAATAAAAATGCTTTAGGAAACTGTGAATGAGGAAGTATAATGATTCACTTTTGTTTTCCCACCTAATTCTAAAGAAAATATGAAGTTGAGGGATTGGACTGGTTGATCTCTCTAGATAGAAAGTACAGAGAGTAACGTCCTCAGAAACTTGTGAGTTGCACTCAACCTGCTTAACGAGTTGATGTGTTTCTATTGTTGTCCTCACTCCTCCTCGTCCTCACCTTAGCCCAAATGCTGATTCCGGGCCTTCTAATAGACAGCCTAACTAAATATGTGATTCCAGCAGACAGAGTTGTCTCAGCAACAGGAGCCTGCTCTGCCAATGTCATGGTTACTCTCCCCCACTTTTGTCTTCCCCAGATGCTGCTGCAGATTGCTGATGATTTTATCGAGAGTGTGGTGACAGCAGCCTGCCAGCTCGCTCGGCATCGCAAGTCTAGCACCCTGGAGGTGAAGGACGTCCAGCTGCATCTAGGTATGTCGTCTCGTTCCTCCCTGAGGCATCCACACTGTTGCTCCTTCAGGACCACCAGGAACAGGTAGTCAGAGGAACTTTCGTGTCAGGATTAGACTTTTGGGGGCTCTGGAATGGATGTATTTGTTCAATGGTAGCATCACACAGAGAAGAGAAATCTATCCATGGTCAGGAGAGTGAGCCCAGGCATTGGGTTTGCCACTTTCTATCTGTATCACCTGTCCTTCCTCCTAACTTTCTCTCAGAGCCTGCTTCCTCATTTGTAAAGTGAAGATCATAGTATCATCCTTACAGGGTGATCATGAGAATTATGGGTTACAGTTGTCAGTCACCGGCTTGGGGCCCGGCACAAAGTAAGAGTTTTGTAAATGTAGCTATTATGTCTCCAACATTTAAATAGTAGTTTTTCTCTTGTAGTTTTTAGCCTGTTTATCCATTTCTCCCTAAAATTATAATCATAATGTACATGTAATTCTATATTCCATTTTTCAACTTAAGACTCACTAAATTCAAGCTTGGTTTTTCTGAGAGATACTTATCTAACATCGATAACCATCATCACTTGGGAAATGAGTAAGCCCCCCATCTGCATTGGTTACAGTGTGCTCAGAAGAAAGTGAACAGTCTTGTGAGTATGAAGGCCAACTGAATGAGGCAGAAGATATTACAGGATTCAGTATAGATCAGCCCATGAATAATTACTGAAAGGCTTCCTTCCTGGTGACAGGAAGATATGGCTTGCGGAGGTACTGGGAGTCTCGGTGGAGTAACAAGTTGCTGGTTAATGTTGCTAGTATTAATAACAGGACAGATATTCCAATTATCTATTATTAGATAACAAACTTAAAATGGTAACAGTGGCTTAAAACTGTAACAGTCTTTTTTTATTTTTTAAGATTTTATTTATTTATTTGACAGAGAGAGATCACAAGTAGGCAGAGAGGCAGGGGGAGAAGCAGGCTCCCCACTGAGCAGAGAGCCCAATGCGGGGCTTGATCCCAGGACCCCGAGATCACAACCTGAGCCAAAGGCAGCGGCCTAACCCACAACTTGTAACAGTTGTTTACTTTGTTCAGATGTCTGGGGTTTAATGGGGCTTAGCTAGGCAGTTCTGCTAAGGGTCTCTCATGTAATTAAAGCCAGGTGGTACCTTGGGCCGAGATTGTTTTGAAGGAAGATGTATTCATTTCCTAGGGCTGCTATAACAAAGCGCCACACACTAGGGAGGTTAAAACAACCAAACGTGTTCTCTCACTGTTCCGTAGGCCAAAAGTTTACGATCCATTCAGTGCTTCTATGAAGAAGCCTTCCTTGCCTTTTTCTAGCTGCTAGGGGTGGCTAGCAATCCTTGGCATTCTCTGCGTATAGCTGCATCACTCTGTCTGTGTCTCGGCCTTCACGTGGCCTTCTCCCCTGCATGTGTCCCTCTCTCTGTCTCTTCTCCTCTTGTAGGATGCCAGTCATAGGGGATTAAGGGCCCACCCTACTCCTGTATGACCACATCATAATTAATCATATCGCAGTAATCCTGTTTCCAGTATATTCTGAGGTTCTGGGGGTTAGGACTTAAACATGTCTTTTTTGAGGGACACAATTTGACCTATAACAGAGTTTCACCAGTCCAAGTCTGATACTGGGGCTAGAAACTCCCAAAAAGCTGGAATTCCAGGGGCGCCTGGGTGGTGCCGTCACTTAAGTGTCCAACTCTTGGTTCTGGCTCAGGTTGTAATCTCATGATTGTGAGATCGAGCCCAGAGTCAGGCTTAGCAAGGAGCCTGCTTGAGATTTTCTCTCCCTCTCCTTCTGCCCCTCCCACTCCTGCTCTCTTTCGTTCTCTCTCTCAAATAAATCTTTTCAAATAAATTTGAAAAAAACAACCAAAAAACAACCTGGGACTCCACAGGTCTCCCCCTCTCTGCAGTCTCTCTCTCTCTTTTTTTTTTTTTTTTAAAGATTTTATCCATTTGACAGAGAGAGAGAACAAGCAGGAAGAGTGGCAGGCAGAGGGAGAGACAGAAGCAGGTTTTCTGCCGAGCAAGGAGCTGGATGTGGGACTCGATCCCAGGACGCTGGGATCATGACCTGAGCCAAAGGCAGACACTTAATGACTGAGCCACCCAGGCATTCCCTCTCTGCAGTCCCCCCGCCCTTTTCTTTTTTAAGATTTTATTTATTTATTTGACAGAGAGAGATCACAAGTAGGCAGAGAGGCAGGCAGAGAGGGCGAGTGGGAAGCAGGCTCCTTGCTGAGCAGAGAGCCCGATGCGGGGCTTGATCCCAGGACCCTGAGATCATGACCTGAGCTGAAGGCCGAGGCTTAACCCACTGAGCCACCCAGGGGCCCCCAGAGTTTCAGTTTGAGATGATGAAAATGTTTTAGAGATGGTTCGTGATAATGGTTGCACAACAATGTGAATGTGCTGAATGCCACTGAACTGTGTACTTAAAAATGGTTAAAATGCTCTCTGATATGAGGAATTTGAGAGGCAGGGTGGTGGTGTTGTGGGGGGTAGGGAAGGAAAAAATGAAACAAGACAGGATCGGGAGGGAGACAAACCATAAGAGACTCTTAATTTCACAAAACAAACTGAGGAATGCCAGGGGGAGGGGGTTAGGGAGAGGGTGGTTGGGTTATGGACATTGGGGAGGGTGTGTGCTATGGTGAGTGCTGTGAAGTGTGTAAGTAAGCCTGATGATTCACACCTGTACCCCTGGGGCAAATAATACATTATGTTAATAAAAATTTTAAAAAATACAAAACAAAACCAAAAACATGGTTAAAATGTTAAATTTTAGGTATATTTTGCCACAAAATCCCCACACACAACAGATTATATTACTTTAGAGCTTAGCATTCTGTTTTTAATATTTTGTATTTTAGGGGCGCCTGGGTGGCTCAGTGGGTTAAGCCACTGCCTTCGGCTCGGGTCATGATCCCAGGGTCCTGGGATCGAGCCCCGCATCGGGCTCTCTGCACAGCAGGGAGCCTGCTTCCCTTCCTCTCTCTGCCTGCCTCTCTGCCTGCTTGTGATCTCTGCCTGTCAAATAAATAAATAAAATCTTTAAAAATAAATAAATAAATAAATAAAAATAAAATAAAATATTTTGTATTTTAATTATTGAAATTAAAATTGGAATATTAGTTTATTCATTAAGGGTGAGGAGTAATTATCACAATGACAAGAATACTCACAAGTCTGCATGGCCAGGACAGCTTCTGTAGTATGCCTAATGGAGGCTGAGTCATAATCAGAAGATTGCTCAGGGGGCAGTGGATCGGAGCATGGGGAATTAGGGAACCTGGTATTCAATGGCACTAGACCACCTACATCTGTTCCACACCACCACCCCCAACAAAGGTAGGCTTGCCAGTGGGGCTGGAAACTCTGGACACCACCTCTTGTGACAGACTGGAATGGGTACAGCCGGGTTTGCTTCTGACCCAATTTCCTACACTTGCTTAATGGACTAAGCTCCCTTTCTGATGGACAGTCTTGAGAAATGTGGACATTCAATGACATAATGTACATGGAATGCTTTGTACAATGCTGCTTTATGCCACACATTTTCACTATAACTTTTAGTCACTAAATGATTGTTGTTGCTATTACATTAATATTATATAAAATATAAATACATACGCATTTAGGAACGTCTGGGTGGCTCAGTTGGTTAAGCATCTGCCTTCGGCTCAGGTCGTAATCTTGGGGGTCCTGGGATCAGGCTGCTTCTCCCCCTCCTGAAGCCCCTCGCCCCAGCTCATGCTCTCTCTCAAATAAATAAAAAAAATTTTTAAAAATGCATATTTAAATATTTTGCTACACATACTTAACATGTGTGCATTCTTGCCTGGTAGCGACCTTTTTTTTAAAAGATTTTATTTATTTATTTGACAGAGAGAGAGAGAAATCACAAATAGGCAGAGAGGCAGGCAGAGAGAGGGGGGAGACAGGCTCCCTATTGAGCAGAGAGCCCGATGCGGGGCTCAATCCCAGGACCCTGAGATCATGACCTGAGCTGAAGGCAGAGGCTTAACCCACTGAGCCACCCAGGTGCCCTGTGACCTTTTTTTTTTTAAGATTTAAAAATTTTTTTTGTTTTTTTAAAGATTTATTTATTTTAATCCTTTATTTTTTTTAAGATTTTTTTAAATTATTTGTTTGACAGAGATCACAAGTAGGGAGAGAGGCAGGCAGAGAGAGATAGAGAGGAGGAAGTAGGCTCCCTGCTGAGCAGAGAGCCCCATGTGGGGCTTGATCCCAGGACCCTGGGATCATGACCCGAGCCGGAGGCAGAGGCTTTAACCCACTGAGCCACCCAGGCACCCCAATTTTAATCTCTTTTAAGATTTTATTTATTTATTTATTTTGGAGAAAGAACGAGCAGGGAGAGGGAAAGGGAGAGAATCTCAAGTAGACCCTGCACTGAATGTGGACTGGATATGGGCTCAATCCTTTAACCCTGAGATCACGACCTCCACTGAAACCAAGAGTTGGACACCTAACCGACTGAGCCACCCAGGTGCCCGGGATTTATTCATTTATTTATTTGAGAAAGAGAGAGAGAGAGAGAGTGTGTGTGCACCAGGTAGGGTGGGGCAGAGGGAGAGGAAGTCTAAGGACAGTCCCTGCTAAGTGCAGGACCCAACTCAGGACTCAGTTCCACGACCTCGAGATCACCACCTGAGCCCGAACCAAGAGTCAGTTACTCAACTGACTGTACCACCCAGGGGCCCATAAAATTTATTTTATGTAATCTCTATACCCAGTGTGGGGCTCGAATTCACAACCCTGAGATCAAGAGTCACGCTCTCCACTGACTGAGCCAGACACCCCATTACGCTCTTATTTTTTTTTTTTAAGATTTTATTTATTTATTGATAGAGATCACAAGTAGGCAGAGAGGCAGGCAGAGAGAGAGGAGGAAGCAGGCTCCCCGCTGAGCAGAGAGCCCAAGGCGGGGCTCGATCCCAGGACCCTGAGATCATGACCTGAGCTGAAGGCAGGCTTCAACCTATTGAGCCACCCAGGTGCCCCAACGCTCTTTCTTTTTTTTTTTTTTTAAAGATTTTATTCATTTATTTGACAGAGATCACAAGCAGCAGAGAGGCAGGCAGAGAGAGAGGAGGAAGCAGGCTTCCTGCTGAGCAGAGAGCCCGATGTGGGGCTCGATCCCAAGACACTGGGATCATGATCCAAGCCGAAGGCAGAGGCTTTAACCCACTGAGCCACCCAGGCGCCCCTCAACGCTCTTTCTTAAAGAGACTCTGCAGATGCATATCCTGAGCCACTTTGTGTGGGTTGTAAAGTTTAATTCCCAAAGAATAATTTCAGTGTTACTTTCTTTCTTTCTTTTTTAAAAAAAAATTTTTTTAAAGATTTTATTTATTTATTTGACAGACAGAGATTACAAGTAGGCAGAGAGGCAGACAGAGAGAGAGGAGGAAGCAGGCGCCCCTCAGTGTTACTTTCAAGACTGACAACAGATATTATTAGCAGAAGGCTTCAGGATTTTTATTTTCAAAGAAATATTGGAGGAGGGACACTTGGGTGGCTCAGTTGGTTAAACATCTGCCTTTGGCTCAGGTCCTGATCCTGGGGTTCTGGGACTGAGTCCCACATCCGGCTCCTTGCCCAGCAGGGAACCTGCTTCTCCCTCTGCCCCTCCCCATGCTTGTGCTCTCCCTCTCTTGCTCTCTCTGACAAATAAACAAAATCTTAAAAAAAAAAAATTGGAGGAGAGCTATATATAAAATTCTTCTAGACCCAAACATGAATCATTCATTCACCCAGTAGTTACTGTACATGAGGCACAAAGTATAACTAGAAAACCACTAATATTCAATTTGATTTAAGTAAGTGCTGTGCTTGGAGCAAAACAGATTTATAAAACAAGTGTTTCCAGGGGTTTAGGGGAGTATGATAAAGTACGTAACTCCTTTTGAGTAGACTTATTCCCTAAATAATCTTGTGTAAGTATAATTTTTTACATACTTAGAGTGCAACACACTTTTATTTGTGGCTGGGGCGTCCATGTAGCTATGGTGATTACTGACATAGTCGAATAATCAGAATTTCTGCCTTGTTGGAACTTCCAGTGACACTCTCACAGGGATGATCATACCCACTGGTAGCGGGACACAGGGCTGTGGTGTGGACATAACCCATGTCTATATCTGTATCTCTGTGCCTTTATCCCAGGCTCTGGGATTGCATTACGACCTTGAATGTTATCAGCCACCCTATGAGGTGGTTATTACAGTTGTGAACTGCCGTGTAAAAGCTGAAGAAACCAAGACCCAGCATCCTCCAGCTCCACAGCAGAGGCAGCAAAGCTGGGACTCAGCCCTTAACTCCCGAATACTAGGAATGCCTTTCTGCTCCTTCTCTTCCTTTGGGTTTGAGAAGGGTGACTTTAAACATAGGAGTAAGACAACTGAAGGGGAGGGGGATGCCTGGGTGACTCAGATGGTTAAGCATCTGCCTTCTGCTCAGGTCGTGATCCCTGGGTCCTGGGATCGAGTCCCGAGATGGGCTCTCTGCTCAGTGGGGAGCCTGCTTCTCCCTCTCCCTCTGCTGCTCCCCCTGCTTGTGCTCTTTCACTCTCTCTCTCACATAAATAAAATCTTTAAAAAAAAAGACAACTGAAGGGGCACCTGGCTGGCTCAATCAGTGGAGTGTGTGACTCAACCTTGGCATCATGAGTTTGAGCCCCACGCTGGACATGGGGCCTGCTTAAAAAAAAAAAAAAAAGAAAAGACAACTGAAGAAACAGGAGTTTCCTCTTCTGTGGAGCTGCATGGAAACCTGAGGGCTCAGTGCTCACAGCCTGGAGTCAGTTATTCCTTTGTCTTCGCACAAAGGTCGAATGGTGTCATTTAAAACCTTGGAGGCACCACATGGGATCCCCCATTTGTATTCCGTAGAACCTGTCTGCAGAGCTGCTGTTCATTACTATGGTTGATCGCTCAGATGAGTCCTCCTTGACCCTTGTCTAAGGGTCACACTGCACCCCGATGCTGTCTTCCCTGTCCCCTGATCTCTGTGCTGGCCTCTTCCTTGCAGAACGCCAGTGGAACATGTGGATCCCAGGATTTGGCTCTGAAGAAATCCGACCCTACAAAAAGGCTTGCACCACAGAGGCCCACAAACAGGTGAGGAGCCGTCAGAACCCCAAGGCAGCCACAGCCCATCCCTTGAACTGTGTCTCTGAGGGAGTGCACATGGCTACGGTCCCTGCACTTGTCACTTCCTCCACACAGGTAGCTCTGCTCCCTGGACCAAAGATCAGAGAGGGCAAGAGGCAGTAGGGCTCCACGGGAGAACAGTCATTTACTTCTGTGGTTCTCTGCTGTTCCCACATGGGGTCTCAGCTTTTTCTCTCAACGCTGATGGGTGTCACTTAAAGCTGTTGATTGTAGCTTCTTCTAATATGGTAGAACTCACCCCCTCCACTTCTCCCTGATGAAATCTCTGCGTTGTGGCTGATTGAAAGAGAGATAGGCCATACTTGAGCTGGAAGGTAGCACCCAGGCTGCTGTGCCAGGCCTTCTGGCCTCTGTCCCAGCTTGCCTTTAGTTCTCTATCCCTGTGACTGACTGAAGACCTGAGGGGTCAGTACGAGAACCTAACCCCACTTATACTGTGCAACAAGTTGGCCCTGTCATTGGTCTAATAACAATGATGACTTCCTTTTGACAAAGTCTTAATTTAACTGGTGGCTCCAATTTGAAAAGTGAGCTTTTTTCAAGCTTGATGGGCACATTGTTTGGTTTTGGCTGAGTGTCCCTTGCTTGTCCATACCCTGGGATCTCTAGAGTGTATGTGTTTACAGACCTCATAAAGGAAGCTCTTATAGGGAAGTCACCAGTAGTCTGAATCAAAGGACCATAGATAGTATTCTTCATAAGGGAGTCCCTCCAGACAATGGTCATTCTGGCTCTGCTTCCTAATTAATCCACTTTCCAGCTTTATCTATCTTTCTCTCAGCAAGTGTCATAATATTAGGACAATCTCTTAGTCAAAAGAGTAAGCAGAGGGGCGCCTGGGTGGCTCAGTAGGTTAAGCCTCTGCCTTCAGCTCAGGTCATGATCTCAGGGTCCTGGGATCAAGCCCCGCATGGGGCTCTCTGCTCAGCAGGGAGCTGCTTCCCCCCCACCCTCTGCCTGCCTCTCTGCCTACTTGTGATCTCTGTCTGTCGAATAAATAAATAAAATCTTAAAAAGAAAAAAAAAAGAGTAAGCAAAGCAGATCAGTAATTCGGCCAGTGGCTGGTAATAGTAAAATTTGAAACCCATGACCTGAATGTTCCCCTGATGGGTTGTGGTGGAAATTGTTAGTGTCCGTTTGCTTCATTGTAGGTTGTCATGTGTGAAATGTCAGCTCCCTTTTATGTGTGGCTACAGGCTTGACACAGTCCCCTTCCCTATTTTCTTCATCCTCACATTAGGCTGGGGGAGTCTGGAAGACACAGGCTTTGATGGCTTGTCCCCTAAGTCCCCAAAAGGCAAGAACTGTCATCTTCTGTTTTTAACTTTTTTGCCATTCTACTGACCTACAGCAGTTTGGGTCTTTTGGTCAATGAAATGGGTCCCCTGGGCTATCTAAACATCTCCTGGGGCCCCAAAGACTGCTATCAGGCTCACAGGAGCCTGCTGAGCTGCCCTGTGTGGATAGGTTCCCAGGGCTCCAGCCTGTGGTATAGACTGTGCCCCACATGGGTGATGGGGAAAGTTCCTGACTCTAAGCTATGTAATTGGTTATTTCACTCTTCTTTCAGAGAATGGCATTGATCCGGAAAACAACCAAGAAATAACACATGGGAAGGTCAGGGAATGGACAACAATGTATTTGGAGATACTTGAGCTGAGACCTCAGCCATCTCATCTTTGGATTTTTTTTTTAATGCTTTACAGAGAAGCATATATTTTTTATTAACAGCGCAGCAATATCTATAATGACTGAGAGGATCTGCCAAAAGAATAAAGCCTCCTCCCCCAACTTCCGGTCCCTTTTCCCTGCCGTCTCAAAGAGGAACGATGTATCTTCCAGAGAAGATTTTATTTGTGGTTTATTATATAAGTGATTGAATATGGGACAAAGCATTATGGTCTTGTTTGGTGAGACAGTATTAGCAGGATTTGTAGAGGTTTGTGTTTCCTTCTCCCTTTCCCCTCTCCCTGTACTTTGTAATGTCAGTGTTTATATGAATATGACTTTCATTTGCTTTTCCAGAATAAAGAAGTTATTAATCGAGAGACACAGGGTACATGGCTTACAGCCTTTGAAAGGCCAGAGGCAGTTAAAAGGACAAGCAAGGCTGGATGTAGCTCTCTGTCAGCAGGTGGCAGCACCATTAGCCATTTCTTTACGGAGGAATAAAACCAGGAATTTTTCTATTATTTTACTCCAAGGAAGGCCATACCATCAGTAGGAGTTTGAGTCCAGTTTCTCTGCCATAAGAATGGGGCAGAGTGACCTTCTCTCATGAACCCCAAACTGAAGAGGCATCTGGTTTTGGCAAAGCCTTTTCTGACCCACCCTTCTGAAACTCCTGGAGTTCATCCTTGGCCCTAAGAAAGGATGGCAGTAACCTGGGGAAAGGCCCATCTGTGCAGGTGCCTTGTCTGTTCTTAGCTGTTGATATCCCTGATCCCAGTATCTGCACCATCATGCAGAGGAAACCAGGCCCCTAAGACCTCAGGGTCAAGACCTTCAGTGGCACCTAGCTTCATCCCATCCTGAGCCCAGCATAGCCCTTTTGGGTTGCGAGGGTTCCTTGGTCTTCAGAGGGCGTGGCTGTTCATCCAGGGGTCACTGGTATGGGCACATCCTCCTTGCCCTGCTTTCACTCCCTCCCACTTGGAATTTGAGCCCAGAACCCCTCTCTTCACACCTCGTAGATCTCTTGAGGCTGTGCTGTTCCTGTTGCTCTTGGCCAAGGTCTCAACATAGTGGGCACCCAGAGAGGCAGCGAGCTTCCCCCCCTTCCTCTGGCATCACTGTTGTTCAGGCACCAGGTCTCTCTTGTGGCCTACCACCAGGAAGAGGATGTTGAAAGGTTTCACTTTTTCCAGAACCTCCCAGTGCCACTGGGTGACACTCTCAAAGGATGTTCTGTTGGTGATACCAAATGGCAAAAGGCCTCCTGCCGAGTTCCGATAGTAGGAGCCAGTCACTGACCTTGACAGCCAAGAAGGAATCCAGAATTACTTTTGGTTCCTCCACTGAGGACAAAAGGGGACAAAGGAATCCGGGCAGTGTAATGGAAAGAGCTGGGGGAGAGCCCAAAGTTCTCAATTCTTGATCCACTGTGTGACAGGTAAGTGGCTTCACCTGTCTTGAGTCTTGTCCCACCTGTCTGGGGAGGGGCTGTTCCTTCAGCAAGTATTTGTGAGCTGGGCCTGGGCTGGGGCCTGGGCTGGGTGGTGGGCTGCACTGACGACTACGAACACCAGGAAAGCTCCGGTGATAAGGTGAGTGAAAAACAGCCTCAGTGCCTCGGGCGGGCGCCGGGGTGGCTCAGTCAGTTAAGCCTCTGACTCGATTTCACTTGGGATTGTGATCTCAGGGGCCTGCGATCGGCCCTGAGGGGCTCTGCGCTTAGTGTGAATTCAGCTTGAGCTTTTCTTTCCCTCTGCCCCTCCCCCTGCTGGCCTGTGCTGTCTCTTGTGTGCTCGCTGGCTCGCTCTCTCGCTCTCTCAGAATAAATGGATACATCTTTAAAAAACAAACAGACAAAAAACCTGCCTCTGTGCCAAGGGCTGCAAAGGAGAGAGAGGCTTGCAGGGTGGTCTCACCAGCGGAGCTGAGGGACTTGGGTGAAGGGGTGGAGATCTCTGAGGGAGAGAGGCTTTGCCCAGAAGGTAGCAGGAGCCATTTTAGATTTGCGTGGGGGGAAGGGTCACTCTGGCCGGGCAGTGGAGTACACACAGCCAGGAGGGGAAGGGAGAGGACAAGTGTGGAAGCAGAGCGATCCATTAAAAGGCCGCCGCCTGATTGAAGCGGTGGTAAGTGCAGGACGGGGTGAATCTGTAAGTTACAGTGGGCGCTCACAAGCTTTGGCGACTGTGTGTAGGGGTACGGGACTGGGGCACCACTTAGTGATCTGAAGGGCTTGTCTGACTTGGTGTGCCCACCCCTGGGGCAGCTTGGCCCCACCCTGGGCACGAGGCCCTCTTCCTCCTTGGATGAGTAACTGTGCCCACTCCATTCCCAGATCCCGGCCTGGTGCAGAGGGTTGGGCAACAGGGCCAGCAGATTTCTGGATTTGTGTGTCCGGCATCCTTGCAGAGGGGCGGTGGAGAGTGCTTCCCGTGGTGCTCCGTTAAGCACCTCCCATGGATGAGCGCTTTGTGTTTCCCCAACAAGTCTGAAGAAGGAAGAATGTGCGAGGTCTGTGTAGTGCACTTGAATTGTATCTTACCTAATCCCCGTTCCCAGGAGGAAATGGAGACTTAAACAGTTTAAGGAACTCAAGGTCACACAGCTTGTGTCAAGTTCATCTGACTCGAGCCTGCGCTCTTAACTGGCCCTATCCCCCTAAACCTAGGGAGACAAGATGGGGGTGACCAAGAACAGCATATGCAAAGGCCCAGAGGTGTAAAGAAGTCTGTGGCAACGTGGCTCAAGCACAAGGTGTAACACTGGGAGAGGATGGCCTGAGGTGAACAGAAAGTGAGCGCGGGAGGAGGATAAATGACAGGCATAGTGGCGAGGGCCAGCACCCAGGCTTCAGAGGCTGTTCTGCGTGTGTGTGCGTGCGTGCGTGTGTGTGTGTGTGTGTGTGTGTGTGTGTGTGTGTGTGTCTGTCTTTCTTGCAGGAGTGGGAGGGTGTAGTGTAGACAGCCCACAGGTGGGCCTTGGGCTTCCCATCCCTTATCAGCCTGACCAATACCTCCCCCCACCCTTTTTTTTTTTTTTTAAGATTTATTTATTTATTTGAGATTGAGAGAGAGAGTGGGGGCAGGGGACAGAGGGAGAGAGAGAAAGAAACTCAAGGAGACTTTCTGCTGACCGCAGAGCGCAACACAAGGCTTGATCTCACAACCCTGAGATCATGACCTGGGCCAAAACCAAGAGTCAGATGCTCAATCAACAGAGTCACCCAGGTACCCCTGAGTAATACCTGTCTTAATTGTTGGACATTTTAGGGCTAACAGAAAGACTGCATCTGATAAGAGGATCCTGGTGCTAAAAATAGGTATATAAACAAAACATTTGAAAACTGCAGGTGCTAGGGACCGGGGAGTTTTAGGTGGAGGACTGGTGTGATTGTATTTACATGTTACAAGCCTTGCACGGGCTACTGGCCTGGAGAATGGAGTTGGAAACGGGGGAGGGGGTCCAGCCAAGAAGTTGCTTTAGTTAGTTAGTTCAGACTGAAAGTAAAGGCATATGGCATGCGAGGTTTCCCTGAGAAAGCATTAACCAAAAGATAGAGGTAGAGAGTGGCTGCAACAACACGGTTGAGTTTTGAGGGCACAGAGGGGGCCATCTGGGACCAGAAAGCCATCCTGAAAAGTCCCCTGTGCCTGCATGAGGGGAAGCGGGGAGGAGGAGGCCAGACATGGACTGAAGCCTCACAGTTATCTGTAGTTAAAAAAGAAAAACTCCCAGCATCACTCAGTGCAGCCCCGTAACTTACAGGTAAGAATATTAAGGTCTGAAGAGGTCGTTATGACCTGAGGTCCCTGGGCAGGAGGGGACTCAGACCTGTGGTCTTGGTCCATTGTCCATCCTTCTCATGGCCTCGAAGAGCTACAGTCTTGGCCTGGGGTGGGGGTGGGGGGGGCGCAAGATGATGTAGACAACAGAGCCGGAAATCTCCAGGTTCCCTGAAGGCTCAGAGAAGAAACGGAGTTGGGCCAAGCCTTGAAGGACAGAGTTTTGACAGAGATGGAGGAAGGACATTCCAGACAGGGGACCGACACATGAAAGACCCAAAGGGAGCTTGTTAGCAGAAGGAACTTAACACTGGGCACTTAACAGTGTCCTATTTAATCCTCTAACAAAACTGGGGGGTAGGAATTGTTCTCATTTTACCATGAAGACTGAGGCTCAGAGGTAGAGGACAGGGGCTGGGCTTCTACCTGGACGTCTTCAGTTCCAGACTGTGTGGGGAGGGCAGGATGGGTCTTCCCTCTTAACTCACTAAATTTCAGAGGCTCCCAGAATGGGCAAGGTCTTCAGAAGGGCTCCCATGGGTGGCAGATTGGCTGTGTGCCTTCAAAAGGCGTGGATTCAGGCCTGGAAGCCCGACCTTGCCAAAGCTGCTGTGGCTGGAGGGTTTAGCCGGGGCGCTGCTTGGGAGAGGGAGTTTTGCTTGCTCAGACTAGTCTAGAGATAGACGTGAAGGGACTATTCTGGAACTTCACTCCTAGTACGGAAGCAGAAACCAGTTCATGTCTCCAGAAGTGGGTAATGATTTTTAAGAACTCTTTAACAGAATCTGGGGTCCTCGCGATCTCCCCACAGTGTTTACTTTGGTAGTCTCGTCATGACAGTGATGAATAAAACCTCAGGGGAAAAGGGGGACTTCCATTTGGTGAATTCCTACTGTGTGACCAGCACTGCCCCTCATTTAGGTGGGACCTAATCCTTTCTAAAATCCTGTGAGTTGGGCATTACGATCCTCATCCTCCAGAAGAGTTCACTGAGGCTTGCAGAGATGAGGGGAGTTCCCCAGGCTCCCACAGTTACACATAGTGGAGCTGGGAGCCAAACCCAGGCTTGAATGCAAAGCCCACAGTAATTTAGGCTGCTGGGATGACCCTGTGGTTAAGAAGAAGTGATACTTATCTGAGTGTCACAAGCCAATCCAGTCACACAGGGAGAGCGCAGAGGGCTGGGGCCATCCAGTGGAAGGAAACCGCGCATGCAAAGCCCAGGGCTGCAGGTGGTTCAGAATTTGTCAGGGCAAAGTAGGGGGAGAGGCAACACGCATGGCTCAGGAAGGGCCAGGACTATGGGGAGATGATTTGAATTCTGGGAGGGGAGCAGCCATGTCAAATGTACTTTAAAAAAACTTCCCTCTGGGGCACTGTGGATGCTGAATCAACAGGGGACACCCTACAGCCTTCCAGAGGGGTGTCACAATCTCCACTAGGGGCCTGGGGTCCGAACTGGGACAGCAATGACACTCAGTGCAGGGGGCAGGGTGGGGCGGCGCGCAGCTGGCAGGTGGGCCTGGCCCCCTCCACTGCTCTTCTCTGCTTTTCCTCTAGCCCGAGGGATGGGCAGGCTGGCTGCCTACAGCTGCCAGAATCCTACCCATCAAAGCCTCTTGCAGTCCGCAAAGGGTTTGCCACAATGCAGGGGGTTGTGAGAGCAGGACCAGAGCCCTGAGGCACAAGGTAGGACCTTCTGGGCCTGGCTGGTGGCAGTGCAGGAGGCCCGAGCCACATTAGTTTCCTATCCTGGACTTTAGGTCCCTGTCTGTGAAAAGACAAGCTCAACCCCACCTCACAGGGTTGCTTCGAGGTTAATAAGTCACTGAAAGAGCCCACGATGCATGAGCTCACATGTGTGGTAGGAATTCACGTAATACCTCATTTAATCCTCACAACAACCCTGCGAGACAGAAACTACTGTTCTCCCCATTTCACAGATGGGAAACTGAGGCCGAGGAGTGCTAGAGATGTATGACTGCAGCCTGCTGAACAGTCCTCAAGGGAGGCAGCTGGGGACGGTGGGCAACATCATCTTGGTGATGGACCCAGCCTGGGGTGGGCCTGGACTTCAGGCTGGTCCTCCAGTGCCCACCCAGGATTTGGACAGAGGAAAAGGTCAGTTTTTTCTTCCTCTCTTCAGGGATTTGGGGAGGTTTTGACAGCAAAATCCCCACTGTCATCTGCAGGACCAGCTGCTCATCTCCCAGACAAGCTTTGGTTTACCCTGCAGTCCTGTTCAGGGAAGACCTGGGAGATGAGAAACCAGAGACCAAGTTGAATGTCACTCCCTGCTTCTTCACTTACTCTAGCTCCTCAGATCTCCAGTAAATTCTTAGAAAAAGCCCAGCCCTTTCCTTGTTCCTCGCCTTGGGGCTTCTCCCTCTGCTCACTGGCTTCAGTTAACCTCCTTGGGCCTTAGTCTGCACATCAGTAAAATGGAACAATAGTATCTACCTCGGAACGCCTGGATGGCTCAGTTGGTTAAGAGGCTGCCTTCGGCTCAGGTCATGATCCCAGCGTCCTGGGATCAAGTCCCACATCGGGCTCCTTGTTCGGCAGGGAGCCTGCTTCTCTCTCTGTCTCTGCCTGCCACTCTGTCTGCCTGTGCTCCCTCTCGTGCTCTCTCTCTCTCTGACAAATAAATAAAATCTTTAAAAAAAACTAGTATCTACCTCACAGGGACATAAAAAGTACTCAGTGCTGGCCACTGTTCCTACAGGCCAGACCTTTGCTCTTATCTGGGCCCTTCTCCGCCCTCCCCCAGCTCTCAGCTCAAGGTCATTGCCTCGTGGAGGCCATCCCTGATCAACACCTCTGAATAAGGCCCACCCTTCTCAGGCCAGTCTCCAGGATCTGTGGGCTTTGTAGTACTTACAACTAGAAATCATATGGTTCCATTATTTACTCATTCACTTTCCCACTAGAATGTTAACCCCAGGAGGGCTTTCTGTCCCGTTCACTGCTGCATCCTCAGAGTCCAGAACAGAATAGATAATTTTTTTTAACTGAAGGGATGGTAAGATTCTCAAAAACAAGTCATGTCCCTGTCTGTCCCTCTCCCTCTCCAAGCTTCCCCATCAGTGAAATGAGTGTAATCCGCGCCAACCTTGCAGGACTATAAGGATGAGTGGTGGTCTAAGAGAGGAGGCAGGGAGGAGGCAGTGCAGTGAGAGACCCACCCTGGCCCAGCCCCATGGGAGGAAGCTAAGAAACCCACCATGACTGGAAACCTCCCAAGAACCCTAGGGAGAAGGAATTATCAGTCATACGACACTGAGGAGGAATCTTGAGACTAAGTCCCCAGGTCACAGAGTGAAGTGGTTGTGCTCTTTGTTGCTGTGGAGCCATCCCTGCCCTTCCCATCTCACTAGCACAACAACAGACCCCCTCTACACCTGCTGAGATTCTTACCAACATAAACACCATCTCCGGGAAGCCTTCCCTGATTGCCCTAGGACAGTCTCTGCCTAGCTGTTCCTGTTCCCCAGGAGGCAATTTCTGAGATGAGGATTAGTGAGCAGACATTGATCAGAGGATTCTTGAGGATCAATACCTGCTTGGGGGAGGAAGGGAGGGACATGGGACTGAGCAGAGGGAGAATTTAGCTGTGATGTTTTAAGAACAATGGCCTCAGTCAGCCCCATGAAGAGTGATGAAGCTGGGTCTGACCGTCAGAGCTGGGGCAAGGGAGCCAGGCCTTTCAACACTCCCCCACCCCAGTAGATTCAACAAATCAACACTGTGGGCAGCCCTGAGGGGTAGGCAGTTCCCAGAGGGTGCTTTGAGCCTACTTTCATTGGCTGCACTCCCAGCAGCTGGGGGAGGGGGGATGGAAGGGTGAGGGTACAAGGCTGTGAGTTCTGTAGCTCTGAAGGCTAATCAGCTGTGGTGGCTAATCACAGTGTCCACTATGTGCCCAACCTAGGAGCTGCTCGCTTGCCTCCATCCCTGCCTCCCAGATCCAGATCCAGCGCCCAGCCTTGGAGTGGGGGCACTGGGCAGCAAACCTGAGTTTCAGGGCATACATTTAAGACTCATCCAAGTCTGAGGACTGAAGGAGGCTCCCAGGTAGGCTTGCCCTGAAATTCCCCACCCGTCCTCGCTTGTGTAGCAGCGTCCAGACTCGGGAGTGTTGCCAGAATTAGCAGAGGGGAAACAATGTTGAGGACAGTTCTTGTCATTGGCTGGCTCTGGCTGAGCATGTCCCCCCAACCATTTCTCATTCATGCCCACCCTCCCCCCGCACCCCCGTGGCATGGGTCTTCTATGAGCCCCACTGACAACGGGGGAAACAGGCTGAAGGACACAAAGCTGCACACCTGGCTTCTCAGAGCTTTCTGGCAGAAAGGGGCTGAGGTCTGAAACCCCAAAATCCAGAAGGTGTGACTGCTAGGACACTGTTTATATTAACCCTTTAAATACATCCTGCCCTTTGCTCTCCAGAAAGATACTGACACCCCATCCCAGCAGCACTTCTGAGGTTGGCACTGCTTTAATCCTTTCCCTCCCAGAGTCAACACTGGCATGGACGTGGGGGCTGCTTCCTGGGGGGGATGCTGAGGACTTGGGTCTCGTGGATGAGCCGGACACCCCCCCAGTCCTCCTCCAGCTTGATGTCCCCCTGCTCCAGGGCCTGCTGGATGGTGTCAGCAAGGGTGCTGAAGGCCAGGTCCACATTGTAGTTATTCTTGGCGGAGGTCTCCATGAAAGCCATGCCCAGGGAGGCAGCCAGCTCCTCCGCCTCCTGGGCTGAGACACAACGCGTGCTCTGCAGGTCACTCTTGTGGCCAACCAGTAAGAAGATCACCTTGTCGGGGCCCTGAGTGGCTACGACCTCCTGGTGCCAGTCGCAGATATGTTCAAAGGACTTCCTGTTTGTCACATCAAAGACCAGTAGGACACCCACCACATTCCGGTAGAAGGACCTGGTAATGCACCTGAAGGAGGGGCAGTGAGCTGGGAGAGGTCTATGCCGGCAAGGCCCTCCCACAGGCACAAGCCCCATAGCTCATTTCACACTGCCCAGTGTTTCTCTGCTCCGAGCGTCTCTCTCTCCCCCAACAGAGTGGCTGCACCTCAGCTAGGGAGCAAGTTCGAGTCACATTCTCTCTGGACCATTCCTCCATTCCGGGAGGAAGAGGGGTGTTTTCCTGATGGCAGATTTTTGCTTCCCGTTCTCTGCCTGGCAGACTCCTACGCTCCTTCCAGGCCGCCCCAAACCTCTCTTCCTTTCCCATCTCCCCGGCACCTCCCGCTCGGCTCCGGTGGGCTCGCTCAGCAGCCGGGCCACCCATCCCTCCGGGACTCAGGCCTCTGGCTCAGGGGGCTTGGCCCACCCGGCTGCATCTGTGGGACGAACGACTCCGCGTGGAGGGCCAGAGACCAGGGCAGGGGCCCCCAGACCCGCACCTGGGCCACTGAGGCCGAGCCCTGGGGGTGGGGGTGGGGGGGAGACCGCCCGCCAACTCCCTCAGCCCGCCGGGTCCGCACCTGAAGCGCTCGTGGCCCGCCGTGTCCCAGAGCTGCAGCTTGACGCGCGGCCCCGCTTGCAGCTGCAGCTTGCGGCTGTAGAACTCGACGCCCACCGTGGGCGCCCCCTCGGGCTCGTGCTCGGGATCGGGGGCTCCGGGCGCGCCCGCCACATAGCGCCGCAGCAGCGACGTCTTGCCCACGGCCGCGTCCCCCAGCAGCGCGATCCGGAACTGGTAACGACAGCCCCCCGCCTCCATGGCCCCAGTGTCGCGGTCCAGCCGGCCCAGGCAGCCGCGGGGCTTCCCGAGGCCAGCCGCCCGTCCCGTCCCGCCCCGCCCCGCCCCGCCCCGTCCCGTCGGCTGGCCCCGCCCCTCGGCCCGGCGCGAGAGACACCTGGGCACGTGCTCTCCTCCCTAGGAGCCCCAGCTTCGTTCTCTAATAACCCCTACGTCTCGGGGTGTCAGATTAAAGAAGGCAGTGTGGGGAGGAGGACGAGTGAAGGACGAGAACCCAACACACACTGGCCCGAGATGAACCGTCCACCTCCTTCCACCGGCGGGCTTCTCTCTCCAGCCCACTCTCCGGGCAGTGCCCAGATTGGGCCCCTGTTGCTGGAGCTGGAGACACCACTCTAGAAAGCTGATGGTTTATAGGTGCCTGTTCCCTACCGCCCCACCCAGGTGCTGCTTTCCCGGAGCTCCATGAGCCCCGGCCTAGGGCCTCTCAGGGCCTCCGGTTCAATGGTCAGCTTCAATGTTTAACAGCCGTCCTCCCACCCACCCCACCCCCGTGGCCTCAGCACCTGTCTGGGCGGGGCCTCAGGGCCCACAGAGGGACGCCAGCAAGGCTGGTAGGAGGCCCGACAGACATAGATAAATGCTATTCCAGAGGGAGTGCAGTTGGCCTGTGGCCTGGACACTAACTTACTGGACTAACTAACTGGACTAACTTACTTATTTACTTATTTATTTTAAATTTATTTGACAGAGAGATCACAAGCAGGCAGAGCAACAGGTAGGGAGAGAGGGAGGAAGCAGGCTCCCTGCTGAGCAGAGAGCCCAATGTGGGGCTTGATCCCGGGACCCTGAGATCATACCTGAGCAGAAGGAAGAGACTTAACCCACTGAGTCACCCACGCGCCCCTGGACAACTAACATTTATGAGGACCGATGGTCAGTCCTTGACACTGCCTGAATGACAGCTTTGAGAGGGTCATAGTGTGCTTATTTTAGAGCCGAGGAGACTGAGGCTTGTCTCAGGTCACAGAGCAGAGCTGAGACTCACATCTGAGTTTGTCTCACTCTTCATTACCTCCCTGATGCCACAAAGGGGGATGGCAAATCAAGTACCAAGAAGACCAGGATACAGTGGTCTGGTCCCTGTGGGTTGGTGGCAAGGGTAAGGCCGGAACATCTGCTTCCTAGAGCCAGTCTACCCTCTCCAGTCAGGCCTTCTGGAAATCCAAGTTATCAAGGCTTGGCTTCTGGCTGCTCTCAAACAGCTCCATCTGTTGGTTTAATCTCACTGTTCCACTGTGGTGGATTTTACCAATTTAACTTGTTTTGGCAAATTGGTGGTGAGGCGAAATCCTCACTGTTAGAATCAAATCATCATATATTTCCTTCTCACACAACCTTGTAAGATGTTGTTATTCTGCACATTTTTACGGGTGAGGAAACTGAGGCTCAGAGATAAAGAATCTGAGATTACTCAACAAGGAAGACAGACTAGCTGCTGAGTTTACCCAAGGTCAGAACCTTATTTGCTATTTCTGTGTCTGACATGACAAGTGGAGGATCTGAGAAGGCCCAGGTTTTTTCACACTTTTTTTTAAGTGGATATATGTATGTATGTATGTATATAAGTAAGTAAGTAAGTAATTTCTATACCCAAAGTGGGGCTTGAACTCATGACCCTGAGCTCAAGAGTCATATGGTCTACCAACTGAGCTACCCAGGGACCCCTCTTCTGGCTAACTCCTAACAAATCAATAGGAAGCCATTTTAAGGGCGCCTGGGTGGCTCAGTGGGTTGGGGCCTCTGCCTTCGGCTCAGGTCATGGTCCTGGGATCGAGCCCCAGGTCTGGCTCTCTGCTTGGCGGGGAGCCTGCCTCCCCGCCTCTCTCGGCCTGCTTCTCTGCCTACTTGTGATCTCTCTCTCTGTCAAATAAATAAATAAATAAAATCTTAAAAAAAAAAAAAAAGAAGCCATTTTAACAGGTCCCCATGAAATATCAGTCATTGGTCGCTTGTGTGGTAGAGCCTAAAGGGGCCTATGTCTCTGCTCGTCCCCTACCTCCAGGAATAGGAGATAGAGAGGAGCCTCAGGAAGGGTGTGTGTTCGGAGAGGAATCCTTCCTGCCAACTTTGCCCAAATTAAGAGTCTGCCCCACTCCCACCCTCCCCACTGATTCCTCAGTTGAATTATTCTCTCCACTTCACTCTGTGTAGCTGGAAAAATATTTTTGTGTGTGTGTCAGGTCCCTATGGATGCCTCTAGCTCCTTCTTTACCCACCACTGGTAGTCTGAGCTCCAGCCATGCTCCACATTTTTCCTGTTCTCAGGCCTCCGCCAGAAACACTCCCCCTCTCCTCTTCAAAGGGCTGACTCCTACTACAGGCCTTGGGTTAGATCCCTGTGCGGCAGGAAGCCTCTCACTGGCCAGTGAGGTCACATGCCCTTTTGTTCACTGTGACAGCTGTCTCCCTCCTAGGTCATTTGAGGGCAGTGATCAATGGTGGTATGCCCCGTGTTTGGCACAAAACAGGAACCAAGTAAATATTTATAGTTGAAGGAATGAATGAAAGTGGATAAGTGCTATTCATTCATTCATTCAGCCAGTCAAATCCCACAAGAGGGCGGGACTCTGAACTCGAGGAGCTACAGGCTCAGAGAAGACATTGTGCGGGAGGTGGTTCTGAAGCCGGGTCTCCCAGGACGAGGAAAAGCTGGGGAGTTCAAGGAGGAACAGCACTCCAGGCAGGAGCCGCTAGACAAAGGCAGTGAGGCATGAAACTGCTTGAAAGGCAGTTTGAACCCAGCATTCCCAGAAACCTTTGTAGTCAGCACCCGTGGGCAGTGCACTGTCAGCACTGGGATCTTTGAACTTCCTCTCTTGGAGGCTCCTGCCAGTGGGCTAGGGTCATGTGCCTGCCCTCTGCAGCTAGCCCCAGAATCCAGATGTCAGCTGACCCTGCCTGAGAGTTGATGTGTGACTGGGGTGGGGTAAGAGACTCTCCCTCCTCACCCTGCTTTCCCTCCTGCAAATCATGGTGCCCACCTCGCAAGAGAATCCCGAGGAGTTGTGCAGCTGTGCAGCACAGCAGGCAAGTTGTGCGCATTTGCATGAGAGAAATCGAGGTTTTAGTTCCAACCCCCACTTACTAGCTATCAGCCTTGGCTAAGTTTGATTCATTCATTAATTCATTTACTTCGTAATTGTTTCCGTAAGTGCTACTTCACATACCAGGCACTTACTTACGCAGCAGTGAAAATAAAAAGACAGTTCCTGGTCTTGGTAGTTCAACTGTAATGGGGAAGACAGAAAAAAAAAAATCCACATATAATGTGATGTCAAGAACCCACTGGGTGGCTCAGTGGGTTAAAGCCTCTGACTTCGGCTCTGGTCATGATCCCAGGGTCCTGGGATCGAGCCCCGAAATAGGCTCTCTTCTCAGCGGGGAGCCTGCTTCCTCTATTCTCTCTCTGCCTATCTCTCTGCCTACTTGTGATCTCTGTCTGTCAAATAAATAAAACCTTTAAAAAAAAAAAGCAGTGAGTGCTATAAATAACAATCAAGCAGGATAATGGCTTGAAGGGTGACAGGGTGCTACATCAAAATAGGGTTTTCTGAGCTGACATTGGAACAGAAAACCAGGGGAAGTGAGGGAGTGAGTAGTGTGGGTGTCTGTGATATCAAGAGAGAATATTCCAGGTAGAACAGCATGAGCAAAGGCCCTGAGGTAGGATCAGGCAAGGTATGTTCAAGCAGAGCAGAAAGGGTGAGGGAGCGTAATGAATGAGGAAGCAAGTGGTGGGTGATGAGGGCAGAGAGGAGGAGGAGGATCCAAATCACATGTGGCTTCAGAAGCCTTCGTGGGAGTTCAGCATTTATTCCAAATGGCTTGTAAAGTCAGTGGAGATTTTGGAGCAGGTGAATAATATAAATTTTTTCTTGGTTATATTTTTTTATTTTTACATCTTTAAAAAAAATTTTTTTTTTAAAGATTTTATTTGACAGAGACACAGCAAGAGAGGGAACACAAGCAGAGGAGCAGCAGGGAGCTGGATGCGGGGCTCGATCCCAGGACCCCGGAATCATGACCTGAGCCAAAGGCGGAGGCCCAGTGACTGAGCCACCCAGGCACCCTTTTACATCTTTTTTTTTTTTTTTTAAAGATTGTATTTATTTATTTGACAGAGATCACAAGCAAGCAGAGAAGCAGGAAGGGGGGGAGGAGTAAGCTCCCTGCTGAGCAGAGAGCCCAATGAGGAGCTCGATCCCAGGACCCTGAGATCATGACCTGAGCCGAAGACAGAGGCTTAACCACTGAGCCACCCAGGCGCCCCTATTTTTACATCTTAAGGGAGGTATAAGTAACACACAGTAAACTAACTGTACATATTAGAGAGTACATATAATGACTTTTTTTTTAAAAATTTTATTTATTTGTTAGAGAGAGAGAGAGCACGCGAGCACAGGCAGACAGAATAGTAGGCAGAGGCAGAGGGAGAAGCAGGCTCTCCGCCAAGCAAGGAGCCTGGTGTGGGACTCGATCCCAGGACTCTGGGATCATGACCTGAGCCGAAGGCAGCTGCTTAACCGACTGAGCCACACAGGCATCCCTCTAATGACTTTAAAAAAAAAAGATTTTATTTATTTATTTGACAGAAACAGCAAGAGAGCATAAGCAGGGGGAGTTGCAGAGGAAGAGGGGAAGCAGGATCCCCGCTGAGCAGAGAGCCCAATATGGGGCTCGATCCTAGGACCCTGGGATCATGACCTGAGCTGAAGGCAGACACCCAATTGACTGAGCCACCCAGGCGCCCAATGTAATGACTTTTGATGTAAGTGTACATCCATGAAACCAATACCACAATGTAAATAATGAGCATATATCACCCCAAAATTTCCCCTTGTCCTTTATTTTGTTTGATTGATTGTAGGCTCCATGCCCAGTATGGAGCCCAGTGTGGACTTTGAACTCATAACCCTGAGATCAAGACCTGAGCTGAGATCAAGGATCAGATGCTTAAACAACTGAGGTATCCCTCTCCATGTCCTTTTTATTTATTTTTTATTTTTTTCCCATGTCCTTTTTATATTCTTCTCTCCTGACCCCTCTGAGAGTTTTTAATTTTGATGAAATGTAACTTATTAATTCAATATTGTACTGGAGGTTCTAGCTAATACTATAAGACTAGAAAAAGAAATAAAAGGCATCCAGATTGGAAAGGAAGAAGTAAATCTGTCTTTATTCACGGACATGTGAAAAATCTTAAGAAATTTACAAAGGAGCTACTAAAACTAATACATGAGATTAGGAAGGTTGAAGAATACAAGTTAATATGCAAAAATTAATTCTATATATGCTAGCAATGACCATTTAGAATCTGAACTTAAGGGGCACCTGGGTGGCTCAGTCATTAGGCATCTGCCTTCGGCTCAGGTCATGATCGCAGGGTCCTAGGATAGAGCCCCACATTGGGTTCTCGCTCAGTGCGAAGCCTGCTTCTCCCTTTCCCACTCCCTCTCCCACTCCCCCTGTTTGTGCTCTCTTGAAAATCATAAAAGTGTTGAGAGAAATTAAAGATGACTTAACTGAGATATACCATCCTCAAGGATGAGAGGACTCAATATTGCTAAGACGTCAGTTCTCCCAAAATTAGTCCACAGATTTAATGCAATACCAAATCCCAGTAGGCTTAAAAAAAATAATACAAATTAGCTGATACTAAAATTTATATGGAAATGCAAAAGACTCTGAATAGCCGAAACAATTTTGAGAAAGAGTAAGGTCGGATGACTTACACCACCCTATTTCAAAACTTATTAAAAATCTATAATGGAGCATGTGAGTGGCTCAGTAGGTTAGGCATCTGCCTTTGACTCATCAGGATCCCAGGGTCCTGGCATCCAGCCCTGCATCAGGCTCCCTGTTCAGCGGGGAGCCTGCTTTTTCCTCTGCCTGCTGCTCCCCCTTCTTGTGCTCTCTATCAAATAAATAAGTAAAATAAAAAATCTTTAAAAAAGGGCGCCTGGGTGGCTCAGTGGGTTGGGCCTCTGCCTTCAGCTCGGGTCGTGGTCTCGGGGTCCTGGGATCGAGTCCCGCATCGGGCTCTCTGCTTGGCGGGGAGCCTGCTTCCTCCTCTCTCTGCCTGTCTCTCTGCCTGCTTGTGATCTCTGTCTGTCAAATAAATAAATAAAATCTTAAAAAAAAAATCTTTAAAAAAAAGAGCTAAAGGGATGCCTGGGTGGCTCAGTGGGTTAAGCTGCTGCCTTCGGCTCAGGTCATGATCCTGGGGTCAGGGGATGAGTCCTGCCTCAGGCGCTCAGCAGGGAACCTGCTTCTCTTACTGCCTCTGCCTGCCTCTCTGCCTGCTTGTGTGTACTCGCTTGCTCACTCTCTCTCTCTGGCAAATAAATAAAATCTTAAAAAAAGAAAAAAGAGCTACAGTAATCAAAACAGTGTAGTATTGAGTACAGAAACAGACCTACACATAAAGTCAATTGATTCTTTTTTATTTTTTTATTTTTATTTATTTTTTTAATTTTTATTGATTTGACAGAGAGAGATCACAAGTAGACAGAGAGGCAGGCAGAGAGAGAGAGAGAGAGAGAGAGAGAAGCAGGCTCCCTGCTGAGCAGAGAGCCCGATGGAGGACTCGATCCCAGGACCCTGAGATCATGACCTGAGCCGAAGGCAGCAGCTTAACCCACTGAACCACCCAGGCACCCCTCTTTTTAATTTTTTTAAAGATCTTATTTATTTGACAGACAGAGACCACAAGTAGGCAGAGAGGCAGGCAGAGAGAGAGAGAGAGAGAGGAAGGGAGAGAGGAAGGGAAGCAGGCTTCCTGCTCGGGGATCATAACCAAAGCCGAAGGCAGAGGCTTTAACCCACTGAGCCACCCAGGTGACCCAGTCAATTGATTTCTACAAAGGTGCCAAAGCAATTAGATGGATACTCTTTTTCAAGAAATGAAGATGGAACAATCTGAAAGCCATATGCAATAAATAAACTTTGACTCTTACACCGTGCACAAAAATTAAAAAAATGAATCCTAGATCTAAATGTAAGAGCTAAAACTACTAAGCTCCTAGAAGAAAACGTAGGAGAAAATCTTAATGCATTTGAGCGAGGCAAAAAATTTTAAATTAAGACACATAAAGCACAAAGCATAAATAAATAGGCATATTGGACTTCATCAAAATTAAAAACTTTTGCTCTTTAAACATCGTGGCTGGTGTGTTGAGAGCAGACTATAAGGAAGAATGGCCGAAAGAGGGAGAGGAATTAGGAGGCTACTATGATTGCGGGTCAGCCATGAGAGCGTCCGCAGAGGCGGTAAGAAAAGGTGTTAACCATCTTAAAGGTGGAGAACACAGGATTTGCTGATGGATCGGAAGTGGGATGTTAGAGGCAGAAGAATCCAGGGTCCCTCCAAGGATGTACTGAGATTGGGAAGAGCAGGTGTTGAGGAGGAAAGGCTGGGTTCTGAGAAGCCTATTTATTGACCAAGTGTAGGTGTCTCGGAAGCTGCAGCGTGTAAGGTCTGGAGCTCAGGAGAAAAGTGAGGCTGGAGAAATATTTGGGAGTCATCTGAAAGTTTCTTTTTCTCAGAGTCTGTCTTCATAAAATAGGAGTAATAGTAGTACCTACTTTTTATTTTATCTTCTATTTAGATTTTATTTGACAGAGGAGAGCACAAGCAGAGGGAGTGGCATGCAGAGGGAGAGGGAGAGGGAGAAGCAGGCTCCCCACCGAGAAGGGAGCTTGACTGGGGTGGAGGGCGGGGGGGGGGGGGGGGGTGGTCCAAGGCACACGCTTAACCAACTGCGCCACCCAGCATCCCCCAGTACCAACTTTTAAAGTGTATATTAAGGATAAAAATTAATGGATAAACACCGAATAGCTGTTTAATTCTTAACTACTTGTGTTTACATTGACGATTACTCGTTCCACTCCGCACGTGGCACAGTGACTCTCGGAGTGTGGTCTCCGCAGTGGACTTGTGGGTTCCAGTCCTTACCTTGTTAGTTACCTGGGTATAGCTATTGGCAGGGTTACTATGAAAACTGGATGAGATAACTGAGCATCATTTACTTAGCTCAGTAATTTATCTGTTAGCGGAAGAGGGAATTCTTGAACAAATAATGCGTTCATCTTCCGACTACTCGGTTGCCTCTTCCTTCCTAAGAAGCCTTCGCCCAAGGGCCCCGCTCCAGCGGGAGCTCGCCGAGCGCCTCTCCAAACCCACCAAGCCGCTGCTGCTCCTCGGCCCACGGCGCTCGAAGCCGAGCACTGATCGCAGCTCACGGAGTCATTTCCCGATTTTGGAAGTCCGACTGAAGTCCAGCGGGCACGGCGGGTCGGCTTCATTTGCGAGCACAGGGCCCAGTACCGGACGTTCACTGAGTGCGGGACACACGCGGAAGGGTCCGCACCTGCTTAGCTTGGAACGGGATCCGCCGCCCGGCGCTGCAGGGCGGGCGGACTACAACTCCCAGCGGTCTGTGCGGCGCGTTACTCCAATTGTCTGCGCGGTCTCCGGGGCGGGGGGGGGCGAGACCTATAAAAGCCCCCCTCCTACAAGCGGGCTTCCTTTTTCCCAGCCACCGTGGTGCTGGCGTGTTGGGCTGCGGGTGTGCTGTAGTTCACGGCCGTCCTCCTCTCACCTCGCGGTAGCTTCGTCGCTCCTAGCCTCGCACCCGCCAGGCCTGCCTCCCGAGGCTGTGGGATGTTGAGAATGGCTCGGAGCTGCCGGGCCTCCCGGCCTGCTGGGACCAAGGCCCGGAAGGCCTGGTCGGCTGCATGCGCGGTGAGAGGGGCCAGAGCCCGCGGGGGCGGTACCTGCTCCCGCCTCGGCCCGCACATCCCTGCGCTGTAGTGCGACGGGTGAGTAACGCGGATAGGCGGCCTGGTGCAGGGCAGTCCTGGGCCGGAAGTGGCTTAATTTTTGGAGACGCCGCGCGGTGGTGTCCATCAAATCTGAAACTGAATCTGTTAAAGCTACCTATTGGGTGACCTTGGGGGAAGTGATTCCTGTCATCTGGCTGCACAGCACGTTAAGCAATCCATGCAGGTGGTTAAGAAGGGTAGGGTTTTCTGGGGTCGCGTCTTGCAGTTTTTTAGATCTTATTTTGAATCTTAGTTCAGTGGCATTCTACGTTGCCTGACGACCTTAAGTAGGTAGTTTAATTGGTCTAAAGCTACTGGTAAAACGGATAGTAAAATCGTCCTATGAAGACGAAATGAGTTTAAAACTCGGGCATACAGTAAAATGAAGTGGTAATTGGGGCCTGGTAATAGGATATCTGTTTTCGGCTCCTGGCTGGCTCAGTCGGCTGAGCATGCTCCTCTTGATCTCAGGGCTCAGGGTCTTGAGTTCATCCCCATGTTGGGCACAGGCTCAGTCTATATCAGTTCTCTTTAAGTTAGCGCCATGCCCATTGTGAGCCAGGACCTGGTCCGAGATAAGAGTCTGGCTTCTGACTTCCTAATCAACCGAGCCACCCAGGCGCCGGTGGTACCTGTTCTCTTATTTGTTCTCCAGTATATTTCAGCCCGTGAATTACAGTTAGGCAGGAGTGCTCGGGCTTTAGGTGAGTCCGCCTGGACAGCATTTGGGGCGGTCCCGGGACCTAAATTGCCCTGTGGCCCTTATCGAAGCTGCAGCTGCTTCCACATAGCTGCTGTGGTCAAAAAGGAGCCCAGAGTGACAGTTTTCCTTGACGGTCGCCGTTCTGTTTGCTGTAACTGATCTGCAACATTTCAGGAAAAGACAGTTCCGTTGTACCTGCCATGTCTCAGATAGAGGTGGAGTCCTGTATTAAAACTGACAGGTTTCCAGAGACTAGCAGAAACGTTCTGATAATGGGTTTTGGTTTTTTTTTTTTTTTTTTAAGATTTTATTTGTGAGAGCGAGCTACGAGCAGGGGGAGGGGCAGAGGGAGAGGCTGGCTCCTTGCTGAGCCGGGAGCCTGATGTGGGACTTAAACCAGGACCCTGGGATCATGACCTGAGCTGAAAGCAGGCGCTCCCGTTAGTGGGGTCTTGCATAGAGTTGCTAGGAACAGACTTTGGAGAAGTAAATTGCTGAGAACAAGAACCAGTTCATGTAGGGGCAGGTGGAGCGGGGTGGACAAGTGTACTGGGCAAATCTAGTGGCAAGTGGCAGATCTCAGCAGTGCTTTGGATCACTGCACTGAAAAGCTTAAGGCATCAGTACCAAAAGCCAGTCACACCTTTAACTGTGAAGACCAAAGGAAGGGAACAATAAGATCATTCAGGACGACTGTTTCCCATCTCAGCTGTGCCTGACTGAAGATTCCAGGACGACTTTGAAGTGGAGCTTTTTGGTGAGGATTCTGGGGTCGTGACTGACTTGGAACACAACCACCTCGGGTCCGGTAGGTTTCTGGGAACTCCCTTGGCGGGGCGGTACAGCATGTTTCCAAGGGCTGTGGCCGGCTGTGGCCATGGGATCTCCAACTGCATGCCAGAGCAACCTGGAGAGACTTTGACAGCACAGGTCTGCACGGTACCTGCTGCTGCCACTCGCCTTTCCTATAACGGCCCGGGGGCTCCTCCCAGAGCCCCGGGGGCTTTCCATAACCTTCGTGTTGGTGGGTCTGTTGATGGACTTTCTGGTTTGGAGCTTTCACACTGTTTTCTCCAGGTTGCCCCGAAGTGTCCCTGTCGGTGTCGGCTTCTGAAGAGTCTGAGGCTCCCGGGCTGTTGCTGTGCTTTAGACGAGGTACAGTTACGTGCTGGATTCAGCCTGACCCTCCGGCTCCCTTTCCCATCAGATCTGAACGCTGGTCTTGGTGGTCGTAAAAGGAGGAAAAGGAGCACTGAAGCTGGCCTCGTGGTGCTTATAGTCTGGTGTATAGGCTGTGGGCTAGTTTCAAACAGGGTTTGAATTCTTTTTGAACTGGTGTCCTCCTTCCCACTAAACTGGGATAATCTTTGGCTTAAAGGGAGGATGTATGTGAAGCTCTGGGAGTTGTAGTGGTGGCTGACTTAGTACTTCTGTATTTGATAAATACCCATGGTTCTCTTGTCTCCTGAGTCTGTTTTTGTTTTTGTTTTTTGGTAAAGATGTGTTACAGTACAGCTGTCCTCATCTGTGATTATGGATCTAGTTGGGTAAGTTGGCTGCCAAACTTCTTCTGTAGCTTCCTTGCAGCTTCAGGTAGTGCTTGACCCTTGTGAACCCTGAGTAGTGTAGTGAATTGATAAGATACAAGGCTGTTCAGGCCTCTGGCAAGTCTTAGTTTTTCTACACATCTTTGACACCTGACCTTCCATGTATGCTGTATTAGCTGTTCATGGCCAGGACAGAAACATGTATAGTGACTTGGGTCTTAGATTTGCCCATCCTGCTGGAAGGCCACGAGCACACTGAAGGTAAGCAGATGCCAAAGCCCTGCACGTTGGGCAGCAAGGGCCGATTGCCGTGCATTTACGGTCGTGGTTTGAGCTTGGGGAAACATCAAGCCAGGGGATCTTATTGGCCTTTTCCTAGGAGTATGGGAGATGGGTTGGGTGGAAGCAAGTGTAGTTCACCTAGCTGGGGACGTTATGCTGACTGGTCCAGGATGAAACCTAATCTGAGTGGACATCTATGGATGATAAATGCGGATATGGGACTGAGACCAGCTCTTCAGAAAAAGCCTGGGTGGCATTATTTAATTAGGAGTATTAACACACTGGCTTATACTTCCTTTTCAGGACAGAAACACTGTGGGAAGAAGCAGGCTGAAAGATTTTGGTGGAAGACCATGACCTCTGTATTTTTGTTAATGTTGGCACATGGCATGTCACTAATAAAAGACTTGAAGTAGGCTTTCCTATTCCCTGTTACAGTGTCATTTCATAAAAATAGGTTGACCTCTCCAGATAATATGACCTATTCTAGAGCTGCCACTATACATAATTTTTCCTCCAAAAAGCCTGAAAATTAAGGCTGAGCCTAACGAGTGTTCCTTTAAATATCTGGTTTCTTTTGACCTAAGACATTTACCTCATTACCCCCATTGTGTGTGCCCCTCCCCCCATTTCCTTCACAAAAGTAGAGCTGAGTTGCAGAGTTTTAGGATAAATCCAGACTTTCCACATAGGTACTAGAGATACATGTGTGTTCATACTTACAGAAGGAAATTAAGGACAAACAGGTGGGCCAGGTACACACATACCACAATAATCTCCTCAAAGGAGGGCTTATTGAAGCTAGGCTTGTCCTCAGAGCTTTTTGGTCTAGGTGTAGCCGGTTCCGTCACATCCTACCACACACAGCCACCAAACTTGCTGGGTGAAGGGATGCTTGAAATGGAGGGTCAACGTTGCCCCCCGCTTGGCATGTAGCACATGACCCATGCACTCTGACCCCAGAGAACCTTTAAGGATGCAGGGTCACCTGAGATGGCCCTCTGGGTTGGGTTGAGTAAGACCTATGATCCACTTTAATAACCCCAAACTCTCATCTCCCAAGAGTGGGTAACATCCCTATCTGGAAGACACATTTCAAAGACATTTAAAACCTTGCTCAGTGGCCCTGTGGTTTTCAAACTCCAAAGGCTGATGGGCAAAGGAAGGCAGTGGTGGTGTAGGAATGGTCATAATCTTAAGAGTTGATTACTAAAATCTTTACAAAACATTTCCAAAAAGGTAAAAGTTCTTCCAATACTTTTGTTAAAAAAGGAGTCTCTCTCCATCACAGTCTGTGTCCGCGGCTCCTCTGTCCTGACTAGATCATGGCGGGGATCTCCGAGGATACTGTGTCCAGGGGCTGCCAGTGACAGTCCATCAAGGCGTCGTACAGCTCCTCACTCTGCTCCATGAACTCCTTGTTGGCCTCCATCACATCCAACTGTGGCATGGGGTCTGCAAGAGAAGCCAGGGTTGGGTTCAGAGTACCAGAAGCACCCAGAGCCATGGACTCTTCCCACTCCCAGGGCTTCCTGCTTCCCGTGGGAAGCTCCCTGTCCTCTGTGTCAGAGCCCCTCGGGGCCCATAGGGGCTCATACCCACTGCCTTGCAGGGTTCCTTTAAGGACAAAAGTGGAGTTACTTAGAAAACATCATGCACAGCACTCCAGTCATAGTGGCTGTTTCTCCACCCCCCTAGACTCATGTGCCCTGGCATCAGTTTCGGGTTACAGAAATCTGATCAAAATGATTAAGTTCAGAGCACTAGGTCTTCGAAGGGAACATTACATAGCAGTGAAAATCCACCTCAGCTGCATACAACTTGGTTGGATCTCACAAATGGTGTGTTAGCAATTTACCACGATGAGTACCAAGTCTGTAGAGAATTGCTGAATCACTATATTGCACACCGAAGCTAATATAACAATTATATACCAGAATTGAATTTAAAGGCTGAGTTTTGAATGACAAAAGACAGTACATATAACTGCATTGTATGAAGCTAAAAAACAGGCAATACTAATATTATTTAAGGATGCATATCTAAAAAGGGAGAAAGTGATTACCACAAAAGATAGTCCTTTTCCCTAGCAGGGCCATGGGTTTTGAATGGGGGAAGGAAAGCTGCTGGAGGCAGGCAATGTTCTACTTGATCCAAATAAAGGTCTCATGAGCAACTGCTTTATAATTACATAATAAACTACAGTCTTGTTTGACATACTTTTATGTATACATTACATTTCAGAGTAAAAGAAGTTTGAGAAAACTCCTTAATCACTATGATTGATAACACTTTGTACTTTTCCTTGTAGTCTTGTGTTGGTCTAAAATGCACACACACAGGCGCCTGGATGGCTCAGTGGGTTAAGCCTCTGCCTTCAGCTCAGGTCATGATCCCAGAGTCCTGGGATGGAGCTCTGTATCAGGATGGGAAGCCTGCTTCCCCCTCTCCCCACTCCCCTCTGCTTGTGCTCCCTCTCTGGCTGTCTCTCTCTGTCAAATCCTTAAAAAATAAAATACACACACACAAAACACCCATTCATTAAAACACTTATTTTACAATTAGAGAAATTAAAGAGAACCTAAGGAAATAGATCTCCCAGGACTTGGATTAGAACACAACATTGCGGGGGGCGCCTGGGTGGCTCAGTGGGTTAAAGCCTCTGCTTTCGGCTCAGGTCATGATCCCAGGGTCCTGGGATCGAGCCCTGCATCGGGCTCTCTGCTCCGCAGGGAGCCTGCTTCCTCCTCTCTCTCTCTCTCTCTCTGCCTGCTTCTCTGCCTACTTGTGATCTCTGTCTGTCAGATAAATAAATAAAATCTTAAAAAAAAAAAAAAAACACAACATTGCTTGAGATCGTAATGCTCCCCAAATTGATCTACAGATTCAATGTACTGCCTTTCAAAATTAGCTGCCTTGTTTTGCAGAAATCGAGAAGCTGATCATAAAGTGTAGATGGAAATGCAAAGGATTGAGAATAGCAAAAACAATCTTGAAAAAGCACAAAGTTCAAGGACTTCCCCATTTCAAAACTTAGCACAAAGTGACAGTAATAAAAACTGTGGCAGTGGCCTAAGGATAGACCTAGAGATAATGGAATAAGATTTTAAGAATAAGAAAAAAAAAATGGATGGCTGGGTGGCTCAGTCAGTTAAGCATCTGCCTTCCGCTCAGGTCATGATCCTTGGGTCCTGGGATCCAGTCCCGCACTGGGCCCCTTGCTCGTCAGGAAGCCTGCTTCTCCCTTCACCTGCTCTACCTCTGTAAGCTCTCCCTGCTTGTGCTCTGACAAATAAATAAATCTTAAAAAAAAAAAAAAAGCACTTAAGAGTCCAAGCCCATCCTCTAACTTAATAGTAACTTCGTTTTCAACAAGGGTACCAGACAATTCAATGGTAAAGAACGGGTTTTCAACAAATGGTGCTGGGACGACTGGATGACCGCAGGAAAAGAGTAACGCTAGACTCTTCACACTTCACACAATTAACTAAACATGGATCAAAGAGCTGGAACTTTTTTTTCTTTTAAAGATTTACACAGCGAGAGAGGAAACACAAGCAGGGGGAGTGGGAGAGGGAGAAGCAGGCTTCCCACTGAGCAGGGAGCGTGGCTGGGGGCTGGATCCCAGGAGACAAAGGCAGACGCTGAATGATTGAGCCACCCAGGTGTCCCTGAAACTGTAAATCTGAGAAGGAAACAGGTATAAACAAGCAGTGCCTTTTAGATAAGACACCATTTAAGCACAAACAAAAGAGAAAGATAAATAGGACTTCACAGAAATTAACTTTTGTGCTTCAAAGGACATTATCAAGAAAGTGGAGAGGTAATTCATGGGATGGCCCAATTTTAAGTCATACGTCTGATAAGGGAATGGTATCCAGAACAGAAAAAAGAAACTTTCATAATGAAAAAATAAAAAAAAAAAGACAACCCAATTTTAAAATAGATAGAGAACTTGGAAAGTCGTATCTCCAAAGATCTGCACAAAATAGCCAATAAGCATCAACATCCATTAGCCATCAGGAAAGTGGGTATCATAAACACAACGGGATCCCGCTCGAGACCCACCAGGATGGCCATAACGAAGCAGAGTAACCACCACTCGTGAGGATGTGGAGAAACTGGAACCCTGTACGCGGATGGTGGGAAGAGAAAATGCAGCCCTTTCAGAAGAAAGTCTGGCAGTTCCTCCAGTGTTTAAAGAGTCTGCCATCGGATCTAGCAATTCCATTTTGAGATAGAGTAATGAAAACTTCTATGTCCACACAAAAACTTAACGCATGAACGCCCATAAGTAATATATCTTTAGAAACAACCCAAACGTCTATCACCAAAATGGATATCCACCCAACGGAATACTGCTCGGCCATAAAAAAGAATGATGTGCTGACACCTGCTACAACGCTATGCGTCAGTGAACGCAGCCATTCACAAAGAATCGCAGGTTATACACAATTCCATTTATTTAAAATAGCCTGGGACGCCTGGCTGGCTCAGTTGGTAATGCATGCAACTTGACTCTTAATCTCAGGGTAGTGAGTTCAAGCCCCACACTGGGCGAGGAGCCAACTTTAAGAGCCCGAATAGGTAAATCCAAAGAGAAAGTAGATGAGTGGTTGTCAGAGGCTCGAGGGGGTTGGCATGCAGAGTGCTGGTGGCTGCAGGAATCAGTGGTAATGGGTGCACAATTCTGTGACCACTCTAAAGGCTACTGGATTGTATGTACACTTTTTAAAAAAGATTTATTTATTTGACAAAGATCACAAGTAGGCAGAGAGGCAGGCAGAGAGAGACAGGAGGAGGAGGCAGGCTCCCGCTGAGCAGAGAGCCCGATGTGGGACTCGATCCCAGGATCCTGAGATCATGACCTGAGCCGAAAGCAGAGGCTTTAACCCACTGAGCCACCCAGGCGCCCCTATATATTTTTTTTCTTAAAGATTTTAAAGTAATCTCTACACCCAACGTAGGGCTCAAACTCACAGCCCTGAGACCAAGAGTAGCATGCTCCACTGACTGAGCCAGCCAGATCCCCCAAGAAACACAGTATATTTGAATTTAAATTTGATTATTAATAGCATGATGGTTAAAGTTTAACATGTCAACTCAGCTAGGCTATAGTGACCTGCTTGGTCAGACACCAGTCTAGGTGTTGCTGCGAAGGTATTATCTATAGATGCGATTAATATCTGCAACGGGCTGATTTTAAGAATATCCTTGGGGGGACAAACCATAAGAGACTCTTAATCTCACAAAACAAACTGAGGATTGCCAGGGGGAGGGGGCAGGGAGAGGGTGGTTGGGTTATGGACTTTGGGGAAGGTATGTGCTGTGAAGTGTGTAAGCCTGGTGATTCACAGACCTGTACCCCTGGGGCTAATAATACATTATATGTTAATAAAAAAAAAAAAAAGTATATCCTTGGGGAGGGGTGCTTGGGTAGCTCAGTTAAGTGTCTGCCTTTGGCTCACGTCACCATCTCAGGGTCCTGGCATAGAGCCCCAAGTCAGGTTCCTGGATCAGCGGGGAGCCTGCTTCTCTCTCTCCCAGTCCCCCACTTGTGCTATCTCAAATAAATAAAATCTTTAAAAAAAAAAAAATCCTTGGAGCACCTGGGTGGAGTCTGCTTAAGATTCTCTCTCTCTCTCTCTCTCTCTATCTCTCTCCCTCTGCCTCTCCCTCCCCCATGCTGGAGCATACTCTCTCAATAAATAAATAATCCTCAGTAATGTCAGTGGGTCTCATCTAGTCAACTAAAAATCTTAAAGGCTTAAATGTAATTGAGATTTCCCAAAGGAATTCTGCCTCAAGACTGTGACATAGAAATCCTGCTTGAGTTTCTAGCTTGCTGGCCTGCCTTACACATTTATACGTAATATATCCTACTGGTGATATAGTATAAATTACCTTTGGTACAAATAGCATGTGTAAACCTTTTTTTTCCTGTCATTTACTAGCATGTGTGTTTCTTTTGTAAATTATTTCAAACTTTCTCACTACTTTTAAGAGTCTGTTTCCTTTTCCAAACCAGTGCTAATCTTTTCACGTAAGTCCTATGCCTGTTCCTAGAACCAGAAGGATCTTTCTTTCTCTTGGAATCTTATATTATTTTTTAAAAGATTTTATTTATTTATTTATTTATTTATTTAAAAGATTTTATTCATTTATTTGAAAGAGAGAGAGAGAGCATGAGAGGAGAGAGGTCAGCAGGAGAAGCAGACTCCCTGCCGAGCAGGGAGCCCGATGTGGGACTCGATCCCAAGACTCTAGGATCATGACCTGAGCTGAAGGCAGTCGCCCAACCAACTGAGCCACCCAGGCGCCCCAAGATTTTATTTATTTATTTGACAGAGACAGTGTGAGAGGGAATACAAGCAGGGGGAGACGAAGAAGGAGAAGCAGGCCTCCTACTGAGCAGGGAGACTGATGCAGGGCTTGATCCCAGGGCCCTGGGACGGAGACGTGAGCCAAAGGCAGACACTTAACTGACTGAGCCACCCAGGCGCCCCTTCCTCTTGGAATTTTAATCTAAATTACAAGAAGGTTTGAGCATTTACAGAGGCTCCCTACAGAATCTTAAAGAAAGCATGAATGTCCTGGTTTCTCCACTCAGCGTAGGCAACAGCTATAGAAACAGTTCAGTAAAGAGCTCGATCAAGGGCAGCGGTCTGTGCACACCGAAGCCTGTGGATGCGTGTACAATAGAGCGTCCTTCCTCACTCTGAAGACAGAGCCTGAGCCATGGCTCACTGAAGCTGAGGAAGAGACGGAGAAGGGCAAAGACTCCTGGTGTGCCCCTCTGGGTGGGTATTAGGTTGAACCAGGAGGCAGTGTAAGGCAGCAGTAAAAAGCACTTAATCTGGGGCAAGACTGCAGGGGTTCCAAGAATGACTCCATCTCTTGCTACTATGTTGAAATTTACAATATCATTGACCTTGAACAAGTAATTTGACCCCCTTACCTTGGTTTTTTATCCTATAAAACCAGAATAAATTGTGGTACTTAGCACAACACAATTGTGAAGGTTAAATGCATTAACAGGGGCGCCTGGGTGGCTCAGTGGGTTAAAGCCTCTGCCTTCGGCTCAGGTCATGATCCCAGGGTCCTGGGATCGAGCCCCGCATCGGGCTCTCTGCTCAGCAGGGAGCCTGCTTCCCTTCCTCTCTCTCTGCCTGCCTCTCTGCCTACTTGTGATCTCTGTCAAATAAATAAATAAAGTCTTTTAAAAAAATATAAATAAATAAATAAATAAATAAATGCATTAACAGATGTAAAATGCTTAGAACAGGGCCTGCACATAGTACAACCTCAGTTTAACTATTAGCTATTATCAACTCCCTAAGCCTCAGTTTTCTTTTCTGTAGACTGGGTATTATAACGGCACCAACCCACCATCATAGTGTTGAAAGGTAGCAGGACCTGGCACAAAGTATGTCTGGTATTATTATATTAATGGATTAATGGATGAGAAAGAGACTGGAAAATTCTAAGGAGTTATACACAGACATTATACTCAGGTTAATATTCTCTTAAAAAAAAAAAAAAAGAAAGGACAGTATTCCCTGGAGGGGAGACTGAGTAAAGTCAGGGCCTCCAGGCCTGACTTAGCCCCTAACTCACTGGGTGAGCCTGAACAGAGCACTTGCGTGGCCAGGTCCCCATATGTCAGCTAGAGCCCCTGTGTTCTGCCTAGCTCACTCCCAAGGTCACTGCTGTTAGATTAGATGACAGCATATACGTACAAGTGCTTTCTTATTATTTTTTTACTTTTACTTTTTGTTTATTTTATTAATTTTTATTTTTTTGAAGAGAACATGTGCTGAGAGCCAGTGGGGTGGGAGGCAGTGGGGAGTAGGGGTAAAGGGAGAATCTTAAGCAGGCTCCAGTGTGGAGCCTGACAGGACACGGGGCTTGATCTCATGACCCTGGGGTAATGACCTGAGCCAAAATCAAGAGTTGGTGGCTTAAGTGACTGAGCCACCCAGCTACCAAAGTGCCCCAAGATTTTATTTTTTAGGTAATCTCTATACCCATCATGGGGCCCAAACTCATAAGCCCAAGATTAAGAGTACATGCTCCACTGCTGAGCCAGCGGCGCCCCTAAATTTTACTTCTTTAAAACTTAACATCTAGTCAGAAACATGTCCATTTTCAAACCTTAAAAATCCTTTAAGTATTAATATCGCATTTGAAAAATCATTTATTTGAAGGTTAGCAATTCCTTCAGTTTTACTTTCCTTTTTCCTGTGTTAAATTCCGTAAAAATTACACAAATACTTTAAATTAATAATGGCTATTACTATGTAGCTGAATGGGGTGATTTTTAGTTTCTTCATAATATGTTACTATATTTTCCAAATTTTCAATCTTACCTATTACTTGAGAATGAGAAAAAAAATGTAGTTTAAAATATACAGGAAAAAATTAAAATGAGATAAAAAAATGAATTTTACAAACTCTCAAACAAACATAAGGCAACAGTGTCACTGGAGACCTACACGTGGGGGGTTGAATGTCCCAGGTGTAGGAGTGACCAGCTCTCTTCCTGCGGAGCTGCTTCTGGGCTCTCTGGGGCTGCACACACACTGGGGGGCCACACGCCCCTTCTCACCGTAATTACGCGCCCACTAGCTCTGCCACTAGAAGGCAAGTTCCTCCAGAGCAGAATCTGCCCTGCATCCCTCAGTACAGTGGCCGCCCCAGAGCAGTCACCTGACAGAGGACAGGGGGATGAGTGAACAAACTTCTTTCTTACCTTCCAAGGCATCATCCCCGACTTCTTCATATGTCTGCCAAGAGACCAAAGAAAGGGTGAGAAGCAGCGTAAACTCCTGGCCGAGACGAGGAGGCCTCGCTGTTAGCAAATAGGATGCTTCATCTTTCCCCATTTTTGTCTGAAGCCTAAGCTCACCATTCCCCGGCCCGGGGCTGAGCCGAGCCGCCAGGAGCGGGCGGCCGAAGCCACGGTTACCTGCATGGTGCTCTGCGTGTAGCCGTACTGGGGGTAGCTGTAGCTGTAGCTGCCTGTGTTCTGGTCATAGCCCCACTGGGCGTAGTAGTTCTGGTACTGTTGGTAATACTGGTTGTAGCTGTAACTGTACATCTGACTGTACTCCACTGGCTTCACACGGCTCCTTAGACGGAGACAGAAACAAAAATGAATATAGGCCAACATTGCCATAGCACTTACTGCGTGCCGGGGGGGTATTCAAGTGGCTATATGCAGATTAACCCACTCAATCCCCACAACAAGCCTATGCAAGAACAATACATTTATTCCTGTTTTACAGATAAGGAAACGGAGGTCCAGACAGGTCACCTAATTTGTCCAAAGCCCCACAGAGATTCAAACTCCGGCAGTCTGGCTCCAGAGCCCAGGCTTTACGCCAGGAGTTTTTGTTGTTGTTGTTGTTGTGTTTTTCAAGATTTTATTTATTTATTTGACAGACAGAGATCACAAGTAGGCAGAGAGGCAGGCAGAGAGAGAGGAGGAAACAGGCTCCCCGTGGAGCACAGAGCCCAATGTGGGGCTTGATCCCAAAACCCTGGAATCATGACCTGAACTAAAGGCAGAGGCTTTAACCCACTGAGCCACCCAGGTGCCCCATGCCAGGTGGGGGTGGGGGTGGGGACAGGGACGGGGATGACACGTGTTTTTCTGCCAGCCACAAAAGCTCAAGTGAACACTGCCTGGAAAATCTGGATTTAGGATGATCCAAGAAGCATTTCAAACTGTAAAATGTCTAATCACCTCTTTCCCACACAAAAATAAGTGCTCCAGTAGCCTTACCATCATCACTGCAGTCACAGCTACAGTTTACGGAATAGGTACTCAGGACTTGGGCCCACTGTTTTTCAGATACAGGCCCCTATTTTAAGTCCTGCACAACCCTATGACAGAGCTACTGATTATTATTCCCATTACACAGATGAGAATAATGAGACTCTAAAAGGTTAAGTGACTCACCCAAGTCTACACCTAGGACTGGAGCCAAATTTAACTCCAAGACCACGCTCTGAACACCAGACCACTACACACAGCATTTGCCCTGACAGATGCAAGACACCTTGCGAGGCTCCTGAATCCTGCAGTCAGCAGTCGGGCCTGAGGCCCAGGCTCAGTGGATAGCTTTCTTCTCCGGCTGGCATGGCTACCCCAGCCACTGCTAACCAAAGACAGAATGTCAGGCCGGCAAAGGATCCGTTGCTTTCAAAAAATACACAAAACCATATATGTATGGGTAGACTTATGAGAAAGGCCTGGGGCCTGACCAGCAGCCCTAGATGAGAGTGATCAAAAGAAAACATGGCAGTGTGCTTCTAGAGGCCTCATACTGCAAAGAGCCAGACTCCCAAGCGCAGCCGCATGCACAGGAGGCAGAGGCTTACACCACGCCAGCTGGCCTGTCAGCAGAACTGTGACTGTCACATGGCGTGGAACATGCCTGTGTCCTCAGGACTGGTGTATGCTATCTCCAGAGTGAAGCCAGAAAGGAAACCAAGTCATAAGCAGGAGCTGAACCACCATAGCAATGCCTGTCACAGGAACCACAAATTCTCAAAGTCTGAATGAGCTCTTCACAAGCTCCTTTTGAGTTCAGTGCCTGCGTGGTGAGCAGGACTTGGCCAGAGCAGTGAGACACTCCACGTCTGACTGCCTTAGCACCACCTCCTGATGGGTGGCTAGATGGAGTCCAATGGCAGAGACTCCCTCCCCTGGCCCAGTGCAAGGTTGGAAACTGCTAATGGTCTCGTCCATGACTACCCGGCCATGTCCCCAAGGACTCTGCTACCCTCCTGATACATTCATGGAATTAAAGGAAGTCTCTCACCTGGGTCTGTACATTTCTGTTGTTGCTCTGTACTCAGCTCTTGCAGATAAACTCTCAAAGGGACCCCTTACTGCCCTTAACTCCTAGTGCTTGATGGCACCTCCCTAGACACAGGCACCGAATTCCGGTAAGGATCAACCGAGAAATGGAACAGAACACGACCTCCTTGCAGAAGGGCTTTTCCTTCTCTTGTTTACAGCTACAACTCCGATGTCCAGGCCAGGGCCCGGAGAGCTGTAAGGGCTCAGTCGCCGACTGCATAAATGCTAACACATCAGAAACCACCAACACCATCAACACCAGAAGAACCCGGGACGGAATACACACTCAAAATACCTGCAGCTGCCCAACGCTGCGAGAAGGACTGTACAGCTATAAGGGAAGGGGAATGCGTCTATGAAGAGAACTTGCGGGGGGGGGGGGGGAGACTGAGACTATAATCAAAAATAAAGAAATCAATCTACCACACGTAAACTGATCCACACTGAGTGTGTGTGTATATCTGCGTATCACGGATGTCTACAGAGAAGCTTAGAAGTCAGAAATCATAGTCACTTTAGGGTAATGAGGAAACCTCTTTTAAATATTTTCTCTAATGTTTTTATATAGTAGAGTTTATTACTATTTTTTTTTTAAGTTTATTTGAGAGAGAGTGAGAGAGCACACAAGCAGGGGGAGGGGCAGAGGGAGAAGACTGGGGCTCAATCCCAGGATCCCAAGATCATGACCTGAGTGGAAGGCAGACACCTAACTGACTGAGGGCACCCAGGCACCCCTCTATAGTAGAATTTAGAACAAATAACAGTTTTGGGGGGGCGGAACCACTCAGGCTCATCTTCCAGGTATTAAACACAGTCAAACATCAAAGAACCTCCAAATCTTTTGCTGCTTTGAAAAACCTAGCTCTCTGGAAGTTCTGCCCTCAGAATGCAGTCACTCTTCTATCCCGGGCATGGAGTCTATCTGCCTCGGCACTGTGGACCCGGGCGCACGGCAGGCAGGTGCCGTGTGGGGCCATCCTGTACAGGATGGCATGCTCACAGCTCTCCCGTCTCCACTCACGGGATGCCCACCCCACCTCCCCCACCTAAGCTGTGACAACCAAGATTATCTCCAGGTGTTGCCAATGTCCCCTGTGGGATAAAACTGTCCCTAGTTGAGAACCACTGCTTTGGCCAAAGGATAGAAGATTCTGTGCAGACAACAGCTGTCTTCTGAGCGAGAGACTTTGGAGCCGTAAGGGAAGAAGGGCTTTCTGACTGGCATGGCAGGTAGAATGATATATGCAATATTCTGTAGTGTTTGGATCTTTAACTCTTAGTCATTCCCAACTGTTAGCCATTCCCACAGCTAAAATTGGGTGTTTTTTGTTTTGTTTTGTTTTGACTTCTGCTCAATTCTTACTCATTCTGTGGGTAAATTTCTAACAGTGATACTACGGGGCAAAGAGCAGGAACATTAAGTACGCAGGACATGCTGCTTTCCCAGGACTGCTACCAGCAATGTCTGAATGAATCTGCCCTCGCAGGTCGTAGCTCTGCCCCAGCCACAAGCTTCTGGAGGCGCCGGGTCACTCTCATTCATCTGCAGCGCCCAGCACACTGCCTGGCAAGCAGCAGGCCCCCCTCCACCGTACCCCGCCTCCCCCAGCAGGCGGAAGCTCCAATTAGCAACAAGCAGAGAAGGAGCGTGGGTGGGGGTGAAGGGCAGCAGTCCAGAGGGCGGCCACCTCCCTGCCCGCGCAGGACTCACGCTTTGGGGATTGCCACACTCAGCCGCACAGGTTTTGATCCCAGGCCAACTGCTCCCTGGCACTCAGTCAGAGCTCTCTTCTGTTCCAGTTCATCTGTGAATTTCACAAAACCATAGCCCCTGCAGAAAACAAAAGCATATTCCCCATTTAGATCACAAATGTGATGAAAGATAGAGTCTAAGAATGGAAGAGGGGGTGAGCCTATCCAGCTCTGCAGGAAGGGATGAGGGCCCCAACAATAGAGGTAGGCTGCAGAGCAAGGTGAAACTCTGGCCTAGCAGGAGCCCGAGTCCAGAGGAATCCCCTCCAGGCCTTCACTGATAGGGCTCCTTCCCAGTGGCTTCCTTCCCAATCTACTGGAAATCCTCTTACCACCATCATCATTAGGGTAGCGGTGGTGGGAATAACAGCTGTGGTTCACTGAGCAAATATTTACGTCTGCCCTGTACACCAGGTATCACGTTAGGCAACGGGGCTCAGCAGTCACAAGCAGACAAGGTTCTTGCTCTGCTGAACTCATATATATTTTTTAAGATTGTATTTATTTGAGAGAGAGAACACGTACACACGAGAGTGGGGGAGGCGCAGAGGGGGAAGGAGAGGAAGAAGGAAAGAATCTCAACCAGACTTTGCACTGAGCCCAGAGCCCCACATGGAGCTTGATCCCATGACCCTGAGATCTTGACCTGAACCAAACCAAGAGTCTATCGAAACCAAGAGTCAGATGCCTAACTGACTGAGCCACCCACGTACCCCAGAACTCATATTCTACTTGGGAATGACAGCTGGTATTTCATGAGCCCTTATTATTTCCTAGGCACTGTGCTAAGCATTTCCCCAGGATTATCTAATCAAACTGCCCCATGATTCGATAACGGTAGTGTCCCCATTTTACTAAGGAGGAAACCAAGTTCAGAGGGATTCAATAACTTGCCCAGCATCATTGCAGAAGCAGGATTCAAACCCAGGCCTGGGGCTTATAACTCAAGCTTGTGCTTGTTAACTATTACTCTGATCAAAAATAAGCCTTTCTTGGGGTTTTTCTACCTTTGAAGTAACAATAATAGATAAAATGGCAAGCACCTATCGAGCATATCCTACAGCTTTATTTATAGCATATCATGTCACTGGTAGGTCAGGCCTGGGAGCAGACCCTCTTAATCAGCATTGGTTGTACTGAGGAAATTGGGTGAGAGACTGGGCGAGTCTGGGAGTCAGGCTGCACAGCACAGTCTGGCTCCAGAGCCTGGGCTCTTCCCCACTGTGCTACATGGCCTCGCTCTATAAGCCCCATCTCTGAGACAAATGCTGGAACACGGTGGCCATCAGTCATAGGTAAGGCCTTACTTCGACACGCCCGTCTGGTCCAAAACCACCTTGCCTCCCCGACAGGAGGGGTAGACTTTGACGAAGAATTCATACAGCATGCCATCATCCACATCTGGGGTCAGGTCCCCCACAAAGAGGGAGTACTCAGGGCTGAGAGGAGAGAACAAGATTCAGAGACAGACACCAAAAGCTTTGTTCTAACAAGCTCTTTTGGCCCATTCTAGGTAAACCTCTCCTGGGTCTTCGTGGGGAACAGCACATCTGATGGGACCTTAGCCAGGTCCTAATTTGTGGTGCCTGGCAGTCCTGGCAGAGAGTTATGGAAGCAGCCCCTGTTCTAGGGGCCTTATCCACTGAACAAAGCCTGTCTGGCTTCAAAGTATAGGAGTACAGGTTGGGGGCCTGGTCAGAGGTGCTCAAAAGAGAAACCTAGACACACTGTATTCGCTGCAAATATTTTTGTAAGTAATCTCTATGTCCAATGTGGGGCTCGAACTCATGACCCTAAGATCAAGAGTCACATGCCCTACCTACTAAGCCAGCCAGGAGCCCCTCAATGCAATTTTTAATTCAAATGCTAAAGATGGAGAATGAGAACTGGCCCTTATCTCCTAAGACTGAAAGCAGGGCTAAAATGAAATCTGCCAACTTTTAGAACATGGGTCAGCAAACTTTTTCTATAGAAGGCCAGATAGTAAAAATTTTAAGCTTGGTGAGGCACCTATGGTTTCTGTTGCTTTTTCTGTTTTCATAATCCTTTGAAAGCGTAAAAACCATTTTTAGCTCATGGGTGATATAAGTCAGGTCACATTGTGTCAACCTCTGTTCTAGAAAAACTATTTAAAAATAAATCAAACAAGCATACTCATAATTTTCTTAGTTCAAGTATGATACATATTTCTTGTTTAAATCAGAATACACAAAAAGATAAAGAAAAACAAAATTACCAGTAACCCAACAACTCGAAGGTAATCACTACGAACACTGTTATATATTTTTGTCTTTTTTCTTTGGCTTCTTTGTGGGTGTTTTGTTTTTTCAAGATTTTATTTGTCAGAGACAGAGAGAGAAGAGAGAGTGAGCGTACAAGCAGGGGGAGCAGCAGGCAGAGAGCAAAGCAGGCTCCCCACCAAGCAAGGAGCCCAATGTGGGACTCGATCCCAGGATCCTGGGATCATGACCTGAAACGAAGGCAGATGCTTAACCGACTGAGCCACCTTGTTTTTCTTTTTTAAAGTAGGCTCCACCCCCAGGGTCGAGCCCAGTGAGGGGCCCAAACTCATTAACTATCAGATCATGACCTGAGCTGAGATCAAGAGCTGGACACCTAACTGAGCCACCCAGGCACCCCTGGCTTCTCTTTCTGAATTTACAAAACTTGGGTATGACTACCTCATTTTGTTTTTAGCATTTTTTTCACTTTTAACATATTACCAACTTCCTGACCTGTCATCATTTTCTGCAAAATGACTTATACATGGATACATAGTACTCCAATTAATGAACGTATTGTCATTTAAGCCACTTCTCCGTTACTAGGATTATTTGGGTTTTTCCCCAGTTTCCCCCATTCTATGTAATATTTCAACAAATACTTCTGAGGCTAATCTTTGGACATGTCCATGTAGAATGACAGGGTCAGTGGGTACAAACGTTTTTAAAGCTCTCGCTACATTGTTTTAAAGCTTCTGAAGAGCACCCTGAAACAATCGATTTATGTCGCTACAGCAGGTCAGCTCTTACTGAACACAACATCAATACTGCGGGTACTAACAGGGTGGAAGGCTGGGGGCAGGACCAAATAAAGACAAGACACAGGTCTTGACAAGAAGGACACTGGGAAAAAAAAAAAAAAAAAAAAAAAAAGAAGGACACTGGGCAGGTCCACTAGCGGGGAAAGGGAGGAAGTCATCCTTCAGAAGGAAGGCAGAGTGGACGAAACTAGGCTCCCCAACCTCCTCTTCGGTGGTGATCAGCACAGTGATGCATCTTGTCTCCATCTAGACACTTCCTGGGGTTTGAAGCTACCCTGGGGCTACCCTGCACTTACCTGTTATCCGGTTGTTTCCCATAAGTGGCGTAGTTCAGTTTAAAACGTTTTGCCTAGAAATTTAAAAACAAACAAACTAAAACAGAGAAAGGTGTTTCAAGAGTCAAACAATATTTGAAAGAAACTGAAATGAATTACCTTGGCCAAAACATCTCCCCCTCTCTAAGCCTCAGCTTTCTCTCCTGTATAAAGTGAGGGGGTTGCACGGATGACCGCTAAGGGCACTGCCAGCTCCATGGTTCTACGAGCCCAGGTGTGCCAGCTTGGTGCGGCCGTAAGCTAAGTAACTGTGGGAAGAGCAGAATGTAACTCTCTTGCACTGTGTCCTCGCTGCGGCCAGCCTGTTCTAGCTTCTCAATCAGGCAAGCTAGAGCTTCAAGTCTTCCAGGAAGGGAGGCGGCGGTGCAGAGTGCAAAGGGCCTGGATTTTAGAGGCAAACCAATCTTCAGTTTGCGTCCTGCCTCTGCTACTTACTACCTGTGCTGCCTCGGACAAGTCATTCCACTTCCCTGGACTTCGGTTTTTTGGGCTGTCAAAGATAACAATGCCCACTGTGCAGGGTTGTTATAGGATTAAATAGAGTATGTATACAGTAGGACTTCAATAAATGATAGTTATCGATGACAATAAAAATGGGAACATCATCATTATCCAAGTGTCCTTACAGGTGTGGCTCCTGGCAGGGGTTTCCCATTAATTTTATGCAAACACTTCTCGGCTGTGGCCAAATCTGCAAATTCTACAAAACAGTAGCCAGCTGGGATTCTGGAAAGAAAGCAAACAAGAGAAAAAGAATGGTTACAGATGGGATTCCCAGATGAGACTGAGCCCTGGCCTGAGGGGAGGGAAAAAATGTTTTCCTAATCATAGCCCAACCTGTTTTTGTTCCCTGCTGTATTCTAGTCCAGAACTAATTTACAAACCTGAATATAAGGACTGCCCATTTGGGCCAGTCCCAGACTCATCTGATAAACATTCATTTATGCACTGTACCACCTTTGAAGTACTTTTGCCAAAAATATTTTTTTAAGATTTATTAGAGAGAGAAAACGTGTGCCTGGGCAGGCACACGCACATGCAGGGGGAGGAGCAGAGAGAGGGAGAGCAGCAGACTCCCTGCTGAGAACTGAGCCTGACTGACTTCAGGACACTGTCCCACAACTCTAAGATCATAACCTGAGCTGAAATCAAGACTCAGACACTTAACCTACTGAATCACCCCGGCGCCCCCCAAAATATTTAATACAATCCAATCAAACTCTCAGATCTAATGTTCAGTTTATAGGAAATGTAAGGGACAGAACAAGTAAAACACCACCACAAGGAAGCAAATAAAACCAGATTCCAGAATGTAGGACCCTAGTTTTACCTCTTTAAAAAGTCAGTGCTATGAGAAAAGGTAAGAGGTGAGCTTTTCTACACTTAAAATAGATGATCCTTTTGTAGTTGTAACTGTGATGACTGAGTGTTCATACTGTTGTGACACGTACCTCCCTTAAACTCTGTTACAACCTTAGCACACAACCTGTTTGACATGAAATTAAAAAGAGAGAAAGAGAGACATAAAAAAAAAGCTTTAGAAGATATTCTGGGGGCGCCTGGGTGGCACAGTTGGTTAAGCACCCAACTCTTGGTTTGGACTCAGGTCATGATCTCAGGGTACTGAGTCCCCAGTCTGGCTCCCTGCTCGGTGGGGAGCCTGCTTCTCCCTCTGCCCCTCCCCACTGCATATGCTCACACTCTGTCTCCCTCTCTCAAATAAATAAATAAATAAAATCTTAAAAAAAAAAAAGAATATTCACATTATTGTGTAACCACGGACTGCATTCTTAAGCACTGTACTCTGTTGCACATTATTTTCTACAGGTCTTATCTTTTTCCCTTATTTTCTTGGGTCTTAGTTTTTAAATTTGCATTTATTTATTTTACAGTATTCTTATAGGCCACTTCAAAGTCTGTCAAATGAGGCAAGACATAAATGTGATGTGTCTGTAAGTACCACCATAAGAAACAGCCAGAGTTTAGTAATCATGGATAGGAAAAGATAGTTCTAAATCTGATTTCAATAAAGCAGAAAGTATTACAGAATGTGTTTTCATACCAGTAGCTGATTATCTAGGGTTTTCTGTTTACAAGAGCAAAAAGAAGAACAATATTTAGGCTAGTATGATCTACCTCTACCTAGTAGAGGACCTGTTCCTAGAATACAGTGCAAATAAAAAGCAAGTGGAGGGACATTGTAGGGAAGTGCGGGGGGATGTAGGCACCAATGCTAAAGAGGAGGGAGCAGCAGAGCCCTGGCCTCTCAGCAAAGGCTGGGATGCTGCTGGCTCTCCCTGAGTGTAGCTAGTACAGGTTCTTCATCCCTGCTCTGGGCTGCAGCTCCCAGACCTCAGGATGAAAACTTGAGGGCCCCGTGGACTAGTGCATGTGAGGGGGTTCTCCCTGAGAAACATTCCACAGATGGGCACAGGGTCTTTTCTGAGACTGTTCATCAGACCTGAAGGCTCAGAGTCAAGGTGTGTTAATGGCCTCTTGTAGCAGGACCTAGGGAGCCCCTCTGTGGTCTACTCTCACCCTATTTTCTACCAGGCTGTGTAATTGCTTCTCCTTTTCCACCTGTCCCCTGTCAGGTCCTGGGGACCTGCCTCCCAGAAGCCAGGCAGAGACAGGCAATGAGTTCTCTATGCCAGCCTCAGAGTCACTGAAAACTTCTGCTTCATTTGATACAGAAACACCTACCGAGACATGCCAGCGGAAAGGCCTGTCCTTGCCAACTGTAGAGAACAGGCATGGAACCACGTTTATTTCTGTAGGACCTATATAATACGCTCCTGTCTAGAGTGTTCTGTTGTTAGGAGTTTGGGGAAGTTGGTTCCTAGTGATCACCTGGCATGGTGATGGTTTTTCCATAGTCCCTTCCTCATCCGCACTGCATACCTGTGTATCAATGGCCTCGTGGCTACCTTGGTCTTTTCTCATTTCATAAAATGGTTGAAAGAAAAAAAAAAAAAGCCGAAACAAAACAAACCAACAGTTTCTAGGTATGAAGCTGCCTTGGCCCCTCCAGCCAACCTAGTAGTCTTTTAAGTTTTAGCAAGCACCCTTAACCCACACGACTGATGAACTAAACCTTTGTACATTTATAGATCCTGCATTCTTTCCTAGAAAGAACACAGCACTTCTCCATGTCACCAGGCTCTCTTGCACCACCCGGGGCACCAAGAAACCAAACCCTCTTGCACAACACCTCTCCTACCCCTCACCAAGGAGCCAGAACCCACTGCAACACCTCCAAGCACTATGATAACATCTGTCGCTGGCACCATCGAGACTGCATGTAGTCACAAGTTGTCACAGACCACGGCACTCCCTTAACTGATTAACTGCCCCAAATCACTTTAAAAACTCCTGGGCCAGGAGAAACCTTGGAGTTGGCTTTTGGACAAGAGTCCACCTTCTCCCTAAGTAGCCGGCCGGCTTCCTGAATAAACCTCATATTCCTTTCCAATCAAAACTCATCTCTTGTGGGGGTGGGGGGATGCAAGGGGAAAATTACTCCTGTCTAGAATACTGGCCTTTTCAGCCAAAGGCAGCCACACCTGGGTTTCAGAAACAGGTACCGGATTCCAAATACACAAAGTACCTGTCAACCAACCAGCCAGAACTGACCACTCCCACTTCATCTCTCCCATATGTATTTTTCAACCATTTGACATTTTAGCAGCTGCTTTAGTAGAGTACTGGCAGAGCAGCTGCTCAGTAAACACTGCCAAACCGATAAGAGAATCCTTCTTTTTCTAACTAGACCCCTTAAGAGAAGGAAGAATGGGGAGGCAATATAGCACCACTATCTCCAAATATTCTCTGCATTTTGTTTTGTTTACATATTTACTGTTCTGCTTCCCCATGAGAATGTAGTAAACTCCATGAGAGGAGGGACTATGCCCGGTTTGTTTCAACCACGTATCCCGGGAACCTTGAACAACAGCACACAGTACTCGTTCTATAAATAACTTAAGTGAATGACATGAGTTAAGGGCACTCATGACTATAAGAACACATCTGAGTCCTGGCTTGTCATTTAATAGCTCTGTAAACTTTAAGACAGTTATGAAGCTTCCTAATAATAGTACTTGGACTTTTTTGTATTTAAGAAATGATTTTAGGGATGCCTGGCTGGCTCAGTCCATGGAGCTTGCAACTCTTGATTTTGGGGTTGTAGGTTTGTTTTAAACATTTTATTTATTTATTTGACATGGGGGGGAAGAGGGGAGAAGAGAGCAAGCGCAAGCAGAGGGAGCAGCAGGCAGAGGGAGAAGCAGGCTCACCGCTGAGCACGGAGCTGGATGTAGGGCTCGATCCCAGGACCCCCGGGATCAACCTGAGCATAACCAATTGAGCCACCCAGGTACCCCAATGGGGTTGTAAGTTTGAGGCCCACATCAGGTATGGAGATTACTTAAAAATAAAATCCTTGGGGCGCCTGGGTGGCTCAGTGGGTTAAAGACTCTGCCTTCGGCTCAGGTCATGATCCCAGGTCATGATCCCTGGGATGGAGCCCTGAGTCAGGCTCTCTGCTCGGCAGGGAGCCTGCTTCCCTTTCTCTCTCTGCCTGCCTCTCTGCCTACTTGTGATCTCTGTCAAATAAATAAAATCTTTAAAAATAAATAAATAAAATCTTTTTTTTTTTTTTTTAGATTTTTTTAAAGATTTATTTATTGGGGCACCTGGGTGACTCAGTCGGTTAAGATTCTGGCTCAGGTCATGATCTCAGTGTTGTACAATCAAGCTCTGCATAGGATAAATAAATCTAAAAAAACCAGAATTTTTTTCTAAAGAATTTATTTATTGATGACAGAGAGAGATAGCGGGAGAGGGAACAAAGCATGGGGGAGCTGGAGTGGGAGAAGCAGGCTCCCTGCTGAGCGGGGAGTCCCAGAATACTGGGATCATGACCTGAGCCAAAGGCAGACACTTACCAAATGAGTCACCCAGGTGCCCCTAAAAAAATAGAATCTAGAAAATCATTTCTATTTTTCACTTTTTCAAAGAGAGAGAGCAAGCGAGAACACATGAGCAGGAGGAGGGGCAGAGGGAGAGGGAGAACCAGACTCCTGGCTAAGCAGAAAGCCCACTTCCCAAGATCATGACCTCAGCTGAAAGCATACGCTTAACTGACGGAACTCTGTGCCCTGGGAGAGAATCTTAAGCAGGCTCCACACCCAACGCAAAGCCCCACTGCAGGCTTGACCTCAGGACCTTGAAATCATGACGTGAGCCAAAATCAAGAGCCCAGGTTTATGACTGAGCCACCCAGGTGCCCTCTCTACCAGCCCCCACAAATGACTCTGAAGTGCTTACTACCTAGTAGATCATAATCTGTTTATATTTATTGAGCATAAGACATATGCCAGACTGCTCTAAATGCTGAATGTAAACTAACCATTTAATCCTCACCATAACTCTGTGAGGTAGATGGTGTTATCATCTCCATTTTCATAGTCACAGTGACATGGAAATGGAGAGGTTTAGTATTTGCCCAAGGTCACACAGTAGATCTAGCTTTTTCAGTCTGACTCCCCAAAGTCCAGTCCTTAAGCAATATGCTATACTCCCTCTCAGTAAGTCCCCAAATGTTAACGTTTATAACATTACATTAACTAGTATTAGGGGTGAGAAGCCCTGACTTTTCGATGTTTACATTCTCGAGAATGACACTGGCCGCACGGTCTATTAAAGGAGAACTGAGAAGATGGAAGGAGAAAAATGTACCCAGTGAGGCGGTTTCGGATAATTTTGACGCTCATCACGGTCTCCCCCATGGTGGCAAAGGCTCTGGAGATGAAATTCTCATCCATGTAGGGCTCCAGCTGCGTAAATACATGAGCAGAGGATTAAGGCCAGCGTCCAAGCTCCTCATTCCCGAGTCCAGAGCCCAGAGCCCACCCAGGGCTGGTGGGGGCGGGGCTGAGGGGAGTGGAGATTTTCATCTACACAGTGGCCTGAATCCCACCTCCCACGTTTTCAATCCTTTGCCTCCCCCTTCAAACTTCGTCCCTTTCGGGAGCCTCCTCTCTGGATCTAAGAACCCTATCCCTCCAGTCCTAGAACCACAGCGTCCTTCATTCCTTGGGATTCCTGCCGTTCTATCCCCATAAAGAGCCTCCCTTTCCCTTCCAAGAATGCAGTCGGAAGGCCAGGAACCCCCATCCTCAGACTCGGTCCCCTTCACCTAAATTCTGGGACTCGCCTGTGTCACCTAAAGAATTCCTATCCCCATTCACTTCCACCCTTCTGGGATTGGAAGGACCCTCCCCTTCAGCCTCTTCCAACCCCCGTGACACTAAGGTTCGTCCTTCTCAGACCCGAGCAGCCGCCCTCACTCACGTCGCCCATCCACAGACTGGCCGCCATGCCTGCAGCCGGGCCCAGAGTGTGCGGGCAGAGGAGGCCAGAGCCGGCGCCAGAGTTGGGCGCCGGGACCGCCAGGGAGCATGCGCCTCCGACGCCTTCTGCGCACGCTCCGAACCTCAGCTCCCAGGGCCGCGCCGGGATTCGCTGCTCCGGGTTTCCCCGACGACCCGGCTGATTGGGCGCGGAGCTCCTGGACCCCGGAGGGCTGAGACAAGGCGGAGTCCGCGGGCTGGGGCGGAGCAGGCACTGTGCCGGCGCTCGGGTTGCTCGGGAAACTGGCTTTCTCGCGTTTCTTTCTGACCATGTATTCAAACACACGTACTTTTTAAGATTATAAAACCTGGGGCGCCGGGGTGACTCGGTCGGTTAAGCGTCTGCCTTCGGCTTAGGTCATGATCCCAGTGTCCTGGGATCGAGCCCCATGGCGGGCTACCTGCTCAGGGGATAGCCTGCTTGCCCTCTGCCTCTGTCCCTCTTCCTGCTCTCTTGCTCACTGGCTCTCGATCTATCTCAAATAAATAAAATCTTAAATAAAATAAAATTATAAAACCAATTATGCTCACTGTAAAAAACAAAAACGATAAAACCCAACAAACCTGCAAATAGTCCCCTTTGGGAACCAGGGCGATCCAGTTCCACTGCGTGACCTTAGGCAAAGCACAGGTCTGCCCCAGCCACCCCCTGACCCTGTTTCCCAGTTTGCAAGACATGAGATTGTTGCTGAAGTTAGATGGGATTCTTCCATCATTCCTGTGTATAGCCCTGGAGTGGAAAGAGGGGGCGGAGGTTTCCAGGGAGTGTAAATTGACACAACCCTGTCATCTCAACCAAATAATCCCAAATCTCATCACTCTACTTTTTGGAGTCCAGTATCGACTACCGTAACCCAAAGCGCCAGCTCTTAACTTGTTCCAGAACAATGACCTGTCCATGGAAGGCCTTCAGTGAACACTGATTAAAATGACTAGATAATCCCCACAGTTTAACTCTCCTAGTCCGGGAGCGTCTAAGGCAAAGCCTCACCTTGGCGCCCATTTCTTAGAATGGGGAGCTTCTGTAAGTGATCAACTCTAACAGTGAGGTGCTTTAAGATCCCTTTCTGGGGCTCCCTCTGGGCTGATAAGCCACTAGGCCCTTCTTTACCAGTTTCTACCTCCTAAATTCAGGGCCTTAGCCCCCCAAGTGCTTACGCGTCTGAAAACTTGAGATCCAGCCACTAGCTGCCACATTCCCAGGTTTATCCTACTTACAGCGGTTAAGTAGCAAGTATAGCGTCTGGGAGGTTTGGCTATCAATCCCAGCCCCCTCTCACTAATTATTTTGGCAAGTTACTTAGCCTGAGACTAATATGGATAACAGCCATGCTTACCACATTGGGTGTTGTGCGGAGAAAATGAGAAGTTGGGAAAGTACTTGGCCCCATGCCTAGCATCCAGTAAAATTCTCCAACATGGCATTTGGAGGCCTTCAAATTAGAGCAGAGAGCTGTTCGTTTAGTACTATTTGCCCACCCCTCTGCTGTGCTCTTTGCTTACTACACGTGGAAGACGTTTAAATCTGTTTCTTTTTAATTCAGAGTGTAAGCTTAATGAGACAGGGATTCTTGTGTTTTGTTTCTAATCAAATTCCTACAACAGTGTCTGAGATATGCTAGGCGCTGAGAAAATATTTGCCTATTTTATGAAAAGATAAACAGCAGCCCCTTACCCTATCGATCCCTACCCCCAATTCCCACTCTCTTGAGGCTGTTTCCACATCTCCCTAGAATCTGCACATTTCTAAATAATGTACTTTCTCATTTGTAGTTTCAGGAATCTTAGCGACTGTCCTTCATTCATACATATACACTTCTCCATCTTCTGATTATAATTTCTTATAAAAAAGGAACACCTGGCTGGCTCAGTCAGTAGAGCATGCCACTCTTGATCTTGGGAGTGAGGGGGTGTGAGTTCAAGACCCACACTGGGCAAAAAATAAAACAAAATGTCTGTCAAAGCAATATTGAACATTTACATTACAACTTTGTAAATATTTATAGCAGCGCCACATTGTGTACTATGATTACATTTGTTTTGGGGTAATCAATCCAGGTTGGAAGAGGATGAGGGAAAACATAAAAGAGGGTATTTGATGTACTTGAACAAAAGGAAACTTACATTTAAGACATTGGCACTAACAAAAAACTACACATGTGAAAAACAAGGCAATTATGAACTATAAGGAACAACAACAAAAATATACAATTGTCAGAATGGCAAGGAGTATATTATAGAGTACTACGTGACTGTTCTCATATATGTAAAGCACCTTCAGAGAGCTTTAGAACACTTACGTGCCATACAAGGAAAAGGAATTGAAGTTCGAGGCTCAGGTAGAGGCTGATTTAAATTCCAGCCTGGGTTGTGCATTTGGTAAGTAGCTTCTTGACCTTAAGCAAGTCACAACTCTCAGGGACTGGTTCCCAAGGGACAAGTATGACTGTGCAGGGCAGATGTAAGGATTAAAAGAGCTATTATTGCATGTAAAGTGTTCAGCACAATGCCTGGCTCCTTTTAAGTTCCAATACAGAAGAGCTGTTATTACGAACAGAGTATTTTCAACATGCTATCCTGTCAAAAGGGAAAACTCCAGTAAGTCTAAACCAAATGGACTTTTGGGGGGGGTGGTGAGGAGTAGCAGACACACAAGTGCTTCTTTTCGAAGGAAATATTAGAATCAAAAGTGTGATGTCCCTTCTAAGAAGTCAATTTCCAATCAGTATATTGCCTGTATTAAAACTAAAACTTCGGGGGGGGGGAAAAATCACAGAATACATTTGAAGTTCTTTTACATCATATTCATTTTTTTCAAGTCTTTTCCAAGAAGAACCCTTCTGGTGATAATAAAAAACTTCCTGTTAAACATTAATAGACATTCTAGATCGGCATTGTCCACTGTAACTTTCTGCAATTACAGAAATGTTCTATGTTTGCATAGCCTAATCCCATAGGCACCAGCCATACAGGACTACTGAGGACTTGAAATGTGGCTAGTCCAAACAAAGAAATTAATTTTAAATGTTTACAGTTTTAATTAATTTAAATGTAAACAGCCACATGTGGCTAGGGATCACCATTGTAGCCAGGTCAGCTGTATGATTTGGTTGCTCAAATGCCTGGAAAGATCTACATTTATATGAGTAGTAAGCAGTCTTAAGAGTTACTGCGCAGTTAACCATGTTTAATCAATTACATCAGCTGTTGAAAAATGATATAACAGCAAGATTAGTATAAGTATTTATAGATATGTACTATACTCAAACCTTGGTTTGGGATTAGGATATTAAAAGATCCATTCCACGTCTCACATTATGCAGCATAATTTTTTTTTTTTTTAAACTCCAGTGATTCCTGAAACATAAATACCTAAGCAAAAAAATCAACCAACTCTTTTTCTCTTTTTTGATTGGTATGAAACAGCCACATCAGCAGCTGACTGGCACATACCAGGACATGGCGACATCACTTAAGTCCTAGCCTTGCCCAGGTGCATAGGTATGGGTTTATTCTGCTCGTCCCAACACAGCAGGAGCTCCCTTAAAAAAGCAGGGAGTATGTAGAAAACAAGTGGCCTGTTTTATAAAACTCTAGATTTATTCAAAGTGTTAAAAGATTTCACTCTCCCCTCCAAAATACTTTACATTTAAAAAAAAATGAAACTGTTCTATTTTCTCAGCCTCTGTACAAGCTGCTGCTTCCCTTTCTGTGCACCAGCTTCTGCCCCTCTGACCCCTCTCCCCTCCCTCCTTCACTCTCAATATTGCTATAAGTTTGTTTATAATAGACTCTCCTTCCCCACAGCCCTCCACGTCCTGCCCTGCAGATGTAGCTTCCTTTCCAGACTTCAGGCCCTTGGCTGCAGGCAAGGCAGGTCCGATGGGCAGGATACTCAGGCAATGTCTGAAGGGCAGAATGCTTTGTGCTTCTGGGACGAAGGCTGATTGGCTTTTTTCTTGATCAAGTGGAGGATCATTGCTTTTTCCTCTCCATGGACATCTGCTGAGGGCCAAATATTTGGCTTGGGGTTGCGCACAGCTGGGCAGCCCTGCCCCATCTCCAGTTTCCCCCAGGCATAGGTCCGTGACAGCTGGGTCTGACCACCATACCATTTGTCTGCCTGTGGATTGTGAAGGACAGAGAGTGGCACATGGCTAGAGTAGGGCTTGATGATTCCCAACGTGGGCACCAAACCCCCACGAGAGGGAATTCTGGTTTTTGGCAGGCAAAACCAGGGTCAGCCAGGACCATGGGAGGTAGGGATGAGGGGGAAAGGTCTAATCACATAGCTCTGGGGTGAGCAATGTTCCGGCTGCCAAAACCTCCTCCCCTCTTCCATTTCCCCCCACTCCCCTTCATCCTGTAGGTTGCAGGATGATTCAGGAAAGGAGGACGGAAAAGAGGAAAAGGATTCTGTTCTGCTGATAGGAAAAAGGCAGGAGATGACAGAGTACTCGGGGCGGCGGGGGGGGGGGGGGGCTGTTGGAATCTGTAGTCATCATAGCTTCCCAGTTTTAGGAGGGAGAGTGGTGGGGCCGGGAGCAAGGCCCGCAGAGGCTTCATCAGCTCTGTTCTTTGTCCTTGACTAGTAAGACTGTGTGCTGGCCCCCACTGGACACTGATAAGACCACACGGTTCTCCAGCTGTTTGCCTGTCATCTCCACCGGGCTCCAGGCATCCTCCTCCTGCCCTGTGCCCAGCTGGTAGTTGGTGCCCATGCCCCAGGCGAAAACACGACCTACAGGGGAGAGAAATGGGGTAGCTGTCTCCAGGATCCCTAGCCCCATCTTTTATACTGTGAGAAGCCTGGAACATGAGGGTGAATTTTGGCTTTGGCCCGTAGCAGCCTAGCAATGCCCCAGCCTCTGGGAGTTCAGGGAAGGTGGGAGAAGCCAAAGAGATGATAGATTAAAAAAATAGCTTTGTCAAGCAGAGACAACAGTCCTTACACATTGCTAAAGACTTCTCCCTGCTCCTAGGCATGGCATTCAAGGCTCTACGTGACTAGCCACTCCCCAAACCCATACCACCTGCCATTCCAATGACCTTAGAGACTGATCTGGATGTTCCTGTGCCTGGGATGCCCTCCACTGCTTATCATAAAGGACTGAACGTTTAAAGTTAGTACAAGCACCACTTCCTCAGGAACTCTTCCCAGGTAATTCCAGGTCAAGTGCTTCCATCAGCTCCAGACTTCTCAAAGTATCTGTGGCTATCCCACTCACCCACTCAGGGTTTGGTGACCACCTGGTTCATACCCTCCTAGGCTGTGCCTGCTAGAACCCTAGTGACTAAGCCTTCTCTCTCCTAATAGAAGTCTAAGTACAACTCCCTGGGAACCTGGCACATACTAGGTTGTAAATAAAAGGGTCACCTTGGTGGAAAGTGTAAAGAGAAGCCTGAGTTAAGACTCTGGAGACCTGGGGGCACCTGGGTGGCTCAGTGGTTAGGCCTCTGCCTTCGGCTCAGGTCATAGTCTCAGGGTCCTGGGATCGAGCCCCGCATCGGGCTCTCTGCTCAGCGGGGAGCCTGCTTCCCCCCCTCTCTCTCTCTGCCTGCCTTTCTGACTACTTGTGATCTCTGTAAAATAAATAAAAATCTTAAAAAAAAAAAAAAAGACTATGGAGACCTGGATTCAAGTCCTACTGCCTGTGTGGGCCTCAGTGGTATATCTCTCCTTACTATTCTCCTATGCTACGAAACATATCACCCTTATGAAAATAGTTTGTTTACTCATTTTATGTTCATCAAAGCCAGAGCTTCTGACAGGAGAAAACAAGGTCCTCACAAACAGTGCTCTCTGCATCTCAGCTCCGTTTAATCACGGACATCAGAGCCTGACGAGCAGTCTGGTAAGAATCATGTCCCCTAAGACACAACCACACCGAGGGTGGGCAGCCCCAACTCACCATCCTTGGTCACAGCATACCCCACGGAAGCCCCACAAGCCACCGAGGAGACGGCAGGGAGCCTGGAGATGAGGGTGGGTATGCTCTTCTCCTCAGCACCCTCCCCAAGGCCCAGCCGCCCATACTCGGCCCGGCCCAGGCTGTAGGCTTTTCCTGTGGGAGGAGGGAGGAGAGATGAGGAGGAGCAGAGGGCATGCTCCAGGTAGGCCTGGGGCGTTCCCATATCCACGGGAGCTGGTCCCCACTCCCAGAGTGGTGAGAAGCAGGTGTGCAGCATGTGTCCAGGGAGGCCTGGGAGAACCCCCGTAGGACCCCACTGAGCTCATACTTGGATGAGTGCCAGGGCTCTGGGGGATGGGGATGGCTCTCATGGACCCACATCTGACCCAACCCACGGAGCAGGCCCAGGTTCCAAGGACCCCGGTCTCAGGAGTCTGGCTGGGCTATGCCCAAGGAATACCCCACCCCCACCCCAGCGGCCCCACCTTCCGAATCCATGCAGACTGTATGATGCTGGCCGCCAGAGAAGCCCACCCAGGACTTGGTAGAGTTCTTGAAGGATGTCAAGTTTTGGGGTACAAAGCAAGATTCTGTGCCCGGGGTTCCTGGGAGGAAAGGGCCAGGAGAGAACTGTCAAGGGTGAAGCTGTCCAAGGAGCTGTCCTTCTTCATCCCCTCACATGCTGAGGCCGCCTCCCCCACACCAATACCAAGGTATAGATCTTCTCAGTTTATAGAGAGCAAAACTATGGGTCTGAGGCATAAGCTGACCCCAACAAGGGTGCCCAGCAAATGAGTAGTGAAGCCAGGATTGGAACCCAAGTCACTCTGGGCTGTGCCAGATGTTGGGCTTGGAACTCACCGAGCTGATGATAGTTGGAGAGGCCAAAACCATACACATGGCCCTCGCAGGAGATGGCAAAGGTGAAGTAGGCACCACAGAAGGCATCCTGGAATCTCACATGACCCCGGCTTCCTCTGGATTTCAGCATCACACACTTGGGGACCAGGAGTCGTTCTGTAGGCAGAGAGGAGACCGGGGTCAGTGGCAGACACACGCACCTTCTCTCTGTCCTGTGCGTTTTTCCCCATTACTACAGCCCTTGGAGGGAAGCTAAGCAGGGATTCTTCTTCCTTTTCCCCATTTAAAGAAGAGGAAACTGAGGTCAAGAGAGTGCAAGTGCCTCACTCAGACTCCCCAAGTCATAAAAGGTAGCATTTACATGGAACTGACCATGTGCCAAACGTTCTTCTACGTTAACTTATTTCACTTCACCACAACCCGATGAAGTATGTTTAGAGATGAGAAACATCCAGTACGTTTAGAGATAAGAAAACTACAGCCAGTAGGTAGAAGAACCAAGATTCAAATCCAGGGTGGTCTGGCTCTAGAGTCAGAGATCTCACCTACCACTGCAGGCCTATCTAATGCAAGCCTAAACACACAGAGAGAATCCCTTCTGCTTCTGACATTCTCCAGGGGGTGGCTTGCCTAGCTGCCCTGCCAGAAGGACCTAAGCCACCTACCAAGGCCCTGCCGGCCACCACGGTTGGCAAATAATTCAGGCACACGGCCCAGCTGGCCCTGCTCCCCGCAGCCCAAAGTGTAGAGGTCACCATCAGCTGTCAGCATCACCAAGTGGTCATTTCCTGCGGGGAGAGGAAGGCAGAGGATACAGGGCTTGTCTGTAAGGCCTAAGACCAGGCCTGTCCTGGAACGAATTCTCCAGCTCCTGCCTAATGTGAGTACCCCCAGGCTCACCTGAGGCCACCTTCACTACAGGCTCAGTCAGCTGCACGTGCACGGGCACCATGCTCTTCTTCATGGGCTCCAAGAGTCCAATCACACCGTTATTGTCCTGGAAGGCCAGACAGAGCACTTACCGGCTGGTCCTGTCTGCTCCAGACCAGCCAGGTCCAGGCTCGCAGCAACCCCAGAGCTGTCTGGTGAAGGGGGCTGGGGCCAGATGAGAATGAGGCGCTGGGCAGGAGCCAGGACAAACAGGGAAATACTTCATGAGTGAAATGCTATGTGGCTTGTGATTTGCATTAAAATAACAAAGGAATAGGGTAGTGGATGGGAGTAGAGAGAAATAAGCTTGGCCACAAGCTGATGACAGTGGAGGCAAGTAGATGGCTATTAGGTATTTTTCTGACTACTTTCAGGTGTTTGAAATTCTCCATAAGAAGTTTTAAAAACAGGGATGCCTGGGTGGCTCAGTTGTTAAGTGTCTGCCTTCGGCTCAGGTCATGATCCCAGGGTCCTGAGATTGAGCCCCTCATTGAGCTCCCTGCTCCATGGGAAGCCTGCTTCTCCCTCTCCCACTCCTCCTGCTTGTGTTCCCTCTCTCACTGTCTCTGTCAAATAAATAAATAAAATCTTAAAAAAAAAAAAAAAGGCTTAAAAACAGCCCTGATGAGGACACACCTCATCAGATTCCTTTATTTTTGACATTTTAAAATAAATACCAAAGTACCAAAACAATTTTAGTGCTGACTCTACTGTTTAAACTCCCTTGCCTCAGAAATTCTGAGATGCGACAATCCTTCCCATGTACCCCAAAACCCCTGATAGATGTAGAAGAGGGCAGGGGAGAGGGGAGGTTGAAGGCAGGGAGATGGGTGAGGACAGCAGGCTTCCAGGATCTGCCTCAGCCCAAAGGCCTCCTTGACCCACCCTTTTCCCAAGATAACACACTTCATAATATAGATTCAACGAAAGAGCCAGGGGTGTGGACAAGCCTGGATGAAGAGACCTGGGTCTGGGTCCAAGCTCTGCCTCCCAGCCTTGACTTCCCTGCCGTTAAGTACAACAGGTAGGTGGAGATGGATTATCATTGGGCTCTCACCAGTGAATTCTGCCAGCCCGCCCCCATGCAGTCTTCCAGACCCAGTCTTACCCGGAAGGAGCCCCAGAGGAAAACACGACCATCCTCAGTGAGGGCTGCTGTGTGACTGTCTCCTGCTGACACCTGTACCACTTTCTCTTGCAGTTCTACTTTCCCGGGGACCATCTCTGAGCCCTCCACTGATGTGTCCCTTCCCAGGGCACCCTCATCGTTGCAGCCAAAGGAGTAGACCTGTGCCCAAGATACCCCCATTAGTGCAAGTCTGGCTTCAGTCCATTCTTGTTTAGATTACTCCCTGTGCAGCTGACCAGCTCCATCTCCACAGAGTAATGTGTGTGGTTCAAAGCTCCTTCCTCAAGCCCTCCAACCCCAGGCCCAGACCAGTCTTGGGCCACCAACCCCAACCTACCTGGCCACTTTTGCTTAGACACACAGTATGCATGCCCCCAGCCTCGGCTTGCACGATGTCTTCCGGAATGGGCACCAGAGCTGGCTTCTTTCTCTCCATCACATTCTCGCCCAGCCCCAGCTGGCCCACGTCACCCTGGCCCAGTGTCAGCACCATGCCTGGTTCTGTGCTGTGGGACCTATGGGAGACTGAGGGGTGAAGAAGACAGCCCTTGAGTGTGCAGGATGACAGGAGAGGAGGGGTCGCTGCATGGGCTCTGGGACCACAGACGCCTGGGTTCAAGCCCTTGCTCTGCCACAGACCAGTCATAGGAACTTTCTAGGAAGCCTAAGTCTCCTCATCTATAAAATGTGAACAGCAAAGATAACTATGTCACAAGGTTTTTGTGAAAATTAAAAACTGAGCACGTATTAATATGAGGGAGGACATGGAAACATGAAGACACTCAATATTGTGAAATGAATCTTGATGGGGAGGGGAAGAGAACAGTGAGGATACAGTTTTCCTGAATAGCTCTAAGTTCTCAGGAGTCCTGGTGCCAACAGTGAGGACTCAGATAAGGTCTACCCTTTATTGGCTCCTTATTCTATGAATGTTAAGTTGCTTTGTAGTCCCCTAAGTTATACTACAGACCTTCCACATTTAGGCTTCTGTTTTATAGGAAAGGAAAGAGAGACTCAGAGGTTAAGTAACCCTCCCAGAGTCATGGAGCTAATAAACATGGAACCTACATGGGTCAGAGCACTGTCCCTAGCCACCACCCTCAGGCTGTGACTTAAGTCCTAGACATACTCCCACAGAACCCTTCCGCTCCTATCTGGGAGCAGACACGCAGCTGAAGAGGAAGGGGCAGGAGTAAGACAGAAGACAAGCATTTGTGAAAGATACAAGCCAACCAGTGGAAGGCACAGAGCCATCTGAGGGCCAATGGCGGACGCCCGCAGCCCTGGACAACCAATGGCGTCCAGCTCCTCCCCCTGGGGGTACGGCCACGGCTGCCAGGGCCAGTACCGCTACGCAGAGGGTGCCCTGGGCAGGGAGCCACCTGGTCGGGTTTTCTGGTCAGGAGGGCTCGGCCTCTGGGCACCTGGAACGCGATGGGAGGCAACGGCCCTCACTGCCTGGTTACGATGGTCTGCAAAAGACAGACACTGTCTGAGTGTGGGTCCACACTATTCCCTCCCAGATTGGGGGTGGACTTTTCTCCTCCCCGTCTCCCTCCAGGATCCCAGGAAAGAGCAAAGCACAGGTACCTCCCTCAAATGCTACCAGGATGTTATCTCATTTTCCTCTTAACAGCCCAGCGAGATTGGTGTTCTTTCCTCTACTTTATGAATGGGTTACTTCAAGCTCAGAGAGATTAAGTCACCTGCCCAAAACTACACGGCTAGAAAGTGGCAGAGCCTGGACTTGAACCCACTTCTGGAAGTCAATGGTCTTAGCCGTAGTATATTACTGCCTGGAGCAAAGCCCTACCTAGGGTCTTAACCCCCCCCCCCCGGCCCCCCCCCCCAGTACTGCCTGAGTGCTTGTAGACAAGTCTCTGCTCCTTTACAACTGCCGAGGGTAGGATTCAATAAGCTACAAGAGACCCTCCATCTGGGTGGAGTTCCTGGGCTTCTAGGCCCCTCACCTTCAGATGTCAGGGGGAAGGAACCCAGTCCTAGATTCTGGGGGCTCCAAGAGGTCCCCCATTCAGAGACAGAGGCCAACACCAACTTACCCTTCACCTTCTTGCTTTTAGGGAGAGCATCTTCTGGGGGTGACCTTCTCTTGGCTATACGTTTGGGTGGCATCTTCCTTTCCTGAAAAACCAAGGCAAATATTCCATCTCAGAAATGGCAGTCATTTTCCTGCTCTAACTAAGTAACCTTTACCAAAACCCCTAAAAAGGGTAAGAGGAATTCTGACAATTCCAATTCTCAGAATTTATCTGAGAAGAACAAGAACAGAATAGTGGATACACCCAAAGTTTAGGTTTCATACATATTCTCTACTGTATTCTTCCTAACAGTAACCAAAAAAAAAAAAGGAGCATCTTATATACTCCATGGTAGGGGGTGCCTAGGAAATATGCCATATATTCAGGATAGAATAATATGAGGCCATTAAAACTGACGCTTTCAGAGATTTGTTTATTGAATAGGAAGATGTTTGTTGCCAAATAATATAAGCAGCTTGAAAAAACAGTCCATCATCCCATAAAAAAAAAGGCATACACATGCAAAAATAGGTACACAAGACTCTGTGGTAGGAAATATATTCACTATTAACAATGGTAACCTCTGGAAAATGGGATTATGGACACTTATTTTTTTTCTTTGTACCTTGCTATATTTTTTTTTTAAAGATTTTTTTTATTTATTTATTTGACAGACAGAGATCACAAGTAGACAGAGAGGCAGGCAGAGAGAGAGAGAGGGAAGCAGGCTCCCTGCTGAGCAGAGAGCCCGATGCGGGACTCGATCCCAGGACCCTGAGATCATGACCTGAGCTGAAGGCAGCGGCTTAACCCACTGAGCCACACAGGCGCCCTGTACCTTGCTATATTATCTAAGATATCTGACAAAGAACTTTACATGTCTTTTTAAATTATTTATTTTAGGTTTACTTATATATTTCTGTAATTTCTCCACCTGTGAGATTCAAACTCATGACCTTGAGATCAAGAGCTGCATGCTCTTCTGACTGAGCCAGCCAGGCACCCCTATTTTTTATTTTATTATAAAAATTTAAAACCTTGAAGAACCAAAACCAAGTTAGTATCTCTCACAGCTCCCCTCAACCCTGAGATAACCAACAGTAACTTTGGTAAAGCACTATTGTTTTCAGACCAAAAGAAAAACCAACCAACCAACCAAACAAATAAAAGCTATTCTCATTATACAAAACCAAACCAGACCACCTGTGCCCTCTGATCCAAAAGTGCCACTACTGAGAAGACACTGGCTTTCCTAAACAGTCCAATTAAGAAATATACTTAGGGTGCCTGGGTGTTAAGCAGCTGCCTTCAGCTCAGGTCATGATCCCAGGGTCCTGGGATCCCCCGAGTCCTGCATGGGGATCCATGCTCTGCAGAGAGCCTGCTTTTCCCTCTGCCTGCCGCACCCCCTGCTTGTGCTCTCACGTGCTCTCTAGCAAATAAATAAAATCTCGAAAAAAAAAAAAAAAAGAAATAAACACTGTATACACTCACCAGTGGTTACAAAAAGGGGAAAGGAAAGCACTGAGTGGCAAGAAAGTTTCTTGGACCTAGCACCATCCAGGACAGCTGAGGGCTTTGGCCCCAAATGGCTCCCTCATTTGGCTGCTGCTGCCCCACAACAGTCTCCCTGTCTTCCTCAAGGCTGCTCCCAGAGACACTCTCCCCAGCTCTCTCAGTTCCAATCCAGCCCAAACTGTGTCCAAAGCCTTCTTTCTCCACATACCCAGCCCCAGAAATAAATCCTTATTGAGCCCTGGTCTTTAAGGTTGTGAAACTGTCTAAGCCTGGGGCTCTCCAATCTGGACTGCAAAGGTTCTGGAGTGGCTGGCAGGGGTCAGTGCCCTTCAGAGCTACCCTGATGTGGAAGTGGAATAGCCTGTGCCCACGGAGAGCCTCAGGGCCAGAATCTTTCTAGGTGCTTGACGTTGGGCAGAATTACTTAATCTCTTCATGATTCAGTTTCTTCCTCAGTAAAACAGGGATAATAATCGTACCTACATCTTTGTTATTGAAGATTAAATGAGCTAATTCTGTAAACTATACACTCATATTGGTATTATTTTTTTTTAAAGGTTTTTATTTATTTGACAGACCGAGATCACAAGCAGGCAGAGAGGCAGGTAGAGAGAGAGGAGAAAGCAGGCTCTCCACAGAGCAGAGAGCCCAATGCAGGGCTCGATCCCAGGACCCTGGGATGATGACCTGAGCCGAAGGCAGAGGCTTTAACCCACTGAGCCACCCAGGCGCCCCCTCATATCGGTATTATAACATCTAGGGACACCTGGGTGGCTCAGTCGGTTAAGCCGCTGCCTTTGGCTCAGGTCATGATCCCGGGGTGCTAGGATCGAGTCCCACATCGGGCTTCTTGCTCAGTGGGGAGCCTGCTTCTCTCTCTGCCTCTGCCTGCCTCTCTGCCTGCTTGTGCACACAGTCTCTCTCTGACAAATAAATAAAATCTTCAAATATAACATCTAGACCCTGCCCCAGGCAATGCCTGAGCACAGCTCTAATCTAATCTAACCCACCTCTCCTCCCTTTTTCAGTTAAGGGATGAGACTCTACCCAAGACTATAAACCAGAGGGAGAACTTCAAGAGCCCTTCCTGGGCTCAGCTGTGGGCCTAACCTCCTCCCCATCTCCTCCTTCCGGCAGGTCCTAGAGCATCATCCTCTCCCGCTCCCCACTGCATGGTAATGAACACAAGGCCAATGGCCTCTGAATTTCTCAGCACACTTCTGCTTACTATCCTGGCGGGGAACAAAGGACTGAAGAGAAGGAAGCAGCCAAAGGTTCAGAACCCTCCAAGCCTGTGTAGGCTGAGCTTCCTCTACAGGTTGTGACAGGCCTGTTCTGACTCTGATGAGGTGGCAGTTCTGAATGTCACCCAACTTTTATTCTTTTGGGGTGGGACTCCTCTCTTTGGGACCCACCTCTTTGAGACCCCCCCCACCCCTTACCATGCTAAAGATGCACATTTTCTGGGATTAGAGGGAACTGGATTCATCTGCTAGAGCTGTGGCTTGTTCACCCCGGCTTTTGTGACCCTGGTTGGCCAGCAGCCTTGACCTCTGAGCTGTATCCTCTTCTGTCGGGGGGAATGCTATGACCACCTCTCAGAGCTGCTGTCAAAACTGAATGAAATGTTGTAATGGACTCTGCAGTGCCAAGCACACAGTAAGTACGCAAGACATGGCAGCATTTATTCATTTGTTCTACAAATATTTGAGTGCCTCTTACCACTGCTTGGCGTTGGGCCACATGTGGCAAGGATAAAGGAGACCAACCCTCTCCCTGTTCTCATGGAGCTTACATTGTAGCAGGAAAGAAACATTACTGATAGTGCTGAGTGAAATAAGCAAGGAGACATAAGAGATAACTTGGGAGTGCACAACAATGTGAGTGTGCTTAACCACGCTGACCTATATGCTTAAACAAGGTTAAAGTGGAAAAAATGGTGAAAATGGTAAACTTCATGTATATTTTATCACACCAAAAAAAAAAAAAACAAAAAAAAAAAAACGAAAGAAAAAGAAAATAACTTGGGGTAGGGGGAGGGAGTGGTGAGGGAGATGCCACGTTTAAGCTAGGACCTGAAATCTGAGAGAAACCTGGCACTGCAAGACCAGGACAAAACTGGCCTGGGATACGGTGTGGTAAGTTTGGGAACTGGGAGAGGCCAGCGTGCTGCAGCTGGAGAACTGGTCAGATGGCAAGAAGTGAGCAGGGGCTGGATCATGCACGGCTTTCTAGGGAAAACAGAAAACTTTTAAGAAAGTCTTCATCAGATTTACACTCTTAAGTGGCTGTTCTGGCTACTCTAAAGAACCTGGGATGGACTGGAAGAGGCCATTGCAGGCATCCAAATGAGAGATGATGGTGACTTGACTGGGTCTGTGTGAGCTAAGAGAGGAAAAGGAAACAAAACAGATCAACTTAGGAGACAGATTTGATTTGCGGATTAGATGTGTGGAGTGAGGGAGAGGGAGGGATCCAGAATGACTTTCTTCATCCTGAAAGAAATCCAGTGGATCCCGGGCAGACCTCCCCAGGATCCCCCTATAAGCCTGGCCAAACACAAAGACTCCCAGGCCTTGGCTTAAATGACTAGGAGAATGGAATGGGGCACCTGGCTGGCTCAGCTGGTGGAGCATGTGACTCTTAAATCTCAAGGTTGTGAGTTCGAGCCCCACACTCGGTAGAGATTACTTTTAAATTTTTTTTTTTTTTTTTTAAAGATTTTATTTATTTATTTGATAGACAGAGATCAGAAGTAGGCAGAGAGGCAGGCAGAGAGAGAGAGAGGAAGGGAAGCAGGCTCGCTGCTGAGCAGAGAGCCCGATGCGGGGCTCGATCCCAGGACCCTGGGATCATGACCTGAGCCGAAGGCAGAGGCTTAACCCACTGAGCCACCCAGGCGCCCCTCGGTAGAGATTACTTAAAAAAAAAATTGACTTGGAGAATGGCAAACTTCTATTTAGTGAGGTGGGAGAACACTGGGGGACAACCGGGGAGGAGAGACCCAAGAGCCCCATTTTACCAGATGTTTTCATTAAGTCCGAAGTCTTTGGGAGCCAGCAAGAGGCGATGTTAAGTATGCAGAGCTGGGTGGGTTAAGGGGTGTGGGATAGAACAGGTATCCCTTAGTTTCAGGTAGACAGCCTGTACCTCTGGCCAAGTTGGCAGCCAGTTCACTGTGTCCAAGGCCCTGTCCTGCCAAAGGTAAATCTTCCGTCAGTTCTTCAGAATGACCTGTAGAGGACAGCTGTGACGGGGAGGGAGATGGTGCCATAGTGCAGAAAAGTACTCACAGCAAGAAGTGAAAACACAGGGAAGAGAATTATGTCAGCATACTGGTGCTGATGCTAGGCTGACCTGTAGGCAAGGTGTGGAGTGGAGACGGAAAATAAACATGAGGTGATTGGTATCACGGGGCACTAACAAAAACATGTGTTCCTGTGGGCTGGAATCCAGTGAACATCTCCTTAGCCACCTGTGTTTTGGTGAACATTGTGGGGCATCTCACTGCAAGCTAAGCACACTGATCCTACTTTACAGATGAGGAAGCTGAGGCTCGGAAAGTTAAGAGTATCTCACCCAGGACTGGGGGAAGAAGTGAAGGTCTCAACCAGGTTGGTCAGACTCCAAAGCTGGTGCCCTTGTCAGCTTCCTCCCCAGGCTCCCCAGTCTCTCAGGCTACCTGGGAACTGTCTCTCATACCCTCTCCCCAAGAAAAGATAACCCCTTGGCTCTGGTCTTCCTGATCCCCACCCCATGTCATTCCGTAAGTCAGTCATGATCTTTCTAAACCTCAGACCTGAAACAAGCTGCTTTCTTGCTCAGACTCCCCAGTGGTTCCCTCTGCCTGGAAGACAAAGCCCACATTTCTTAGCTTGGTGCGAAAGGCCTCCAGAGTCTGGTACTGATATAACATACGGCCTCATCCCTTCTCTATCACAACCTCCTTTTGCTTCCTACACAATCTCAGACTGCTTACTATTCTCTCCAGACCATTTGCATCTCTATTCCCATCCCTCATCCTACTGGAAGAATGTCTACTCAGTCCCAAATCCACCTCCACTGGTAAACATTCCTGGTCCCTCCCCTCATCCTAAACTAACCATTCTCTCCCAGAGAAACTGGGACAGACTTCTGGACCCTAACTACTCCATAGTTTACGTGTCTGTCCATCATACCAACCTACTCCTTGAAATACGAGCCACTCTCAGGTACCGGCCACTCCTATTTTCTGTATGCCAACAGCCTTCTACTTGTCACCACAAGCAGAAGAAGTACTATCACTCCTAAGTCAATTGATGGGCCTGAGGCTCAGAGAATACAGCCAGTAAGAGAGAGTCAGGAATAGAACCAAGGTATAGCTAGCTGATTGACTTAAAACAAAAACAAAAACCAGGTTGGCCAAAGGCAGGCCATGATCCAGGCAGGGGTGGAGGCAGCCCAGGCAGGCCTCCCCAGAATCCATGAGCTTGGCCAAACACGACAAGTGAGGGCAGAAGCCAGCTGAGTGGAAGAGGGTGGTGAGACCAGAGAGAAGACACTGAGGCAGTTTGGGTCTGAGTGGGTGGGCCAGGTGGGTGTGGGAGCCACTGAAGGACCTGGGGAAGGACAGACCTGAGTTCTCTGTGAGTCTCAGAATATATGTCTCTCAGACAGAAGACTCTAGGTACTGCAGAGTCTGTTGTGAGCAATCCCAGAGGCAGGGCAGGGGATGAAGGCACCCCTAAAGGGTGGAGCCCTGGGGGCACCTGGCTGGCTCACTCAGAAAAGCAGGCAACTCTTGATCTCAGAGTCGTGAGCTGGAGCCCCACAGTGGATACAGAGATTACTTAGAGAAAGAAAGAAAGAAGCTATAAATGAATGAATGAATGAATGAATGAGAAGAAAGAAAGAAAGAAAAGGTGGAGCCCAGCACCCATTACCCACCTGCATATCCTGGACTGTACAAATCAGTCCTTTGTATAGACTCTGGGTGAGTTTTCTTAACCACACACTAAGTGTCTGGGCTAGAAATAAGTAGCAATCTTTTGCCCCCACCTCTCATTCCCTAACAGAAAAACACAGCTTCCTTCATCAGCAGCTTACTGTCTGGGAGAAGAGTGAGACACAGTCACAAATAAGCAGAAGTCAGGTATAGAGTCAACTTCCACTAAGAGCCACCTACGATGCCCTCGGAGGCAAGTGTGATCACCCTGGTTTTATAAATAAGAAAGCTGAGGCTCAGCAAAGGTGACCCAAGTCACACAGGTGGGATGAGATCCCAGGTCTCCTGACCACTCCCCACCAGGGCCAGAGTACCCCCCACCCCATCTTTCCTCCCCTCTTCTCCCTGGGTTCCAGTTTCCTCATGTGGTGAATGAAGGTACACCAGACTAGACAGCCTACCAGGGGCCCGGTGTTCCTTCCTGTTGTGACCTCCTATGACCTCTCCACAGCCTTGTTTCTGCAAAGGAAGACAGGGCCCTCTCTGACCGCAGCAGCTGTCCTGGCCACCACCCCCACCTCACCAATTCAGAAGGCAGACACTTGCTAGTCTCGCAGGCTTAGGAATCTCTTTGTGACAATGGTCCTTGGGAGGAAAGGGAGGAGAGGGTCTCATGTGTCAACAAACACTTGCTGAGCTCCTGCTATGTGCCGGGCACAGCGCTGGCATACTTCATCCCAGGAGTTCCTCACCAGAGGAGCCCCCTTGTATACAGAACTGTGCCTGCGGGCAAGGGGCCTCAGCTTCCACCAATGTTAGAGCAGAATCACTGCTTTATGAAAAATACAGAATATTAGTAAATCTCACCCCATGCCTCTTACCTTTATTTTACAGATAAGGAGACTAACACCCAGGGAGATTAGATGGGTGGCCCAAGGGCACCCAAGTAGTAAGTTGCAAAGCTGAACAGTATTCCTGCTCTTGGGATGTCTTTGCAACAAGAGAAAGGTGAATTCATCTTTCCAGACTCCATTCTGATGCCCTTCTTGGGTGACACCCTCGCTGCCTCCTCCACCCCCACCCAGGGTTTCTTGGTCTTGCACTCCAGACCTTTCAAGACCCAGCCCTTGATGTGCCTTGTGCCAGACTTAAATCGGTGGTATTCCTGACCCCAACACTCACCTGTACCTTCATGCCTTTATGCAAAGGACTGGATGGACGACACTAACCCCTCCACCCCAGTCAGCTGAATAACTCCACTGTCCTTTCAAAACCCCATTCAAGAGTCACCTCACCTGGAAAGCCATCCTGACCCTCCTGAGCAGGGCTGGGTGGCCCCCTCAAGAGTTCCTGTACCACTCCATACACTCAACTTCTGCTAGGGCACACAAGTCACACTTGGTTGGAGCACCTCCATTACTATCTGAATGAATGAATGAATGAATGGTTCCACGGACATACTTCGATGACACCCCGGACCACGACTGAGGCCCCCAGATGGGTCTCCCCAAGGAGACCAGGAGCTCTGTAAAGGCCACACGGGGCCCTTCTCCCCACTGCTCCCCAGCCCTGCCAGCGCAGCACGGAGCAGCCAGTCAGTAAATAATCGGTTGACAGATGAGCTGATGCGGGGTTCACAGCACACCTCTCCAAGTGTCAACAGTCTTCATCCTGGTGCTTGTTGACGCTGAGACTTCTTTCCCTGAAGTCGACCTTCCCCAGCCTACCCTCGCGCTCCTCAAGCACACACTCTGGTCCGGCAGGATCCCTCCCCTTGCTCGGCCGAACGCATCCTCCAGACGAACGCTGGTCAAAACCACTTTCCCCGCTCCGGAAGCGCAGCCCTTGCCGGGGCGGCGGGTCCCGGGCCGCGAGGCGCGCGGCTCTGCGCCCAGCGGGGTCACCGCGGCCGCGCGCACTCAGCCGGCCGCGCTCGGACCGTTTGAATCTCCCGCCCGAGCGGGCGCCGCGGGCCGGGCGGGAGAGGCGCGGCGGCACAGGGGCCGCGCGGCCCTCGCTCGAGCCAGGCGGGGCCGGGCCCGCGCCAGGGCGCCCCGCGGGGCCGGGGACCCGCGCGCCCGCATCCGCGCCTTCCTGCCGCCCGGCTTCACGTGGGGCCGGCGCCGCCGACACGAGCGCGCGGGCAACGGCCCGGGCCCGCCAGGGCTCCGGCTGTGGCTGCTCCGCGCGCCGCCCTCCGCCTCGACCCGCCGCCCCGACCCTCCGCCCGTGACGGGCACGACCTACCTCGTTGCAGGTCCGCCACAAGCAACTCCTCGGCTCGCCGGCCCGGCCACGAACTGCCCCAGAGCATGCGCTCTGCAGGCCTCCGGCCCCGACCCGGGGCCAGAAAGGAAAACAAAGAGCCCGGCGGCCCCTGGCGGCCGCCCCGGGAAGTGCAAGTGGCGCGCTCGGGCTAGAGCGCTCTTGACAAGGCTCTTTCCGCCCCTGGCCCGCGGACTGTGGACTGTGGGTAACATATTTGGGAGGCTCCTAATCCCGACCAGTGAACTGACAATCAGAGACCACTTGAAACCAGAGTTTGGGAAGATCTGGTGGGGCAGGGACTGTACGGAGCAGAGAGATAATGATCTTCCCTGCTCTCAAAAGGGACCCAGTCAGAGAAAGATAAGAAATCAGACCATCAACAACCACGCAGGGTATCAGGATCAGCCTGGGGCTTAAGAAAGGCTTTCCAAGGCAAGTCTAAGAGGGCAGGGCATCTAGGAGATGCATCCCTTGTGATGACAGGGAGCGATGAGAACCTAGGGTGGTTGGGGGAAACTGCCAAGGTGTGACTTGAGCAGAGGGTGCCCGTGGGAGAGGGGAGAAAGCTCGAGTGGAGGGTCAGATCATGATGCAGGCCCTGGTGTGTCTAAGGAATACAGCTTCTGTCCTGAGAACAGTTGGGAGTTAGGGAAGGGATCTGAGCAAGGGAGTGACCTGAGCAGAGTTTTGTTTTAGAGCAAAATGGAAAATGGAGTTGGTGGGAGGGGAAACACAGAGGGGTGGGGTGGGGTGGGGGGCAAGAGAAGCAAAGGAGACCAGCTAAGAAGATGAGGGTGTGGATTGGGGTTGGGGCTGGAGATGGGAAAAAGACATCAAGCTGACTAGGTTCTCTTGTTAACACACTCCTTCTTCAGGATGGATACAAACTGTTCAGGATTTCAGGTGTTCCCGGAGGTGACCTCTCAGGTCATTTGACTGTGGCTGGGGATTTCTGAGATCAGGGCAGGGACCTCTGCAGAAGGGTATTTTCTCCATTTCATGTTGATTTTGACTCTGAAAGTCATTCAATCATACCCACACCCTAGAGGGACACTTTCTTTTTAAATTAACATATAATGTATTATTTGCCCCAGGGGTATGGATCTGTGAATCGTCAGGCTTACACACTTCACAGCACTCACTATAGCACACCCCCCCCAATTGTCTATAATAGATGGATACTTTTGATGAGTATTTACCAACTGAATTTCTCCTACTGATATGGACCCCACCCCAAAGTACTCCCCACCTTCAGGGTCTCTTACCTCTCCAAGTTTACCTCCGCCTCCATCATGGACTCCTCTTTGGGATAATATTCTGTGAAATTTCTCCAAGTTTCAACTCTGGATCTTTGATCTCTCTGCTGTCTTCTTCCAAGATCTTACTCATTCACATGGCTTAATATAATTTTAAGAATGATTATTATCACCCATTTTATCAAACCCTTTGCTAACTACAGAAACACATCCACCCATGTCCGTGAGCTTGTTTGTTCCTTACACAACATCATGATTGTTGGAAAATGAGAAAAATGGGGTTCATAGAGCTGAGGCAAGTTCTCTGGGGTCAGCACACAAGCAGAAGGGGACCAGAACTCTTGTTCTTTCAATGGAGAAGACAGCCCATTTGGTCTGGTTCTGACTTCCACCCTTCTGACAGCCCTATATCTCTTCCCAGAAGACCCAACACCTAAAATAAAACATGTTTTGTGTGGATCTAGACTCCCTTCCCAACTTCATCCTTACATCCAAGATTAAGGTTCTCTGAGAAGTAAAGATTTAATCCTTAACTTCTAATTCTTCCTTCTTTTCTTCTCTTCATGTTTCTGTTTCTGCCCCTCTGGTCTAAAGCTCCACCCTCCTGGCCTCTGGTCCTGCCTCTCATCCTTTTCCCTCCATTTTGTTCCTCCGAGGTCCCCACATTTGTCTCCCTAAATCATGGCTGTGAGAACTTGCCCTGCTTCAAAATCTTTAAAGACTCAGGTACTTCTTCACTGCTGTTCTTGGAACACCAGCAGCAAATGCCCCAGGCTGTTGATTTCCTATTCTTTCCTTCCCCTCTGCACTATACTCCGAAGATGTCCATGTTCATTCTATCTTCTCTCCTTTATCTGGGCTGTTTTCCCTCATGAGTGCCTTCCTTCCTGCCTTGCTAAGCTCTTGATATATCTTAAGGCTCCGTCCAGCCCCATCTCTGTGAAGCCTTCCTTGGCCCCGCTTCGTCTTTCCTATCCTGAACCCATATACTGATTTTAATTTCTTCACTTATATCATTGTTTTATTTATTGAAAGAAAACCATAAGGACAAACAATTGAAATTGGCCTAGGAACTGTCTCAAATGATAGAAGTGAAAGACGCTGAAAGTTACTATAGGGGCATCTGGGTGGCTCAGTCGGTTAAGTATCCGCCTTCAGCTCAGGTCATGATCCTGGGGTCCTGGGATTGAATCCTGCATAGGGCTCCCTCCTCCTCAGCAGGAAGACTGCTTTTCCCTCTCCTCCCCACTTATGCTCTCATGCTCTCTCTCTCTCTCAAATAAATAAACAAATAAATAAAACCTTAAAAAAAAGTTATTGTAACTTTATTCTGCACACATAAAAGTTAAGTAGAAGCATGGAAGATATAAAAAGACCAAAAGTTAATTTCTTGACAATATGTAAGATTGCAGATATACTGGATTGCTATTAACAATAGATTAGATATTGCAAAAACAATTATTAGTAAACTTGAGGGCATAGCAATAGAAACTATCCGAAATGAAAGACAGAGAAAAAGAATTTTTGAAAAATTGAAAATAGCATCAGTGAGCCATTGATACAGGAAAGCAAAGAGGAGCTGGGGCGACAATATATGAAGAAATAACAGCTTAAACATGTGCAGACTACAGACCTACAGATCTGTGATAGCTAATTTTGTATGTCTACTTGGCTAGGCTATGGTGGCCAGCTGTTTGGTCAAATGCCAGTCTAGATGTTGCTGTGATGGTGTTTTTTGGGTATGATAACCTTTAAATCTGTAGATTTTAAAGAAGCATATTACTGAGGCACCCGGGTGGCTCAGTGGGTTAAGCCTCTGCCTTCAGCTCAGGTCATGATCTCAGGGTCCTGGGATCGAGCCCCATATCAGGTTCTCTGCTCAGCAGGGAGACTGCTTCCCCTCCTCCACCTGTCTCTCTGCCTATTTGTGATCTCTGTCTCAGTCAAATAAATAAATTAAACCTTAAAAAAAAAAAAAAAGAAGCAGATTATCTCCTGTGATGTGGGTGGGGTTCATCCAATCAGTGGAAGGCCTTAAGGGAAGGAATTCTGACAAGACGCAACACCAGCTCTTGCTGGAATTTCTAGCCTGCCAAAGTGCTCTACAGATTTCTGACTTGCCAGCCCCCACACCTACGTGTGCCAATTCTTTAAAATAAATCTCCATCGGGACGTCTGGGTGGCTCAGTCATTAAGTGTCTGCCTTTGGCTCTGGGATCGAGTCCCACATTGGGGGGGTCTCTGCTCGGCGGGGAGCCTGCTTTTCCCTCTGCCTGCTGCTCCCCCTGCTTGTGTACACACACACACACACACACACACACACACTCTCTCTCAATCTCTCTCTGCCAAATAAACAAAATTTAAAAAAAAAAAATCTCTATCTACCTATCCGTACACAGACCCCCTGTTGGTTCTGTTTCTCTGGAGAACCTTGACCAACACAAAATCCAAGAAGCTTAAGTAACTCCAAGCACAGAAAAACAAGACACATCAAGATCAAATTACATAAGACCAATGATCAAAAATCTTAAAAGCAGTCAGAAAAAAAGACATGTTATATACAGAGAAACGAGACAAGGATACAATGCAAACAAGATGACAACAGAGCAACATCTCTAAAGTACTCCAGCAAAATTATATCTAATAAGGTATATCCAGCAAAACCATCTCTCAAAAATGAAGGTGAAAATAAGGGATTTTCTGGGACACCTGGGTGGCTCAGTGGGTTAAGCCTCTGCCTTTGACTCAGATCATGATCCCGGGGTCCTGGGATCAATCCCCGCTTTGGGCTTTCTGCTCAGCAGGGAGCCTGCTTCCCCTCTGCCCTCTGCCTGCCTCTCTGCTTGCTTGTGATCTCTGTCTGTTAAATAAATAAATAAAATCTTTTTTAAAAAAAGAGATTTCAGACATATAAAAGCTGAAAGAATTCATTACCAGTTGAACCACTGTAAAAGAGATATTAAAGGAAGACCTTTGGGCACAAGGAACATGATACCAGACGAGGATCTGGATCTACACAGAGGAATGAAGGGCACTGGAAAATTCCTTATTTCACCTTCATTTTTTTTTTTTAAGATTTTATTTATTTATTTGACAAACAGAAATCACAAGTAGGCAGAGAGGCAGGCAGAGAGAAAGGAAGGGAAGCAGGCTCCCTGCTGAGCAGAGAGCCCGATGCGGGGCTCGATTCCAGAACCCTGAGATCATGATCTGAGTCGAAGGAAGAGGCTTAACCACTGAGTCACCCAGGCACCCCTCACCTTCATTTTTGTTGTTGTTTTTTCCCCACCCCCACCCCCTCACCTTCATTTTTGAATGATTGTTTTCTTTCTTAAAACTTTAAAAAGGATAATTGCCTGTTTAAACAAAATAATGTATTGTGGGTTTTATAACATATATAAAAGTGATACACATGACAACAGTAACTAAGACTGTGGGGTGACAAACGTATTGTTCTTATACTACCCTAAGTGATGTGATAGAATACCAATGTGAACTCTTATAAGCTGTATACTTATGTATATGTATATATAGATGTATACTATAGATGTATACTATGAACCCTAAAGCAACCCCAAAAATAACAAAACAAAGTTATACCTAGTAAGCCAACAAAGAAGGTAATATAGAATCAGGGAAAAAAACAAAAAACAAACAAACAAAAAAACCTCTTTTTTTTTTTTTTTTTTTAAAGAGAGAGGGAGGGCAGTGGGAAAGGAAGAGAAAATCTTAAGCGGGCTCCACACCCAATGCGGTGCTCAATGCAGGGTTCCATCTTTGAACCTTGAGATTATGACCTGAGCTAAAATCAAGAGTCAGACACTTAACCAAGTGAGCCACCCAGGCACCCAGTACTCACTTTTTTAAAATGATTTACTTATTTATTTGAAAGAGAGAGTGTGCATTAAACATGGGGGGAGGGACAAAGGGAAAGGGAGAGAGAGAATCCCAATCAGACTCCCTGCTGAGCGAGGAGCCTGATGTGGGGCTCCATTTCAGGACTCCAGGATCATGACCCAAGCAGAAATCAAGAGTCAGATGCTCAACTGATTGAACCACCAGGGACCCCCAATACTCATTTTTTAAAAGGAAGAATAAGAAGACAAAAGAAATAAAGAACAGATGAGACAAATAAAAAACATGTATCAAAATAAGACTCTAGGGTGCTGGGTGGCTCAGTTTATTAAGCATCTGCCTTTGGCTCAGGTCATGATCCCAGGGTCCTGGGATCCAGCCCTGCATCCTGCTCCCTGCTCAGTGGGGAGTCTTCTTCTCCCTCTACCCATGTTTTTTCTCTCTCTCTCAAATAAAAAAAATTGATAAGATTCAAACCGAAGCACATTAATCATATAAAAATAGGGTCTAAACTCTCCAGGTGAAAGGTAGAGATTATCATAATAAATCAAAAAAGCAAGACCCAACTATACACTGTCTACAAGATATATAGTTTAAAGATTTTTTTTTTTTTTAATTTGACAGACAGAGATTACAAGTAGGCAGAGAGGCAGGCAGAGAGAGAGGAGGAAGCAGGCTCCCTGCTGAGCAGAGAGCTCAATGCGGGGCTCGATCCCAGAACCCTGGGATCATGACCTGAGCTGAAAGGCAGAGGCTTTAACCCACTGAGGCACCCAGGTGCCCAAGATATAAAGTATAAATATAAATACACAAATAAGTTAAAAGAAAAAGGATGGAAAAGATACTCTGGTAATAATAGTCAAAAGAAAGCTGGAGCAGCTATATTAATAACAGACAAAGTAGATTTCAGAGCAAAGACTTACTGAAATGAAGTAATTTCATAAATGATAAATAAGTCAATCAAAATACACAACCCTGAACATATTGCAACTAATAACAAAGTTTCACAATACATGAAGCAAAAATGGATAGAACTTTTTTTTTTTTTTAAAGATTTATTTATTTGACAGACAGAGAGCACAAGCAGGGCCAGTGGCAGGCAAAGGCAAAGGGAGAAGCAGGCTTCCCACTGAGCAGGGAGCCCGATGCAGGGCTCCAGCCCAGGACTGTGGCTAGGATCATGACCTGAGCTGAAGGCACGCCCTGATAGAACTTCTTTAAGAAACAGACAAATGCACAAATTTAGCTGGAGATTTTGATAACCCACTCTGGGTAATTGATAGAAGAAGTAGCCAGGAAACCAGCAAGGACATCAACTTGAACAACTGCAGCCAACCTGACACGTTTATAAGATGCTTCACCTTTCTTCACATTCCACCTTGGCTTTCTTCAAACAACAGTAAAATACATATTCTTCTCAAGTATACATGAAACATTTACCAAGATAGACCATGTTCTAGGTCATAGAACAAGTCTTGGTAAATTTAAAAGGATTCAAGTCGTACAAAGTATATTCTTAGACTACATTGACATTAAAATAGAGACCAATAACAGAAAGATCTTTGGAAAACTCCCAAGTATTTAAAAACGAATACACTTTTAAATAGCCCATAGATAAAAGAAATCAAAAGGGAATTTGAAAGTATTTTGAGCTGAATTAAAAGGAAAACACAACATACCAGAAGTTTAGGATATTGTTAAAGCAATATTTGGGGGAAACTTATAGCACTAAATGCTTCTATTTAAATAAAAGAAAACTCTTAAATCAATGACCTTAACTTCTACCTTAAGAAGTGAGGGAAAGAGGGGTGCCTGGGTGGCTCAGTCAGTTAAGGGTCTGACTCCAGATTTCAGCTCAGGTCATGATCTCAGGATTGTGAGAATGAGTCCTGTGTGTTGCTCCAGGCTCAGCAGGGAATCTGGTCCAGATTCTCTCCCTCTGCCTCTGCCCCTTTCCCCACTCAAGTGCTGTCTCTCAAATAAATCTTTTTTTTTTTTTCCAAGACTTTATTTGAGAGAGAGAGAGAGACAGCGAGAGAGCGAACACAAGGGGGCAGTGCGAGAGGGAGAAGCAGGCTTCCCGAGGAGCAGGGAGCCCAATGTGGGGCTTGATCCCAGGACCCCAGGATCATGACCTGAGCTGAAGGCAGACTCTTAATGACCGAGCCACCCAGGCACCCCCTCAAATAAACAAATCCTAATAAAAAAAGAAATGAGGAAAAGGAATATAAACTACATCTAATCATAAAAAAAAATAAAGATAAAAGCAGAAATCAATAGAACATAGAAAAACAACAACAACCAGTGTTTGCCATGTGCCAGGCGGTACAGGTACTGAGCTTACATAGATGGTCCCACTCCTTGAGGATCCAACTAGTAAGTTAGATGTACATCAGTTTAAAAATAATCACATCAGAATGCTAACAACTATCATGATGGGATACTCAAGGTGTTGTGCTTATTTTTATTTATTATTTATTTATTTATTTGACAGAGAGAGAGAGAGAGAGAGAGAGAGATCACAAGTAGGCAGAGAGGCAGGAAGGGGGGGTGAGCAGTTCCCGCTGAGCAGAGCCCAACATGGGGCTCCATCCCAGGACCCTGAGACCAAGACCCAAGCCAAAGGCAGAGGCTTAACCTAGTGAACCACCCTAAGCACCCCAAGGTGTTGTGCTTGTAAGGAAAAGTGAAGACAGTGGTGCAGAATTCAGGCCCTAGAGACAAAGACCTTTAAGTTCCACTTTGTGTGGCCTTGAGCAAATGATAAAACCTTAATTTTGTCTTCCTTTTCTAGAACATGGATTTAATAAAATTCCCTGCACTGCGTAAGGCTGTTTTAAGGATTAAAGAACGTGGGGCTCCTGAGTGGCTCAGTCGGTTAAGTGTCTTGTCTTTGGCTTGGGTTGTGATTTTAGGGTTCTGGGATAGAGCCCCATGTGGCGCTCCCTGCTCAGCGGGGAATGTGCTTCTCCCTCTTCCTCTGGCCCTTCTCCAGCAGGTGCTCTCCCTCGCATGCGCTATCAAATAGAATCTTAAAAAAAAAAAAAGATTAAAGAATGCCTAGCACATAGCAAATCTTCATCAAATGTCAGGTACTATCATTAAAATGTGGGTCCCATCCATCCCTAAGATAGAAGGTGGTGAAAGGGGGAGGCATGGCCAGGCAAAGGCTCTCACTCCCCAGGAAACTACTCATTTCCACTCTATTTTCCACTGTCAAGTAAAACTGGGCGCATAAGTTTAGAATTCATTACAACTGAAACTGAGGCTTTATGGTGTCGTGGTTATTACATTAGCTCAATACAAAAAGAAGTGGTTTAAAACAGGTGGAAATAGTATTATTTGAGGCATGATATGACATAGATTTAAAATAGGCTCTGTAGTCAGTCGCCTTGCTCACATGCATACTCTGCCACTTACTGGCTGTTCCTCATATCCTCCAACTTCAGCTTTCCTCATCTGCAAAAGGGGCACAAAGAGTACCTACTTTACGGAGGTGCATGGAGTATTAAGTAATATACAAATATCACCACTGGAGGCGCCTGGGTGGCTCAGTGGGTTAAAGCCTCTGCCTTCAGCTCAGGTCACAATCCTGGGGTCATGGGATCGAGCCCCGCATCGGGCTCTCTGCTCAGCGGGTAGCCTGCTTCCCCCTCTCTCTCTGCCTGCCTCTCTACCTACTTATGATCTCTGTCAAATAAATAAAATCTTCAAAAAAATAAGTATCACCACTGTCTTGCTCAAAGCTAGTAATATATATGGTTTTGGAAGTAGCTTTGAATCCTGGTTTTGCTCCTTACTAGTTAGGTGATCTTGGGCATTACTAATCCCTTAAACTCTCCTAGAAATAGGGCTGGTTTTGAGATAAACCTGGTTTAGTAATAGCTATTTATTCGACAAAATTTATTAGATACCGTATCCCAGGTTATCTGCTTGGTAAGCGGTATTTAACAGACTCCTACTTATATGAAACTAAGCTTTTTACAAAATAACAAATTTCTCATCAGAACACCAACAGGTAGGTACTTTAATCATCCCCATTATGTGGATGAAAAAAAAGGAGGCAGGGGTTAAGGGGCTTGCCCAAGGTCACATGCACAGCAGGTGGTGCTATTTGGATTCAAGCCAGGCAGGCTTTGACTCCAAGACCAAGTTTAGCAATGACGGATAGGACTGCCTACACTCAGGAAAAGGCTAGAAGAGCCTGTTTGAAAAAGCCTAGACAGGTAAGTCGAAAGCAGGAGGTTGAAAGGGTAGCGCCTAGAAGACCTAATGATAGCTTTGCTTCAGCTACACAAAGAATGCACTATTTCCTGCCCAGCAGGTTACCCGGCCTGTGTTCACTAGTACTAGAAACTAAACTCCCTGATTCTAAGGGGAAAACTAACACCATTCAGACATTTTACTGAGCACCTCCTCTCAGTAGGCTGCTTATGAGAACTGGACAAAAGGCTGGCCCAGGTATAGAAGTTTCCTCCCAGCAAGTCTACAGGTGTGGATTTGTGCAGAGGCTCTACTCAGCTGTTGGCTTGGACAATTAGCCTGTTAAATCTAATACCTACCTCCGTCATGAATACATGCCAAGCTTACAACAGTGCCTGGCACAGGTAAGTACAAATGTAGTTTTAACAAATGACCTTAAGTCTTATTCCTTATAAATAAGCCCAAGCAGCTCTCCCAGGTTTTCTATAATGGCTATGAACGCTTACCTAGCTTCAGTTCAATCCTCTGGCCCTGAATTGAAGTAGTCTGCCCAGATGTTCCAAGATTACTCAAAATCACCCACTTCCCTTAAACTTGACCCTGATGACTTCTAACTGGCCACATGGTTGTTAAAAGCCCCCTCCCCACCTTATGTTAATTTAGACCCACTCTGGATCTAGACTCTACCTTCTAGATGGTTCCCTGCTAGTCCCCATCATTCAGGGTCTCAACTGCCCTATAATGCTGGCAGCTAGTATGAGCTTAACAAGATTCCCATTGTGACTCAATCTCACATCACTCATAGGCAGGATGACAATTTTCTCAGGCTTAAGTCCCACTTGGAACATTGGCAGTAGAGGTTCAACTATCTTAATAGTGTGATTTTTGCATTTATGCCCAATCCTGTTAAGGCCAATTTACCTGTACTATATTGTGGGAAACTGAGGATAAGGCTTGGTCTAATTAGTAACTCTGATCTCTGAACACTCATGTCCAGGTCTATGTTGTCTTTCATGACACACCTAAATTCATTATTCTGAGCTCTACCCACCTTTGAATGCAACCTTTTACCTGTAACTGGTAGGAATCACACATTTCCCCACATGAGAATGTGTGACACATTTTCACACAAGTGACAAGACACACAAGCTCAGCCTCTTTAGTTAATGCAGAACTAATCAAACATTAACTGCAAAGGTAGTTTTCCCAAAACAAGCACTTCCATTTGCAGAATACAGTTGTCACATTTCCACAAAAAAAGGGAGCCACACAAGTATCTAGTCATCTTTATTATAATTCATAAATACATTATAAACAGACCTGCATCTTTAAGACATACTTTGGATCTCATAGGCTTCTGTTCTCCATTCAGTTATGTAGTTGTAAAACGCAGTTTACTTGAGAATAGTACAAAAGGCCAAAGTAGTATCTTAACTTCCTTAGGACCAGTTTTCTCTTCATAGGCATTCTGGAATCTTTTGGACCAGACTGTTTTATTTATTTATTTTTTTAAAATAAAGGACCAGACTGTTTTAATAGATATGGCCACATTCAGTCCTGTCCGCTATTAGTCAAATTTTACTGGGCACCTGTCCTATAAAACATTAAACTTGTTCCCCAAATTTAGTATTAACGGCAGTTTGAAAAAAACGGGTCAAATATGCCCAAGCTTCCAAACTTCCAGGCTTATCTTACAAAACAACATTTGTCATTCATTTTACCAACCCTCCCTGCCAAAGAAAGGACCCAAAAGGTGAAGTATTAACAGCCAATGTTAGGTGAAGCTCCTCTTCTCTCCTGAATGAAAACAAATAAAGAGGATCAGACTCCTATTCATGATCTCACTAAAAATTCTGAGTTTTCACCAGATGTTTCCTGCATGGTTTGTCTCCTCAGTCATGGTCCAGAGGACTCTGAGAAGCTGTAGGAATATGCAGGCGCAGACTCAAGGCCCAGCTTCATCTCCAACGTTGTGGAAAGGGACTATACGTCATGGGGCAGGACCCTATGCTCCCGTACGCCACCTGGACAGAGCCCGGGGAGAGTGACCTCCCGGGTGTATCCACGTTGGAATGCCTATGATTAAACAGCATCACCCTCAAAACATTTAAGAAATTTCCTTTTTCCCCATTCCATGCTACACAAGTGAATGTGACAAAAGCCTGTTAAAAACCCAGTTGTTACTACTATCTCATGGTTTCTCTACTTAATTACTCATGGTCTTAGCAATATTCAGGTACATACACCCATCTTCATCTCAGGGCAAGGGCTTGTACTGGAGACCAAATCCTTGGTAACCAGACAGACTTTGAGGTTGTATGCACATTTGCTTTAACTATGATTTGCACGCACACTTTGATAATCTTGACTTTGGTTAATTCACCCCAACTGTTAAGAATTTTCCCATTAGCAGAGAAGTTTCCTATCACATGACAAAGATGTGAAAATATTAACTTCTACGGAATAACAAGCTATCTTCCCAGATAGGAGCATACATTTACAAAACTGTCAACATGTCAACAAAATGCAGCAAAGTTTCTATCTGGGTGTATTAAATGGCAGGAACATATTCATGAAAAGGAACTGGGCTAGGGTGACTTAAATGTCAACGGGAAAACACAAGCCAAAAACAATTCTTACCCCAAATTCTTTGGTTTACTTACCTTAAGTCAATTTATTTGGAATCCTGAGCGATCCCTGCAAAACAAAGTAGGCAAGAGTTTAATCCAGTAATACAGCAGATTTTTCTTTCCAGTCAACCTAGATCCAGATAGAGGGTGCTCTACAGAGCTGTTTCCTGCATGGTTTGTCTCCTCAGTCATGGTCCAGAGGACTCTGAGAAGCTGTAGGAATATGCAGGCGCAGACTCAAGGCCCAGCTTCATCTCCAACGTCGTGGAAAGGGACCATACGTCACGGGGCAGAGCCCTATGCTCCCGTACGCCACCTGGACAGAGCCCGGGGAGAGTGACCTCCCGGGAATATCCACGTTGGTCACTATCATTTACTTAACTTGCAAGCTACGGAGTTAGAAATAAATTTCAACCAGTTGACCGCTACTTCCCCAGAATATCCATTTTGGGGTGGACCCAGAATTCCCAAGTGCCAACTCGAGTTAAAGACCGATCAGCAGTCTCTTGTTAGTGATCTAAACGCACTTTCAGCCAGGAACCCCAAACATATCTGCAAACCCCAACAGGCGATTAGCACTACTGTCAAAGAAATAGCAAATGCAGAGCCGATGACACAGCAATTACGGCTCCTACCCATAAATCGGTCATCGGGAGTCGTGACCCCTCCCTACATCATAAAGGAAGTGGGAGAATTAAGAATCGTCCGTTTGAAATCGATTAAGCTCAGATGCGTGTCAGAATTAAAGGATCTGCATGCGGTTCCACCGCCTCGGGGGAGACAAGCTCATAAGCCGGGCGATGGGCAACAGGGCGGGAGTGGGCCGCGCATTTAGCGACCCGCGCGGGAGGTGGCACCTCTGCAGGTTTTGGCGCGAGTGCCTTAGATTATGGGCAAGACCCGCGGCTCGCGAGGCCTCAGCGGCCCACATCCCGCCCAATTCCGCTGCACGAGTAAGTGTAGTTAGCACGGACACCGCTGAAGGAAATCCTGGAGAGAAAGAAGCCTAAAAGGAAATCTGGCTGCCGGGACTGGGGTACAATACCTAGAACTAACGAAGCGAACGGGTAAATAGACTCACCGCCTGTCCAAACCGGAAGGCCGCAACTCTCTCGAAAAGACCGAGCAAACCCTCGGGCATCTATATTTATACCTTCTGAAGCGCGCGGAAGTCAAGGTTTACCTATTGCGCCTGCGCATCTCCCTGAGCAGTTAGGGAACCGGAAATTCGCTAAGGGTTCTGGGAACCACTGCGACTTAAGCCCCACCCCTACCTGGTTCGGAGGCTTCTCGCGACAATAGGGCCCTCGCGCGGGAACCTTGCTGGGGAACGTAAATGACTATAGCGGGGTTTAGAAATATGTAGTCCTTGCCGAGTGTCAAGTTCACTTCTCAGCAATCCGCTAACTCATTCTGCAGGATGTACGCTCAAATAAAGTCGCCACCCCCGCAACACATTGGAGTAATTATATGCAAAATCGAAAAAGCCATCTAGAAAAATGCACACTCACAAAAACGATTGAATACGTCCTGTCATATGTGAAATTAAACATTTGATAAATGAGTAGATAAATAGGACAGAAATACTTCTACGAACTGGCTAATTTTTTTTTTTTTTAAGATTTTACATATTGGGGCGCCTGGGTGGCTCAGTCGGTTAAACGGCTGCCTTTGGCTGAGGTCATGATCCCAGCATCGTGGGATCGAGCCCCGCGTGGGGCTTCTGGCTCAGCAGAGCGTCTCCCCCTCTGTGCTCTATTTCGCGCTCTTGTTCTCTCAAGTAAATAAATAAAATTTTTAAAAAGAAAAGATTTTATTTATTTATTTATCTGAGAGAGAGAAAGAGAAAGAAAGTACGAGCAGAGAGAGAGAGAGAGAGACAGAAGCAGCCACCTGCTGAGCGGGGAGCTCTTTGAGGAACTGGAATGACCCTAGGGAGGATGCCACTTAACCGATGAAGCCACCAGGAGCCCAAATAAATAAATAAGGCTAAAATCAAAACCCTCCTATACAGAACAATGGATGTATTTAATACAAATGAACTGTACACTTAAAAATGGTTAAAAAGGTAAATTTTACATTAAGCATATTTTAACACACACTCCCCTAATATAAAGAAGTAGGCAAGTAAAGAATTCTGGGGATACATATTACATGTGAAATGTTGCAAATGTGATAGAACTTTGAATATGGTGTTAAGCGAATAAAGATTAGGTAATAGGTAATAATGAGTGGAAATATTTATAGGGTTCCTCCTAAAAGATTTTGTGCTCCACCCCCTTTTTTAAAAAAAGATTTCTACTTAATTTTTTTGAGAGTGAGACAGAGGTAGAAAAAGATAGGGAGAGAGATAACACTCAAGCTGGGAGGAGAGGGAGAAGCAGGCTCCCCACGGAGCGGGGAGGGATTCCCAAGGCAGGACCCTGGGATCAGGACTTGAGCAGAAGGCAGATGCTTAACTGACTGGGCCCCCCAGGTGCCTCTGTGCTGAATTCTTTGTGTAGGTTATTTACTAGCACAGCAATTCTAAGACAGTGGTATTATTACCTAGATTTAAAGATGTGAAACATGCCCAGAGCAATGGTTTTTAAAGCAAAGTTATCAAACCTTGGGGGTTTCTGAGACTCTTGGGGATCCGTGAGGTCAAAACTATTTCATAATAATACTTAGACTTTTCTTGCCTTTTTCACTGTGTTGACTCTGCACTGATGCTGTAAAGTGAAATGATGGATAAAACTGCTGGTGCCTTAATGAGCACTGGGTATTATATAAGACTGATGCATCACTGACCTCTACCTCAATTTAAATTAATTGAATTTAAATTTAAAAAATTGAGGTGCCTGGGTGGCTCAGCTGTTTAGCGTCTGCCTTTGGTTCAGGTCATGATCCCAGGAGACCCGCGTAGGGTTCCCTGCTAGGCAGGAGGCCTGCTTCTCCATCTTCCTCTGCGCCTGCTTGTGTTCCTACTCTCGCTGTCTCTCTGTCAAATAAATAAATAAAATCTTTAAAAATAATAATAAATTTAAAAAATTTAAAACCTGCCGATGCCTTAGTATGTTTTGAAGCTCTGTCACCAAACTGTATTGGTATCATTTTTATCATTACAAGTTTGCAGTTTAAAAAAGTGTTTCCCGGGGCACCTAGGTGGCTCAGTGGGTTAAAGCCTCTGCCTTCAGCTCAGGTCATGATCCCAGGGTCTTTGGATCGAGCCCCACATTGAGCTCTCTGCTCAGCAGGGAGCCTGCTTCCTCCTCTCTCTCTTTCTCTGCCTGCCTCTCTGCCTACTTGTGATCTCTGTCTGTCAAATAAATAAATAAATAAACAAACAAACAAACAAATAAATAAATAAAATATATATATTAAAAAAAGGTCAGTTTCTTAGACTCTTAGAAAATAGAAAGTGGTTGCCAGGGACTGGGGGGATAGAAAGGGTGAATATTGTTCTTCATCTTCTTTTTTTAAAATTTGTTTATTTAAGAGGGAGAACTAGAGAGAACACACAGAAGGAGGGGAGAGAGAGAAGCAGACTCCCTGCTGAGCAGGGAACCCGAGGGAGGGCTTGATCCCTGGACTTTGAGATCTTGACCCAGGGCCGAAGGCAGATGCCTAACTGACTGAGCTACCCAGGCACCCTGGGAATATTGTTATTTAGTAGGTACAGAGTGTCAGTTTAGCAATATGAAAGAGTACTGGAAATTTGTTATACTGCAGTGTGCATACAGTGACTACTGAACTGTATACTTAAACATAGTTAAAAAGGGCACCTTTTATGTTTTTTGAGATCAAGAGTCCCATGGTCTTCCAACTCTTCCAACTGAACCAGTCAGGTGCAGCCTTCCCTCCCGCCCCTGCCCATCCCCTCCACCTGCCAAGGCACATTTTATGTCATGTGTTGTTTTTTTTTTTAAGAATTTATGTATTTATTTGACAGACAGAGATCACAAGTAGGCAGAGAGGCAGGTAGAGAGAGAGGAAGGGAAGCAGGCTCCCCGCTGAGCAGAGAGCCGGCTGTGGGGCTCGATCCCAGGACCCTGAGATTGTGACCTGAGCTGAAGGCAGAGGCTTTAACCCACTGAGCCACCCAGGCGCCCCATGTCATGTGTTTTTTACCACAAAAATATATATAGCAAAATAAAAATAGAGTCAGTGTCCCCTAAGAATGCCTTCGATGAAAAAAATAAGTCATTAATTTCATTAATTCTCAACTTTTGAGTATCCATCTTCTTCTTCTTCTTTTTTAAGATTTTATTTATTTGTTTGACAGAGAGAGATCACAAGTAGGCAGAGAGGCAGGCAGAGAGGGAGGGGGAAGCAGGTTCCCTGCTGAGCAGAGAGCCCGATGTGGGGCTTGATCCCAGGACCCTGAGACCATGACCTGAGCTGAAGGCAGAGGCTTAACTCACCTAGCCACCCAGGCACCCCTAGTATCCATCTTCTTAATATTTTTAGTGAAAAGTGAGAAGTACACATAAAGTACAGCATTTGTCTCCAGAAAAAGCACTTACACAACTGTTTGAAGTTACGAGGTGAAATAGCCACATTTTTTCATGAAGTACTCTTTAAATTGAAAGAATGGCTGTCATCTTTACCAACTTTATATCTGAGTGGGATTGCATTTTCTTCATTTACTTAAATCAAAACAACATACAGCAACAGATCGAATACAGGAGCAGACTGAGAATTGAACTGTCATCTATTAAATCAGACATTAAAGACATTTGCAAAAAAAAATGCAGAACAATGCCACTCCCTAATTATTTTGGAAAATAGTTATTTTTTTTAAAGAGTTTATTTATTTGACAGAGAGAGACAGAGAGCACAACCAGGGGGAGCAGCAGGCAGAGGGAGAGGGAGAAGCCGGCTCCCCACTGAGCAGTGAGCCTGATGTGGGGCTTCATTCCAGGACCTTGGGATCATGATCTGAGCCAAAAGCAGATGCTTAACTGACAGAACTACCCAGGCACCCCAAGAAACTAGTTATTTCTCATTAAAAATATATTATTAATGTTAACATGCATTGGGGTTATTACTTTGAAATGTACATAAATTATATACATTTAAAAATTTCCCCAGTTTTAATTTTAGTACAGTAAGTATCACTACTTACATGTCATTCATATAAAAGTTCTTTGGGGTTCTGAATAATTTTTAAAATTATAAAGGAGGGCGCCTGGGTGGCTTAGTGGGTTAAAGCTTCTGCCTTCAGCTCAGGTCATGATCTCAGGGTCCTGGGATCGAGCCCAGCATCAGGCTCTCTGCTCCGCGGGGAGCCTGCTTCCTCCTCTCTCTCTCTGCCTGCCTCTCTGCCTACTTGTGATCTCTGTCTGTCAAATAAGCAAATAAAATATAAATAAATAAATAAATAAATAAAATAAAATTGTAAAGGAGTCACAAAACCAAAATATTTGAGCACCAGTAGCATAAAGGAGAGATGACAAATAATTCTACTTGTCTGGCCATATTACCAGTATTCAGCTCCCTTTCAATCACTCATTCAACATTTACTTAGTGGATATGATTTATTTGCTAAGCATTGTGCTAGACACAGGGAACTCTGACATGAAACTCATTTTTTTTCTTTAAGATTTTATTTTTAAGTAATCTCTACACCCAAGTGGGGCTTGAATTTACAACCCCAAGATCAGGAGTCGCAGGCTCTACCAAATAAGCCAGCCTGAAACGCTTTGCTGTGAAAGCCCCCGACTGGGAGAAATAGACGTGCCGGCAAATGATAACTCAACGAGTGCTGTATTCTGAGAACACAGAGGACAGAGCAACGGAACAATCTGAAGGCTGAAGGCATTTTCCTGGGAGTTAAAATCTGACCTGAGACTGGGAGGGTGGAGGGAAGGAGTGGAGTGTGGATCATGAGAACATTGCCGGCTGTGGAGCGAGCAGGACCGTGGTCTTCTGGGAAGGGGAAGAAGTCAGCTTGATGAGGAACACTGAAGGAAGAAGGGCCTACCCTTTTCACGAGACGAGAAAGTGGGCCAATGCTAGATCATAAACTCTGTTGTAGTCCAGGCCCAAGGGCTTGAATTTTATCTTGCAGGCAACTAGGGACCACTAAGTTCTGAAGTAAAGGATTGCTGTGACAAGCTTTGCATTTTATTTTATTTATTTATTTATTTATTTATTTATTTTTACAATGATACTTTTTTTTTTTTGGAGATTTTATTTATTTATTTGACAGAGAGATCACAAATAGGCAGAAAGGCAGAGAGAGAGAAAGAGAGAGAGAGAGAGAGAAGCAGACTCCCAGCTGAGCAGAGAGCCCGATGCGGGGCTCGACCCCAAGACCCTGAGACCATGACCTGAGCCTAAGGCAGAGGCTTAACCCACTAAGCCACCCAGGCGCCCTCAGCTTTGCATTTTAGAAAGGAAACTCTAGTGGCAATATTGGAGGATAGATTGGAAAGATCAGAGGTTATAAAGTCCCATTGTATTATGGTAGCTTCGAACTTTGATGGTAAACAAGGCAAGAGGAGATCTAGGAATCGAGAGACATTTCTGAGGTAGCGAGTGCACAGAAGTTATTGTCTCACCGAACCTGCAGAGAGAGGAACTTGCAGATAATACCAAAGTTTTAGGCTTATGAGAGTGAACATATGTGGTCCTCTAACTCCAATGATTGAGAAAGTAGGCTGTGGAGGTAGACAGTAAGGTCCACATTGGTGGTGCAGAAAAGTTACCTTGGGAACATCTGGGTATATAGATGTCCAAAGGGCAACTGGATATAGGGTTGGATTCCAGCAAGGAATCTAAGTTGCAGAGAGATTTAGAAGTTGTAAGAATAAGAGTGGTAGCTGATGTCACCTTGGGAGGGCAGGGAGAGTGACAAGAGGACATATAAATATTGGTCAGGGAAGAAGTCACCAGGGCAGAGAAAGCATGATCAGAGTACTGGGCAACAGTGGGGTCTGAAAAGCCAAGGAAGAAGTTTTGCGGACTAGGACATGGCCCAAAGCATCAAATGCTGCAGAACAGTCAAATACATTAGGAGCTGAACACAGGTTTGGGAAGTGGCAGTTAAATGAGAAGTCACTGGTGACCTCAGGCAAAGTCATTTCATTTTGGGTTTAGTTTAGATTTTGATGAGGTGAGTGACTCTGGCTTTAGAAATGGAAAGTGGTGTGGAGAGACCAGAGGTCATAAGCCAATATCAAGTAGCCTATATAGTTTCCATCCGCATCACTTCTTTTTTGCCACGGGTCACTCACTTAGCTCAACTGCTTGGACTGTGCAGGAATTTAAATTAACATTAGAATAGATTATGTCAAGGGAGTGTAGGAGAAGCTGGAGGTCAGTAATAGGTTTACAAGAAAAAGATCAAGGGAAGATTGTTTTTTCCTGGGGGTGGTGGTTAGGAAGGAGATAAACACTGAATGAATGAATGAATGAATGAACTAATGAACAAATGAATGGTGTGTCTCTTCAGTACCAGATAGAGGAAAATTAAGGATGTTTGTCTCTGTCAGATGACCTCTAGGCTTTGTTGGGGCAAGAAATTAATGCTACTCACATGAGACAGACTGACCAAGTGGCCCAGGTTGCTGGTGGTTCCTGCTTTATGCTTCATGTCTCCTAGAGCTGGAACTGAATAGAGCCTTGAAGCAGTGGTTTGGGCTGTTTTGGTTTCAGGGCTTGATTTCTCTTTGTTGTGCATTCTTACCTTTCATAGGTATACTTCCTATCCCATCCCCTCCCATTCAGTATCTGCTGTACTTACCTCTTCTCAGTCGCCAACTATAGCCCTCCCTGGCCTGGGCACACTAATCTAAATCCCTAAGGACCCTAAATTCATTCATCGTTTCAGCAAACTCCGAGCAAGGTGCACCTTTTGTGGACAATGCTTAACCTCAAAAGAGCAATGGCAATGTGAGATCTCTTTGAAGCTTTGGGCCCTGTGGGCTCTTTGGAGGGCTAGGAGAAGGAAAATCTGGGAGCAGATAGAACTCAATGACATGAGCAGTTCTGACTCATGGTTTCTCCTCTCTTGGTAAAGGGTGGTGTACTCATCAAAGCCATTCTCTGAAGTGACAAGAGAGTGAGTCATTTGGTGAGGCCACCTTGATTGACACTGGGCTGCTTGCCTGAGGAGTACATGAGGAAGGAACTGTCTGTCCTACTGCGCCATCAGCCTAAAGTCTACTTCTGTGTGGTTCACACGGGGTAAATCCTTGTAGGACAACTGAATAGACAAAAAGAGTGATTACAGGCCTTGACCTTCAGGAGGCCACTTTACCTCCCAGGTTCTTCCCTGGTAACAGGAGTGTATTTCCTCTTACCTCCCAGATTAGGGGTGGGATCAACAGAATAATGGACCTAGTGCCATAGCTGGTATATACTACAGGGGTGGGGGGGTGGTCACAGTTGGCTCTCCTCTCTCTGCAGCCCATTCTTTTTCTACTCGTGTGCACAGACAGAAACTTGACTGATCTCACCTCTGGCGACACTTAATATTCTTTTTTTTTTTTTTTTTGAGGATTTTATTTATTTATTTGAAGAGACAGCGAGAGAGGGAACATAAGCAAGGGGAGTGGGAGAGGGAGAAGCAGGCTTCCCGCTGAGCAGAGAGTCCGATGTGGGGCTTAATCCCAGGACCCTGGAATCATGACCTGAGCCAAAGGCAGACGCTTAACGACTGAGCCACCCAGGCGTCCCTATACTTAATATTCTTAGTATTATTTTTCTCCATCATTTACTTCTCATTTAGAGTGTCTAGCAGTATTTTAAGTATCATTTATAAGCTAGCTTAAATCTTTTGGAATAAGGTAAATTAAAAAAATAAGCACCTCATACCAGAATAATAGTTTGGCTTTTTTTTAATTCTAAAATACTTTATAATTAATATTGATAAGAAGACTGATATACAACGCAATTATTTACTTTACAAGGAGATTCTGTACATCAGGGAAACATCTTGAAGTACAATACATCATTTATTTCTTCTTTACATTATGATTGTGAATTGTTACTTACACAAAAAGGGAACACAAAATCCATTATATATATATATATGTATGTATATGTATATATATAAAAACACCTGAAAAGACTTGATCCCCAAAGCGTCTTGTTTCAAAAGGACATGATGAGATGAAAGACGAACTAGAGTGCTTGGCGGCCCAGAGAGCAGACAAGTAGCTCAGGTAATCAAATCCTGTTTCAAACTTGGCACATGAAGGCGAAGCCAGGCAGCGGAAGAAGGGTTTGAAAATGTCACTTCAAGTCACAGAGAATGCTGGCATCAGCCAAACAGTCTCCAAACTGACCCAAGAGAACAAGTCATATGTGTGGCCACCTTACATACAGACCTCTGCCAACTGTGTAGAACTTTCACTTTTCCTGCAGTCACACCTAATGTAATGAGCTTCAAGGAGCTGCAGCCCCACCAGTTTCATAGCTGCAAAGCATGTGACAGTAACTGAGAAATCCGAAGACTTCCCTATCCCCCATACAGAGAGAAAACACTCCCTTTCACGGTCACCTCACCTCCTTCGTTTTGACCTGATATTCTGATTTTTTTCAGCAAATATCACAGGGACATAAAAGCAGAAAACGAGGAATGTCTACTTAACAGCTGCGACAGAGCAGGGACCTCAGAAGAAATCTATGAAACAGCCACCGTTTTCTGAACATTAAAATAAGGGGAAAAAGCCACATTCATCAGTTAAAAAAGGAACTATTTTTTTTTTCCACTTAGTATGGACAGGTATTAGAAGGAAAGGATGAGGCTGTATGGTTTTCAAAATAGAAACTCAAAGAAAGCAAATTAATTTTGTTTTAGAAAATCATATTACTACATATTACAAATACAAGGGTGGGGACTGAGTCCAGGCCGGGGCACTGAGGATACTGGCGACTGCTTGGCAGAGGATGGGTACATGAGGGGGAAGCTGCCAGAGAGGGTAAGGTCAGCAGGAGGGAAGGGGGAGCGCGCAGCAGGAGGGCCAACAGCACTGAGGAGAAGGGAGGAGGAGTGGGTCATGATGGTGCCCCTCCTACTTCCTCCTCCAGAGACCCCTTCCGGTCCAGCACCCGTGTCCCTAGACCTTACAGTGACCTTCAGGGACGGGGGGTGGTGGTGGTGGGGTGGGGGGTGGTCCAAGGAGGACAGCTGCTCCCACAGAGTTGCCACAACTCTGTTTTACAGAGGAGAATACACCTATTGTTTAGAATGATTTAGAATCTCATTTGGTATGACAAAAGTACAACAGCTTATAAAATTTAAGACATGAGTTTGTTTTCTGCCAAATTGGCATGAACAATAAAGGCCTTTTTTGGTGTTGGTTTTGTCTGTAGAAAACATATACGCTTTCTCATTTTCCTAACTTGGAATCTAGCTGCAGCTCAGATTGCTTCATAGATAGGAAAAACACAAGTTTCTAGCACGTCTTCAAGATTTTTTTTTTTTTCTCTCAAACTTTAAAAATAAAAATCAGGATGACTTGTGCTGAAAAGGAAGAACATGTCAGATCCTGAGCTTCTCTGAGGCCTGATCCCTGGAAGAGGCCTGTATTGCTGTGTTACCAGAGGTATAGTACGCTGTTTTCAACGGACGTGCCAATGTGGTGTGGAGGCGTGCCCTGGAGGTGGGGGCCCTTTTGCCAGAAGGCTGGGGGCCTCCAGAAGGTTCTTCCCACCACCAGCTGGATCTGACAGCTGGAATTTGGTGCCTGCACAAGGGGCTCTCCCAACCAGGACGGAGCAGGTAAGGCGAACGGTGCAAACTGTGCCCCCGCACAGGCAGTCATCTTGGGGTGAGGGTGCGGGTGGCCCGGAGTGTGGGTGGCTGGTGAGGAGGAACCCACAAGTATGCTGCGGCATCACAGGGTTCAACGGCACTGGAAAGATGCTCAGTCTTGCCCAGAGCAGCACACGACTACCCATTCCAGTGAAATGCTACGTTCACAGAAGTGCTGTTCGCCGGGAGCCACATCCCAGAGGACTCAACCCTGGCTGTGTGGGGAAGTGCAGAAATTCCTTCCACATCACTCTGGAGACTGAAGCAGCCAAGCAGTCCTGTGTTGGGAGGTTTAGTTGTTCTCTCAGACTTCAGTGTCAAGGACGATGGTAGCTAAAACAAGATGAGCAGAAAGAGCCGAGTTACCAGATACTGTAGACTCCTTTGCTGCCATTATACTCTTATCAAAATTGCCTCCTTGCTACTCTAATTCTGCCTGACTTTTCTTCTTCTTTTTCTTAAGTCATCTCCACAGCCAGTGTGGGGCTTGAACTCATGACCTTGAGATCACATGCTCTACTGACTGAGCCAGCCAGGCGCCCTGTTTTCCTTCTTCTTTGCTTTTCCTCAGAATGCTTTCCTGGTATATTTTCCTGTCCATCCTTTACATACAAATAATTTTCCCCTTAAAAACCACTATCTTTTCTCATAATTTTATATCTTGAGGCTTTGCTTTCTCCCTGGACTTGCAGCCTGAACACCCAACCTTCCTCTATGAATCTCCGCCTCAATGGGTCACAGGGTCATGGGGCTCAACATACAGAGTGTGTTTTCCAGTTTGCTTACTGTGCGTCTTCCCCTTTTAAGATAAAAGCTGTGGCTCAGTGGGTTAAACCCTCTGCCTTCGGCTCGGGTCATGATCTAAGGGTCCTGGAATCGAGCCCCGCATTGGGCTCTCTGCTCAGCAGGGAGCCTGCTACTCCCTCTCTCTCTGCCTGCCTCTCTGCCTACTTGTGATCTCTGTCTGTCAAATAAATAAATAAAATTAAAAAAAAAAAAAAAAAAAAAAAGCTTATCGAGGACAGGGACTTTATCCTGTTCCAGGCTATCTTCCAAGCACCCAGAACTGCTATCTACCAGGCAGTAAGTACTCAATAAGTATTTGCTAAATAAATGTCCCAAAGTGTTCACCTCAACTCATCGACTTCATAAACCTCAAAAATCACAAGTTCGAAATCTTAAGTCACTTGACTACTTCCCTTAATTCATCCCCGGAATCAAGAGATAGCCCGATCTTGAGTCTATGCTTGAAATACGTTTTATTTTTAAAGATTTTATTTATTTAATTGACAGACAGAGATCACAAGTAGGAAGAAAGAGAGAGAGAAGGGGAAGCAGGCTCCCCGCTGGGCAGAGAGCCTGATGTGGGGCTCCATCCCAGGACCCTGAGATCATGACCTGAGCCGAAGGCAGAGGCTTAACCCACTGAGCCACCCAGGCACCCCTGAAATACGTTTCTTTAAAAGATTTTATGAGAGAGAGCACGCACGAGCAGGGGGAGATGCTGAGCGTGGAGCCTGCACTCGGGGCTCAATCCCAGGACCCTGAGAGCACAACCTGAGCCGAGCCAGACACTTAACCAGCTGAGCTACCCAGACTCGAAATGTTGTTCAAACCTCTTTCGCGTGTTGTCACGATCACATCCCTGGTTTGAGCTACCAGTGTGCTCACTGTGACGATTTTAGTGACTTCCTAACTGGTTTCCTTGCGGCTAGCTTCTCTAGCCTTCCATGGCACCTGCCAGAGCTCCAGCAGAATCCTAGCCTAATCCTAGCTCCACCTGCATTCTAGCCTGACAGGCAAAGCTCTGCAGCGTCTGACCATAACCCATCGCGCCGGTCTTCTCCTCCCCACATTGCTCCCATATGTCCCCTGCTCCAGCTATATTTTCGGTCACCCGGAGACAAGGCACACTTTCTCATCTCCTCCAGCCTTGTTGATGCTGGTCCTTCTGCTTACAGTGCCGTTTGGTAATGCTGGTTCTTTCCTTCCTTCCTTTTTGTCCAAATAAATTCCTTCACATGCTTTAAGACTCAGTCTAAGTATACCTTCTCTATGACCCTTTTTCTTGAATGCTGCGCACTATAGTACTTTATTACTATTAGAATAACAATGAGAACAGCTAACACTGACACAGCTAGGAAATGGTCGAGCTGGGATACGAAACCTGGCAGATTCAAGATTCGGAATGACTGAGGCATTTATCATACTGATTGCACTATACTGAGTAGCTTCCAGATTAGAGTACAGTCTCCTTGCTGACAAGTATGGCTTGTTATTTGAGTTCATATTACAATGCCCCGAGTAGTGTTATTCTTGTTCAAAAAATCTGCCTTCTATACTCCTATCAGAATTCAGTACAAAAAAATTCTGTAGTTATGGGGCACTCAGGTGTCTCAGTGGGTTAAGCCTCTGCCTTCAGCTCAGATCATGATCCCAGGGTCCTGGGATCAAGCCCCGCATCCGGCTCTCTGCTCAGTGGGGAGCCTGCTTCCCCCACCCCCTGCCTGCCTCTCTGCCTGCTTGTGATCTCTGTCAAATAAATGAATAAAATCTTAAAAAAAAAATTCTGTAGTTAAAAAAACCAGGTCACCTGAGTGGCTCAGTCAGTTGAGCATCCACCTCTTGGTTTCAGCTCAGGTCATGGTCTCAGGGTCATGGGATTGAGGCCCATATCAGGTTCTGTGCTTGGTGTAGAGTCTGCTTGAGATTTTCTCTCTCCCCACTCTGCCCCTTCCCCTGCTCATGCATGTTCTCCAAAATGAATAAATAAATCTTTAAAAATAAATAAATAAATAAAAGCAACATTTGCCTGTATTGTGATAGAAAAATGTTTAACTAACAATATTTTATCTTCCAACTTAGCTTATTTGCTTTTTATGGCAAACTGTAATCATCATTGTATCATTGTATCTTCCCTCATTTAGCCTCTCTTTTTTTTAAAGTTTACTTTTAGTAATTTCTACACCCAATGCGGGGCTTGAACTCACTACCCCAAGATCAAGAGCTGCATGTTCTTCCAACTGAGCCAGCCAGGCGCCTCTGGCTTTTTATAAATGTTCTGAGAGTCACCTACATACTTTCACAGATTCTGTTTGTAGCCAGCTAATTCTTTAGGTTTTGGGTGGGTCCTTAATTACAACCATAGTTCTGCATCAAAATACTTCTTGGTTTGTTTCATGAAGACAGCCAACTAAAATGAAATTTATACCCTGACTCGGTAAGATCAGCAGTGACAGAAATAACTGAAATCAAAGAGGCTGAGGTTTCGTCTAACCCAACAACAATTTCCTCACACATACCCCGGGACAGTGAGGTGCAGGAGGAGAGCACCCAGAGGCTTCCAGTCAGTCATTCTTTTCTCCAGTCCTGGTTCTGGAACTTAATGAACCCTTCTAGGCCTGTTTCATGTCTTTCTTTCTTTCTTTCTTTCTTTTTTTTTTTTTTAGGTAAGCTCTACACCTGGTGTAGGGCTTGAAATCACGAACCCCCACATCAAGAGTTTCATGCTCCACCAACTGAGCCAGCGAGGTGCCCTGGCCTGTTTCTTCATCAACAAAATGGGGATATTAACAAAGCCTCCAGGTCTATTGCAAGGATGAAATGATACATATAAAATACTACACTCAATCAGGCACTTCCTACAGCCTTTTGGTTTGGTCCTCGTCCCTTTCTCTTATGTAGTCTTACAGTCAGCATGCTGTGTCCTTCTTTTAATGATGTCCCTAGAGTCCTTCCCATTGGAACCCCCCTTATATTGGTGTCGTGGGGGAGCTCTACTTAGCTCACGGTATTTGTGTCTTCTGGGTCTTACCGTGTAAAATGTTTGCTCTCTTCATGAACCTCCATCTCTGAGCTTTTAAATTCATTTAATTCTTTTCGTATGGCAGCCTGTGGAGTAGAAACAAAGATGTTTCAGCATCTTTCATCTGCCCCAGTACAGCCGTGTCATCTGCCATCTATTCTCTATCGTGCTTAACTTCGTGAGCCACGGCAGCCCGCAGCGGGCAAGCCAGAGCGAGGAGAGAAGCCAGGTCCGCACGCCGAGCCTGATACACATCGCCCTCCCTGACACCATTCAGCTCCCAATAAACCGAGTATCTCCACTCAGATCAAAACACTCACAGAGCTTAAAAGAGATATTGTAGCTTTAATATTTTCTTTTCTTTTTTTTTAAAGATTTTATTTATTTATTTGACAGAGAGGCAGTGAGAGAGAGCATGAGCGAGGAGAAGGTCAGAGGGAGAAGCAGACTCCCCATGGAGCTGGGAGCCCGATGCGGGACTCGATCCCGGGACTCCGGGATCATGACCCGAGCCGAAAGCAGTCGTCCAACCAACTGAGCCACCCAGGCGTCCCTATATTTTCCACAGCACATAAAAAATGTCTTTCCTGTTATAAAAGTGAAATCTATAATTACTAAAATAAACTACACAAACTTCCTCCAGCCAAACCTAACCACCTTAAAATGTGTCTTAATTTCCTTCCAGATCTGTGGACTCTGTGACAGAGCAAAGACTTTCTTTTCTTTCGGATGTGGCCGCAGTGGCGGTGGTGGAGTCATTAGTATAAAGTTTTGGTTCCTACGTCTGTACCTTGATTAGAAATTTAACATTATAGCAGAAGTAAACATTTTACGATTCTTCCCTTCTAGTTAGTGCCTTACATTCTTCAAACAGAGAGTGAGAAAGACAAACGAACAGCCACCTACCTTGTCAGCAGGGGTCAGTTTGGTCCAGGGTTTGTCGGCTCGCCTGTCATAATCCTGAGCATCTGTCACCTCCACGTATTCATTAAACCTCAGGATCTTCCTGGCAAGTAGTTCAGCCACAGTCGGCCTTTGACTGAGCTGAAAGAAATGGAGCCTCTTAATTCACTAAGCCAGGAATCAGGCGTCAAACAGGCATTCCAACTGCCTCTGACCCAGGGCTTCAGCCCTGGAGGCACGAAGAATTACTTGGGGGCCTTTAGACAGCAGATTTCTGGGTCCACTCCCAGAGATTCTGGGTATTGGGAGGTTTTGTTTTGTTTTTAAAGTTCCTGAATGCCCAGCTAAACTGAGAACCACAGCTATAAACCAGTATAACCAGTATAACCGGTGCCTCTCAAACTTTAATATGCATACACATTGTTTGGGGACCTGGTTAAAATGCAGATTCTGATTTGGCAGGTCTGAGGTGGGACCTGAGATTCTGCATCCCTTGCACGCTGCCAGGTGATGCCAACGCTGCTGGTCCATGGACCACGTATCGGGTAGCAAAAGGATTAGGGCTATCAATTCATATATAATACATTTGAAAGTGAGGACATTTATTTTTTCTTTTTATTTTTTTAAAGATTTTATTGGAGAGAGAGAGAGAGAGTGAGCAAGAGAGCACAAACAAGGGGGAGTGGGGGAAGCTGCCTCCCCACTGAGCAGGGAGCCCGACCTAGGGCTCAATCTTAGGACCCTGAGATCATGTCCCAAGGTGAAGGCAGATGCTTAACTGACTGAGCCACCCAGGTGCCCTGAAAGTAAGTACATTTAAGATGAAAGCAGTAGGGGCACCTACAGTGGGGAGCCTGCTTCCTCCTCTCTCTCTCACTGCCTGCCTCTCTGCCTACTTGTGATCTCTGTCAAATAAATAAATAAAATCTTTAAAAAAAAATGAAAGCAGTATCTAGTGGGTAACATAAAGGGTAAATTTCCTTTTAATATGAATAATGCCCAGATTCAGTAATGAATTATGATTTAAGGTTGCACAATCAGGTCACCTGCTCAATCTGAAGGCATCAAGTCCAGCTGTGCCATCTAGCTACCCTCAATTTATCAACGATTCTTCTGTTCCTGGGGAAGGGAAAAAGTGGGAGAAAAAAGGAAGAAAATGTCTAGATCCTTTGCTTTTCTGGGCATTCTTTTTTTTTTTTTAAATTTTTGTTTATTTACTTTTTAAAAAGATTTTATTTATTTGAGAGAGTGAGCGAGAGAGAGCACAAGCAGGGTAAAGAGCAGAGGGAGAAGCAGACTCCCTGCTGAGCAGGAAGCCTGATGCGGGCTCGATCCCAGGACCCTGGAATCATGACCTGAGCCGAAGGCAGCCGCTTATCCAACTGAGCCACCTAGATGTCCCTTTTCTGGGCATTCTTGTAACTTTTAAGAAATATCTAGAGAATTCAGGCCAAACTGGAATCGATCAGTGGCAATTATAAACTATTATGGTGGGAAGGAAAGGAAAAAGGGATTAATCCCTAAGCTTAAAAGCTAACATAGGTCTGGTACAGGAAAGATTCTACCCTATTTGATCTGGGACGAACAACAAAATCCCAGGTGGTGTTTTCATACTTTTCAGGTATCACTAAGGGTCAGTTCGATTCCTTCTGAGTAGAAAACCACCAGTTTTCCAGGCAAAACTGAATGCTACACACTCCCCCTGGTACCATCTCTAAACTTCAACAGGTTTTAGAGTCCACATAAAATCCCAGGTTTACCAAATAAAAGATCAGAATTTTTGCAAACATTAATGAGGCCCCTTCTTGTGCCAGGTGTTCTTTAAATAGTAAAAATGAAAAAAAAAAAAAACAAACAAAAAAACAAGCTCTTGAGAATGCAGTGTTATTTTTGGTATCTGCATCATGGATTCTATTTTCACAGCAATCTATGGCAATTCAAGTCAAATTCATTTATTTTTATTTTTTTTTAAAGATTTTATTTATTTATTTGACAGAGAGAAATCACAAGTAGGCAGAGAGACAGGCAGAGAGAGAGAGAGAGGAGGAAGCAGGCTCCCTGCTGAGCAGAGCCCGATGCGGGGCTCGATCCCAGGACCCTGGAATCATGACCTGAGCTGAAGGCAGAGGCTTTAACCCACCAAGCCACCCAGGCGCCCCTATTTTTATTTTTTTTTAAGGTTTTACTTATTCATTTGAGAGAGAGGGTGAACAAGTGAAGGGGAGGGGAAGTGGGAGAAGGAGAAGCAGGCTCCCGGCTGAGCAGGGAGCCTGACGTGGGGCTCGATCCCAGAACCCTGGGATCATGACCTGAGCCGAAGGCAGACGCTTAACCGACTGAGCCACCCAGGCGCCCCCAATTCATTTCTTTCTAACCAAACAGGTCATCCAAATACAAGGTATGTCATCAGTAGACAGCCTGAAACCGAACACTTGGGCTACATACCTTTCTAGTGAGCCGACGTTTAATTTCTCGTTTTTCGGCCTGCCGATCAGCTTCATTTTTAGCTACAGTCAACAGCCCAAAACAAAGAATATTACTTCAAAACAGCAATTTGCCTATCAAAGTTTTCAGTAATTACAGGGCAGTTAATTCTTATAGACTCCAAGTCGGAATAAAATACTAACTTTGGGGATGGCTAATCAAGACAATTTTCTCAACTGTAGAGTCGAATACTTAAAAGCAAACGTCAGCAGCACTACGGTACCAAATCCAGCCAGTTGGCTGTGTTTTTAACCACCTGTGAGCTAAGAATGGTCTTTATGTTTTTCAATGATCATATAGGGAATGGCTTGGTATGTGCCTAGGTTTCGTGTGATAGGTCTATAAAGTTTCCCAAGTTTAAAATTCACTTAGTGCCTAAACTGTATGTATCCACACAGTGATGAGAGAACAGGGGATGGGCTAGTCAGACCGAGCATGCCCCCAAGTGATGCTATGAAGCCTAATCCTCTCAGCGTGGAGGCTTTAAGGGCAAATTTCACCCGAGAGTCTGGAAAACGGATTCAAATGTGTATTAGATCAGAATGCTATTTTAGGAAGTTAGTTATGAACACAGAAAGAAAATGAAATACAGGGTCTTATTTTGTGACTTCAGATGTATGAAAGTCTTCAGAGATGAAAAAGGCAACTGGGCCTTGCTTTGGGCCCCAGGCCTCAAAGTGCACGAGGAATAGGAAGGTCCCCTCCAAATGCAAAGCCACTACCTTCCCCCAAGGCAGAGAAAAGTCGGGTAGCATCTACCGTGTGCTGTGAAATCCTCCTATACGGCCAAGGCAGTCTCAGGATACATCAGAACAGAATTTTCTGGCACTTCCCAGTACACTAAGCAATAACACAGTATCTTATAAAAGAAGCTTGGGGGAACTCTGTTCCTTTAGGGGAAAAGATATGAGTGGTCCTTGCTGGGCTGGAACACCTTCTCCTTGGCCCTTGTAGAAAATGCTTCTCTTCTCCAGCGTGTATATTCAAGTCAGAAATACAAAGTCTGAGAAATTCTACCCAATTTTCTTCCCAGAGCTGGACTCACGTTGTAGTATGTTTCGCTGTTCTAGTTCTTCCGGTGTCGGTCTTTGACTCAACCGTCTAAAAAGGAGATAAATAAGGATACTGTCCATTAAACGTCCCAAGCCTGCTTATAAAGATTTGTTTTGGTCTCAGTGTATATTAGCCTCTACACTAGCAAGAAAGCAAGAGGTTATGCAGAGGTTATGCAGTTAAACTGTGTTGGTATTTCATTAGTTTCTCTGATTGTTTATGAAACAATTCTCATGTTGGAAGTGTTAGTACAGATGCCACAACATAAAACAGAATTGTACATGCAAACAGGAGGCCAAAATTCCAATTCTAGCTCTGATATTAATGAGCCCTGTCACCACAAAAAGGCTCAGTTAGATCGTGAGTGTAGTCATCTATAAAATGAAGGTTTAGACTGGACTGCTGCCTCCCAAACAGATTTGCTGAAAGAGCACAGAGTTTCAAGGCATACTATAGAAATTCTGATTCAGAAAACCAGGCATGAGGACTGAAATTTTCATATATGTATTTTTTCAGTCCTTCCCACCTGACTCTCATGTCTTCCTTTTGATTTTTAAACCAGTGAGTTAGCAACCACTGGAATTTAAGGCTGTCTCTTTTCAAATGATATTCTATGATTCTATGATTTTATTTCTGGTTCTCTCTGTAAAATACTGATGAAGTTTCTCCTCTCATCCACAGCTCTGAGAGGCTAATCACCAACAATAACTTGTCGTCTCTGGAATCAGTTATTCACTTGTTACGTTTGATTTCTACTTCTCAGTATTTGAACTGCATGCTAGCAACCCTTTAGCTGGCTGCCTAGAGAACTCCCAGCCCCAATTTCTATACAATTTACAACATTCTTTATGTATTTTTTTTTAAAGATTTTATTTATTTATTTATTTATGGGAGAGAGAGAGAAAGAGAGAGAGCGCGCACAATTAGGCAGAAAGGCAGCAGAGGCAGAGAGAAAAGCAGGCTCCCTGCAGAGCAAGGAGCCTGATTCAGGAATCGATCCCAGGACTTTGGGATCATGACCTGAGCCGAAGGCAGCGGCTTGACTGAGTGAGCCACCCAGGCACCCCTTTTCTTTATGTATTTCAAAGTTTTTCTTGGTCACTCTGAATAAGACCTTCCTTTTTAAATGTTCATCAAAAACAAACAAACAAACAAAAAACCCCAAAACAAACAACAAAACCCCCACACTCCAGTAATGTCTAACTGACATACAATAAACCACATGATTTGCTATTTTTATATGTGTATATACTTGTGAAACCATCACCACAATTACAATGAACATACCCATCAACCTTGTACTGGTGTCCTAGGGCTGCTGTAACAAATTACCACAAATTAGGTGGCTTAAAACCACAAAAATTTATTCTCTCACAGTTCTGGAGGCCAGAAGTCCAAAATCAAGGTGTGGGCAAGGTTGGTTCCTCCTGAGCCTCTGAAGGGGATCTGTACTATGCCCCTCTACTAGCTTCTGGTGGGGCTGCCAGCAGTCTTTGGCATTCTCTGGTGCACAGACACATCACTCCAACCTCTGCCTCTACAGTCACCCAGCACTGTCCTTGCATCTGTGTTTGAATCTGTGTCCAAATTTCCATCTTCCTTTTATATTTAAAATAGCCTCTATGCCCAATATGGGCTTGAACTCATGACCCTGAGATCAAGAGTCGAATGCTCCACCAACTGAGTCACCCAGGTGTCCCCCGTCCATTTGCTTTTTTCTTTTTTTAAAGATTTTATTTATTTATTTGACAGAGATCACAAGTAGACAGAGAGGCAGGTAGAGAGAGAGAGAAGGGGAAGCAGGCTCCCCACCAAGCAGAGAGCCCGATGTGGGGTTCGATCCTGGATCCTGGGATCATGACCTGAACTGAAGGCAGAGGCTTTAACCCACTGAGCCACCCAGGCGCCCCTCCATTTGCCCTTTGATGGATATTTGTGTTTGCTGGATCCTATGGTTGATTTTTAAAAAAATAATTTTTTAAGGATTTTATTCATTTATTTGAGACAGAGATACAGAGAGACAGAGAGAGAGAGCATGAGCAAGGGAAGGGACAGAGGGAGAGGGAGAAGCTGACTCCCTGCTGAGCCAGGAGCCTGATGTGGGGCTCCATCCCAGGACCCTGGGATCATGACCTGAGCTGATGGCAGAGGCTTAACCCACGGAGACCCAGGTGCCCAATGTTTTCCTCTTAAGAATCATGCTTTTGCCACCCTATCTGAGAAATCTTGTCCAACTCATATTCTTCTAGAAGGTTTGTAGTTTTAACTCTCTTATTTATTTATTTATTTGTTTATTTGACAGAGAGATCACAAGCAGACAGAGAGGCAGGTGGGGTGGGCGGTGGGGAGCAGGCTCCCTGCTGAGCAGAGAGTCTGATGCGGGGCTCGATCCCAGAACCCTGGGATCATGACCTGAGCCGAAGGCAGAGGCTTTAACCCACTGAGCCACCCAGGCACCCCCTAACTCTCATATTTAAACCTAGGATTTATTCTGAGTTAATTTTTTGGATGTGATGCGAGGCATCAACTGAAGTAATTTTTTTGCCAGCGCCAGTTGTTAAAAGGACCATGAAATTATCTTTGTACCTTTATCAAAAACGAGCTGTACATGTATGGGTGGGTATATTTCTGGACTCTCTTTTCTGTTCTGTTTATCTGTTTATCTTTACGTCAACATCATACCGATTAGGTTACTTTAGCTTTCTAATATGTCTTCAATCAGGCTGTGTTAGTCCTCCAACCCTGGTCTTTTCCGTAGCTGCTTTGGTTATTATAGTGTACTTTGTACTTCTGTAAGAATTTTAAAATCAGTTTGCCAATTTAAAAAAGGCTTTCTGGAGGGGCACGTGCACCCAAATGTTTACAGCAGCAATGTCCACAGTAGCCAAACTATGGAAAGAAGAACCTAGATGTCCATCAGCAGATGAATATATACAATGGAATACTATGCAGCCATCAAAAAGAAACGAAATCTTGCCGTTTGCAAAGACGTGGATAGAACTAGAGGGTATTATGTGGAGCAAAATAAGTCAATCAGAGAAAGACTATTATCATATGATCTCTCTGATATGAGGAATTTGAGAGGCAGGGCAGGGGGTTTTGGGGGGTATGGAAGAAAAAAATGAAACAAGATGGGATTGAGAGAGAGACAAACCATAAGAGATTCTTAATCTCACAAAACAAACTGGGGGTTGCTGGGGGGTGTGTGGGTAGGGATAGGGTGGTTGGGTTATGGACACTGGGGAGGGTATGGGCTATGGTGAGTGCTGTGAAATGTGTAAGCCTGATGATTCACAGACCTGTACCCCTGGGGCAAATAATACATTATATGTTAATAAAAATAATTTTTAAAGAAAGCCTTCTGGGGGAGTAGTTTGGAATCGCATGCATTGGTATATATATATTTTTAAATTTATTTTTAATTTTTTTTAAAATTTATTAATTTGACAGAGATCCCAAGTAGGCAGAGGCAGGCAGAGAGAGAGAGGAGGAAGCAGGCTCCCTGCTGAGCAGAGAGCCTGACTCGGGGCTTGATCCCAGGACCCTGGGATCATGACCCGAGCCGAAGGCAGAGGCTTTAACCCACTGAACCACCCAGGCGCCCCACATGTATTGATTGGTATCTTAATAATACTTGAGACTTCTGACCCATGAATATGGTATTTCTCTTTCTTTATTTAGCTCTTCTTTACTTTCTTCAGCAGTATTTTATACTTTGCAGTATACAGGTCTTACATAATCTTTTGTCAGATTTATCTGTAAATATTTAAAGATTTTTGATGCTATTGTTAACGGCTATTGTAAATGTTAATATGTTGTATTTTTAGGTTCCAGTTTCAGGTTGTTCATTGCTAGTGTCCAACAAACCCCTCTAAGACTAGGACTCATGAAACAACACTCAAAGATGAGCAAACAGCTCTGTAGTGAAAGAAAAATCTATTATCAAAGATTCCCATTCTTTTTTTTTTTTTTTTTTTAAGATTTTATTTATTTATTTATTTGACCCAGAGAGAGATAGAGAGAGAGAAAGAGTGCATGAGCAGGCAGAGTGGCAGGGAGAGGGAGAAGCAGGCTCTTCACGGAGCAGGAAGTCTGACATGGGGCTCAATCTCAGGACCCTGGGATCATGACCTGAGCTGAAGGCAGATGCTTAACTGACTGAGCCACCCAGGCACCCCTAGATTCTTTTTTTTTTAAGATTTTATTTATTTATTTGACAGACAGAGATCACAAGTAGGCAGAGAGGCAGGCAGAGAGAGAGAGGAGGAAGCAGGCTCCCTGGTGAGCAGAGAGCCTGATGCGGGGCTCGATCCCAGGACCCTGGGACCATGACCTGAGCCGAAGGCAGAGGCCCCAACCCACTGAGCCACCCAGGTGCCCCGCACCCCTAGATTCTTAACTAATTCCCATTCTTGATGTTCTCTGGCTGACACTCAGAGGGCTACAGTTCTTCATTAAGACTGCTATCCTGGCCAACAGTAAAACCAGGTGTTTAAGGCACAAAAGGAGAAAATATCTCAATTAATGGACATCCTAAGTTAGTTATTTTGTTAAGAATATGCCAAGAGTTCCATTTCCTTTTCCTCACTCTACCAAAAGAAACATGTGAGTTGTTCAAACACCTGTTATACACCCGGACTCTATGTGTATGACATGTGTAGGAAGCTGGCCTGCATTCAGCTTCTTTATGCTTTTGGTTCCAGCTGACCTGAAAAATATACTATCACTTTGAAAGTAGGCAGTTACACAGAACATGTGAAATGGATACAACGAAAATATGGGTGTGATCTTTAATTGGGTTGGCAGCTCGCAGCTGAGCAACTGGATAAATGACAGAGGAGTCTTGCTGTCCTGGGAAGCACCTGAATTCTCTAGAAACTTAAAAAAAAATTTTTTTTTTTAAAGTAGACGTATGCCTAATGTGGGGCCTGAACTCATGACTCCCAGATCAAGAGTCACATGCTCCACTGACCAAGCCAGCCTCTTTAGAAACTTTTTAAAAGCCATATTTAGGGGCCTCTGGGTGACTCAGTCAGTTAAGCATCTGCCTTCAGCTCAGGTCATGATCTTGGGGTCCTGGGATCGAGCCCTCAGTTGGGCTCTGTGCTCAGTGAGGAGTCTGGTTATCCCTCTCCCTCTGTCCCTCCTTCCCACTCATGCTCTCTCTCTCAAATAAATAAATGAGTAAAATCTTTAAAAAATAAAATAAAATAAAAGGTGTATTTGTGTCTAACTTGTGTGTAAAGCTGTGAAATATGTCTATCTCATGGTTTAAAGCTCCAAGAGCCATTTGGTTCCTTAATTTCCAAATTCCAAATTGGATACCCAACTGTGTACAATGTGTATTTTTAAAAATTATGTGGTTTCTAAAATTAGAAAAGGAAAAAGATAAAAGTGAATGTTCCAGAGACAAAGTAAGTGAATGTCCAGAGACAAAGTAAGTCTCTGACACACCTTCTGGCAAAATCAAATCAAATCCGTCTCTTCGAAGCCAAGGCTTACCGGATCAGCGTGTTCCCAATCTGGTGCCTTATTTCATTCCACTCCTCTTTGCTTTTCCGAGGCCAGGAATTCACGTTCAACTCTGGTTCACTGGGTCTGTGGTTCAACTTCATTGCCAGTGTGTCCTTCCTTTTCACTTTGTTGGCCAGAGCACCTTTGTGTAAGAGAAAGGAAAAACAGTGCATGCTAAGGCTCAAAGTCACCCGGAATGACAACATAAAGGCATACGCACTAAGGCATTTCATAAGATTCCTATTTTTTTTTTTTTTAAATAGGCTCTATGCCCAATGTGGGGCTTGAACTCATGACCCTGAGATCAAGAGTCACATGCTTTATTGACTGAGCCAGCCAGGAGCCCCAAGATTCCTCTTTTTTTTTTTTTTTTTTAAAGATTTTGTTTATTTGACAGAGATCACAAGTAGGCAAAGAGAGGCAGACAGAGAGAGAGAGGGGGAAGCAGGCTCCCTGCTGAGCAGAGAGCCCAATGCGGGGCTCCATCCCAGGACATCCCAGGACCCTGAGGTCATGACCTGAGCTGAAAGCAGAGGCTTCAACCACTGAGCCACCCAGATGCCCCAAGATTCCTCTTCTTAAAGCTGCCTTCCCGCTTGTAGGACTCGGGATTCCATTACTTGCAGATCTGTGTACATACATATCGTTTTTCTTCTTTTCCCCACAGACACAGTAAGTTCACAAGAGTAAAGGACAACATCACTATGTCTTTTTAACACAGCCCAAATACCAACTTCCTTCTACTCCAAATTCTTTAATACCATCAAGGTAAATAATTCTTTGATCACAAACAGATAAAAACCTGCATGACTCTGGGTGCCTGGGTGGCTCAGCTGGTTGAGCTTCTAACTCTTGATTTCAGCTCAGGTCATGATCTCAGGGTTGGGGGATTGAGCCCTGCATCAGGCTCTGCACTCTCTCCCTTTCCCTGCATGCTCTAAAATAAATCAATCTTCAAAACAAACCAAAGCCTGCATGACTCAGTCTACATCGCTCTCTCGGACAGTGGGAAAAATAGGGACAAGGCTCTATCACCATGGCTTCCGGTATCAGTTAGCCAGGTGACTCGATAGGAGATGGTGACTGTTCCCATTCATCTGACACCAGCAAGTAGCTCTACCGATAAAATAATTTTCTCCTTTGCTTTTCCCTTTCTTACTATGATGGCTCTCATCTTCATCCTCTTCGTCTCTGTACTGAATGGGACCTTCTGAATCAGAGTCACTCTCCTTCTCTTCCTCTTCCTCCTGCAGACACCGTGGTAGTTTAGGAACAAGTGAGGTAGATGCCACATCTTCAACGCATACAGATGGGTGGTTTTGTTCCTCTTCTTCTTCATCGTCTGGACTAACAAATTAACATAATTATATTTTCCTTTCAGAAACATAACGGGCAAAAAAAAAAAAAAAAAGAAACGTAACGGGTAACTGATTTGCAAGGCATAGGACTGAATAACTATGGAAAATTCCACGAGGGAAATAATTTATTCCTTCCCTTAACTTTAAGAAACTTGCTAAGAAACTTTTTTTTAGCAGTTATTAATCTAAAAGGCTCTAGGCTCAAATCCTAGCTCTATGACTTACTCACTAGCTTATAAGTTATTTAACTTTTCTGTAAATGTGAATGATACCTACCTGCTAGGCTTGTTTTGAGAATAAAACAGATAAATTCTAGAACATACTAGTGTTTGGCACACAGGCCCCTAATGATCTACATGTGAGAAGCAAGTCTGTTTTAAATGATTAAAAGTCTGATTAAATGAGAAGACCACACAGCATCTAACACTGTGCCTGGCTCCTGGAGGATATGTAATAAAGATATTTAACCCACTTATTTCCCTTAGTTTAACAATGGAGTAGGACAAAATGATAATCGAATCCAAGGAAGCAAAGAGATATAAAGATGAAAACTAACTTTGCCCCCTTTCTACTCTGGAGGCATAAAGCTGTGACTTAGTCCATGTGAGCTCCTAAACTGTCTCTTTCCAGGATGTAAAAAAATCATGCTGGCAAGTACAAAGATTATGGCAAAGGAACTAAGCAGTGTGTGGCAACAAGTCTATGACAATTCACCAATTTGCAAATCCTTGGCAAATCTCCAACTCGCCAAAAAGTGTTAGCCTTCAGTCTAATTTGTTAGAATTTTGAAAAGACAAGGTGTTTGGGACAGATGAGGGAGAGAACAAGCTGGTCAGTTCCACTTTGTGAGGCTAGACACTGAGCTATCTTTCAGGGCTCCCTTCTCTTCCTCAGACTGCTCTCTGTCCCTCTCTACTGCATTTAGGCACTGGGCACCAAGCCTTCAGATTTGTCTGATTTCCTCTTCACAAGCCTATGAGATAGGTATTATTCCTGTTTATGGATCTGACAACTCAAGTGCAGAAAGGTTAAGTAACAAACACTACTGCAAGCTAGGAAGAAAGAGGAAGAGCTGGGATTTAAACCCAGAGCTTTCCCCAAGGTTAATGCTCTTAAGTACCATGTTACATGGCCTCCCTTGTATCATATACAAAAAACAGAGTGGTTTAATTTTCAAGTACAAAAATTTATGGTCGCTATGGAAACAGTGTTACAGAAATCAGCAGGGTAAATAAAGTCCAAATTCTAGAACATGTCTTTATTTGTTGAGCATTTTCTAACTTTAATCACAATTTCTTTTTAAAAATAATTTTTTCCAAGAAAGGCTACCTAGAATAAAGAGGAGGAAACAAAAGGCAAACTTCAGAGGCACTCACACTTTCAGCATCTCAATAGTGATGGGAAGTGACCTGGTCCGACCCAGGGTACTGCTGTCCTCAGAAAAGCTGTCACCATACTCAAAGAGCAAGGAGTGAGCTCTATGAGAGCCCTCCAAGGGAGGAGTCATGGGAAGCGGGCTGGTCAGGGCCTGCTGGATTCGGATATGCAGTGGGAGTGGAGGCAGCCTGCAGGGTACATGGGGCTCCCCAAAGCTGTGGTCCAACATCCTCTTGGGTGCCTCCTTTTTCTGATCTTCCTGCTGGGATACCTCCTGAGGCAGGTTTAAGGAAGATGGAAACTCATTTTCTGGCACAACTTGGAAAGTCTTAGCAAGGAAAGGAGGGGATCGTGGCGGTTCGGGAGGTATATGAGTAGGCAGTGGGGGCGATGGAGAGGGAGGTGGGATCATCAACAGTGGTTCAGAGTCCACAGAGCATGTGTTCCTTTCTCTCTGATCACTCAGTGCTCTTGTGGTGGCAGACTCCGAGGCGGGTACCAAGGTTGATGGAATGCCTCTCTTAGGTGGTAATGGTGGGGATGGTTTTGATAAGAGTGTACCGCTGTTTATTGCTTGGGACAGTTCAGCTGGAAAAGAGAGAACAACACCTTAGTTTAAGATGGCTTCACAGAGCTTTGAAGGACCAGCCCAGAGCCTAGATTAGAACTGAGCTTACTCTCAGCTTTCAGGTGAATTATACCACTTCGTGGCTTTATCACAACCTAGGTATCTCCCACTAAATAAAACAAAATTTATATTTAAATATCTAGAAGGCCTAAAATATGTACAGACAGACTACCTTAATACTCTGATAAGAAATTTCTTACTTCTTTGCTCTAATATGTATGACTTTTTGTGACTTGGTGAGATTAAAAATATAAGTTCTTTTGTCTAACAGAATTCCATTAAAAAATTTGACCACACTCGCCTGGGGGGCTCAGTGGGTTAAAGCCCCTGCCTTCCACTCAGGTCATGGTCCCAGGGTCCTGGGATCCAGCCCCGCATCGGGCTCTCTGCTCTGCAGGGAGCTTGCTTCCTCCTCTTTCTCTCTGCCTGACTCTCTGCCTACTTGTGATCTCTGTCAAATAAATAAAATCTTAAAAAAAAAAAAAATTTGACCACACAGGTAGCAGTAAAAAAAACCTAAATACTACCAGGCATTGTTACCATAACTTGATAAATAATGACATCTAGATATCCCAGTTCTACATTATAAAATTATCAATAATGACATCCTAAATTTTTACAGCAAATGCAAAGGACTTTGAGGAAATCAAAGTGCTTTGCTATCCTTGACTTTGGATTCTCCTTGTAAATGAGGTTATCTTTTCTTTCTTTTTTTTTTTACATTTTTATTGTGTTATGTTAGTCATCATACATCATTAGTTTTTGATTGTTATTATTTTTTGAATTAATATATAATGTATCATTTGCTTCAGGGGTTCGGGTCTGTGAATCATCAGTCTTACACAATTCACAGCACTCACCAAAGCACATACCTTCCCCAACATCCATCATGTGGTCACCCTATCCCGCTACCCTCTAGCCGCCAGCAACCCTCAGTTTGTTTCCTGAGATTAAGAGTCTCTTATGGTTTGTCTCCCTCCCCAGTACCATCTTGTTTCATTTTTTCCCTCCCTTCCCCCCACGACCCCCTTCCCTGCCTCTCAAATTCCTCATATCAGAAAGATCGTATGATAATTGTCTTTTAGAGGAGGTTATCTTTACCAATTTACAGAAGACAAAACTGAAGCCACAGAAGTCAGATGACCTGCCCAAGATCATATTACATACAAGGGCTGGGCTAGTCCCAGGTCTCATTAGACTCCATCCACTAGATCTCACTGTCTTTGTGATTTTTATGAGTGTCCATACTTCTTACCCTTTATACCCAAGCCTCCAGGACCACTCCCCACTACTCTATGGGCTCCTTGATGACAGAGCAACCCGTCTCTATCAGCATATCCAGAGAAGTGGGCACAGTGCTTGGCACATGGCTGATCCCCAACACATGCTTACGAGAGGCCCCCACCCTGTTTCACGACAATATGTATCTCTATGTGATCCTCCCAACCCCAAAACGACTCAGGTTTTGATTCAGCAAAGTCCCTTCGGAGGGCTCCAAATGGACTTTAAGAAGTAGATCATCACATCACCCGTGGGCTAATCTTGCAAAATAATTAAATACTAAGTCTCTTGATCACCAACCTCTAACCCTCTACTCAAATCCCAAATTTTGGTTACACCACTTGTTTTCAAATGGCTTCCACTGTCTTACCTAGAGAGCAACACCTCAAGGTCCCCTGAAATAAAAATTTACTTGCCCTAAGTCCAATTCCACTGGTAGCATTCAAAGTAAAAAACTAGCTAATGTGATGATGTTCTAATGTCACTAATCATAAGTAAATTTTTTTTTCAGTTTTAACTACATCTACATTTTATTAGGCATAGTTACTTATTCATAGGCCAAATTATGAAAATAATTTAAATATGTAAGATAACAATAATATATTAACTGTGAATAAATTAACTTTATATTACTTTAATCATTGTTTTTTATATATTATAAATGCCCAAATTCACTTTTAAAAAAATATAATTCCAGTATAATTAACACAAAGTATTATACATCTTAGGTAAATTTTAAAAAGACTTTCTAGAAAAACATTGCATACACATATAAAAAAAGATTAAAAAAAATATTAATTTTAACCTCAATGAGATTTTTTGGGTAGACTGGACTTTTGCTGCTTCTCTAAAAATAACCGTTAGATAATCCATTTACAACAAATCCTACACCTGACAAGACCAAATTTGAGTATTATATTGTTTGAATTGATAAGTTATATTATCTTTGATAATTTAAGGAAAACAGATACTTCAAGATATTAAAGAAGTGAACTCTGTTACAACTTCCCTCATGGTGGCACTTGGCTGAGTTCTGTGGGCAAGACGCTGGAATGTTCATTGGAAGGATTACAAATTCCCTTCACTTGTTCAGCTATTTATGGCAGCCCTTCCTTTGTCCTAATACTCCTAACCAGTCCTTTAGTCCTAACACTGTTATGCCCATTATCAGACACTGCAATGTCTACAGCAGTGGTTTCTAAATGTTCGGATCTCATGGACCAGTACAATTAAAATGAAATTCTCAACCAACCTCAGGCTGTCAATTTTTAATATTTCCAAGTAAGTCTTGACATTAAGTAAACCATTTGTGAAGATAATCCTTTCATGAAATAAATGGATTTTTATCAACAAAGAATTAGCAAAGTCATAATTTCAGAATAAAGAATAGTCCTTAAAATCAAATCTAGCTAATCTTAATAAAAACTCTGTGAACAGTCCTATTTTTCTCCTTCTGCTGAGGACCACTCAATACTGATGTTATTGGGTGATGGACATTGGGGAGGGTATGTGCTATGGTGAGGGCTGTGAACTGTGTAACACTGATGATTCAAAGACCTGTATCCCTGAAGCAAATAATACATTATATGCTAATAATAATAATAATAACAAGAAGACTGATGTTGATCCCTCACCATAAGGCCTATTGCTCTGGGCTCTTCACCTTAGCCCAAGAGTGGCTTCTGTGGTTCAGCCCAGAGAACAGTACACATATTAATCTTTTTTTATATTGCCTTATCCTGAAAAGGGTAGTCTGTAACTGGCTTAGAGCAATGGTTCTCAATGTGTGGTCCCCACGTATGCATCATCAGTATCATCTGGGAAATTTTTAGAAATGTAAATTCTCAGGTCCCCTGTCCCCCCAGACTTAACTGATTCAGAAACTGTCAGGGCAGGGCCCAGCAATCTGTGTTTCAACAAGCCCTCCAGGTGATCGTGATGAGAACCTGTCCAGACATCAGTTTGAGAATACAGGGGTACGGGACAGAGGTCTGGGCTCAAGAGTTGAAAAGCCTAGGTTTGGTTTCTCTCTCTCATTAACTGCAACCTTGAGTGAGTCACAACTTCTTCATGTTATAATTGCCCTAACTATGTAATAGATAAAATCGCTTTCCTACTTCACAAGGTGGTTCTGAAATCAAGTATATGGAAGCTGCCTGAGTTCCTCAGAGATAAATCAACACAGCACTGTCCATCCGGGGTGGTGGTAATACTAATAACCTCCATCCTTTTTTTAAATCAAACTACTCCAGGGGCACCTGGATTGCTCAGTGGGTTAAGCCTCTGCCTTTGGCTCAGGTCATGATCTCAGGGTCCTGGGATAGAGCCCCATATTGGGCTCTCTGCTCGGCAGAGAGCCTGCTTCACCCTCTCTCTTCTGCCTGCCTCTCTACTTGTGAGCTCTCTATTAAATAAATAAATAAAATCTTAAAAAAACAAAAACAAAAACAAAACTACTCCAACCTGTCATACTCACATATATCCTAAGCCTGTTTTTCAGGGTTCTCGTCACCCCACACAAGGTGGGGGTATTAGCTGTTTAATGAGCGTACTTAATTCCTCCCTTTAATCATGAACAAGAACTTCAAGCCATACTAAGCCTAGTATCATTTTTCCTGAAAAACTACCTTCTTTCCTCTCCTCCCTTTCTTGAAAATTCCTCTATGAAGGTATACATGTATGCAAAGAAAAGCTGACCTAAACAGGACTTCAGGTAAATATAAAAAAATTTACTAAAATGATAAAAATGTACTGTTTATCGTCCTGGTTTTCTTTCTTCTATCACTTATTAAGAGTAGCATTCTTGGGACGCCTGGGTGGCTCAGTTGGTTGAGCAGCTGCCTTCAGCTCAGGTCATGATCCCAGCGTCCTGCGATCGAGTCCCACCATCGGGCTCCTTGCTTGGCAGGGAGCCTGCTTCTCCCTCTGCCTCTGCCTGCCACTCTGTCTGCCTGTGCTCGCTCTAGCTCCTCTCTCTGACAAATAAATAAATAAATAAATAAATAAATAAATAAATCTTAAAAAAAAAAAAAAAAATCCCAAAAAAACCGAGTAGCATTCTTAACTCTCTCAAAATAAAACACGACTGTATCAGGACACTTTGAATAATGTATTTCGTAGTTCGCATGAAGGTATTGTACCAGACGCTGAATCAAAAGTTACACTGGCATCCTCACCATCACCTTTTTATCTGCTGGGCTCATGCTAAAGGCAGGCATTGTGGTTTCAAGTAGGTTAAAATAATCCCTTTTCTCCACACAGGTCAGACCTGCTGTGGTCTTTACATGTCCAGTCCCCCAACTAGACACAGTATTTCAGAAACACTGTTTTAGAAAAATAGCTATTAATCCCTCCCTCCCACCAAACTAGAACTTAAATTTATTGGTATCTGATCCTCATCTGTTTTCATTCAAAGCTATCTGCGTCATTTTTAAGACTTTTCTCTTTACTGAGTGCGTTCAGAGGGACAAGACGTGGAGAACTGTCACAGGCCAAATCAATACTGTAGTAATTATCCAATAAAACCACCATCCCAAATCAAACCAAACCAAACCCAAAGCAAGGGAAACCTAAAGACTTACTTACCGATGACAGGGTTGCTATTTCTGTGAGCTGGTTTAGGGGGCGGGAGAGGGGGCTGCTTGGCAGGGACCGTGTGAGTGAGGCTTGGGGCAGTGGTGGCATTAGTGCCTGTGGGAGCAGCAGGCAGAGTCCTGGGTGCTGGGGCTGGGGTGACGGAGGAATTAGCAGTTTTTGCTGGGCTCAAGGCAGCGGGCGCTGCGGTGGGGGCTGCAGCGGGGGTGGAGGTGACAGGCCTGGCCCCGCTGCCAGAAGTGGCATCCTTTGCTTGCCCTTCATTTGCTTCATGAGAAGAGGACAGGGGTCTTTTCGGGGGAAGTAAAGGCTGTCTGTGTGCGTTCTCAGGAATGGATTCTGCTTCGGAATTAGGTTGGCTTCCCGTTGAGCCTGCGTAATGACAGATGTGATATAAAAGTGAGGAAAGAGTCACAAGACAGACTGAAAAAGCGAACATATCTACGGGCTCATGGTCGACTTTATCCATTATTTAACTTGCAGATGAGTTTACAGGCCAAGTTTCCCAACCTCAACATACTTAAGGTAAACAATACTTTCTCAAGCCCAATCCCAGAGTAAGAGAGGTCTGTGTGGTGGTGATTTTGCACACCAGAGCCAGGCAACTGGAGGAGGCACGGAATCCCCCAGGTGGACGAGTGTGCAGCTTGAAAAAGTCCTATAGGTGTCTGATGCTTAACGTCCTCTTCTGTCCTTGAGAATCACAACTTACGTCTTTTGCGAATATAAGAATGAGCAGGGGGAAAATTCCATTTCAAGCTTCAACTAGTTGAGAAATTGCTAGAGAAGAACAGAATTCCCTCTGGATTTTATTTCTCCCCTGGCTCTAGCAAAACTATGAGTTAAATGAGAATGGCTGATCCGTGGCTCTTACACTCACAAACCCAGGGTTTCTCACCTAGTCGCTTCTTTCGGTCCTCTTCTGGAACAGGCTTCCTAAGACTTGCTGTTCTTCCTGACTCTTCTTCTTGGTCTGGACTAGAAGATCTGGTACTTCCTATGGGAGTAGTATGGCCATTTTTTAACATGGCATGGCTCAATTTCCCCAGATCCTCACCACCTGCAAGGTCAAACGGAGAGAGCAAACTGATGGAATGGTGTGGTCAGACAGGGAGGAGAGCTGGAGATTTATAACTTTCTTACCCCTTTCTCCCTCCTCCTGTTTGAGCTGCGGATTCAGATCTAGATTATTCAGATCTTATAGTAGTAACAGAAGTAAGTAATTCTTTTCACCAATAAACAATGGATTGCCTATTATGTGCCAGCTGTCTTGCTACATGAGTAAGACGGACTTAATACCCTAAGTAACGAACACTAATTATTTAGAGCTGTAACAAATGGAGTGTTGGGGTAGGTAGGAAGAAGAAACAATTCTCTTGAGCTGAAAATGAGGTTGGGAAAGATTCACAAAGATTGGTAGCTAAACTGGGTCTTCAAGGAGTAGGAGCCAATCGTACTGCTGACAAGATGAGTCAAGACAGGAAGAAGGAGCAGCATGGGCGAAGGGATGAAATCATCTGGCATGTCTGGGAGCCGGCATCTCGTTTGTCTGGCAGGAAAACAGATACATATAAGAAACAGTTATGGACAGGACTGGAAAGGCCAGTCAGAGCCCGGCTATGAAGAACACCGAATGCCATGTACAAGAGCCTGGGCCAAATCCTGTAAGCAATGGGAAGCCAAAGAATCAAAGGAAGAGAGAGATCTGATCTGATCTGTCTTTTCCAAGGTTAAGTGTGAGAGCTGAGAGGGGGGTGGGTCAGGCAAGGACTGGAACAGGAAAGCTACTGCTGAGCTACTGCTGGAATAAGGGTGAGACGCGTGGAGGGTGTTGGGCATTAGGAATGTGGAGCAAGGGGCAGAGCTGGTGGACTGATCAGAGCTCAATGTGACAGAAAGACACATGCCCACAAACTAAACTGCAGGAATGATCCCTAGGCTGGAGGCTTTGGGAGGACCACTGGTCACTACGGACCGCGCAGGTAATAAGATTCCTGCACAGAACAGTTAGACAAACGTTCCCAGTAACTGCGGAGCTTCCCTGGACTCCTTTGGAGGAGAGAACTGCGAAAACTGAGGTTAGAGATGTAAACTCCGTCTCACCTCCTAGTGTCACGGGGATTGGAAGCGGTTGCTCTCTAGATGGTTTTCGTGTTGGCTTTCCACAGTGTTACCCTCTGGGTAGTATCATCTTAGTGACTCTTGAGTTAGTTCCTCAAGTTCTCAGAGACCAGTCTCCCTCGCCCCAACCTACCACCTCCTACTAGATTAGACCGGATCATTCTCCAGGCGGTGACAATGAGGGGTAGAGCATGGGCTGAAAGCAGGAAAGAGCCTATGGCAAATGAGCACTAAATGAAAATAAATTTCTCAAGCTAAAGTATTTTGATAACTACTTCAAAACAGGGATGGTAGCAAGATGGCAACTACGGAAATGTAGTTAAATTATTGCTTTATGTCAATATAGCTCAGGCTTAACAAAAACAGGACCTTCTAGAATATAAACCAAGGAATCATTTCAAAGCCAAAAAAGACTACTACTTTTGAAAACCATACAGTGAAAGGTCAAGAAACATTATTAACTGGTTTCTACTGCACTAGGTAAATATATGCAAAGGAGATCAGTTATAGGGGTGCATGGGTGGCTCAGTTGGTTAATTGTCAGACTCTTGGGTTCAGCTAAGCCATGATCTCATGGTTGTGAGACTGAGCCCCTCATGGGGCTCACACTCAGCCTGGAGTCCTTTTGTCCCTCTCTCTCCCCTTCTGCTTCTTCCCCTGCTCTCCTGCTTGCACACGCCCTCTCCCTCTCTAAAATAAATAAATAAAATCTTAAAAAGAAAAAGTGATCAGTTATCTTGGATTGTCTGCTTTCAAGTAAAATTTCTCTTTAAAAATTTTTATTAATTTGTTTTTAAAAGATTGTATTTATTTATTTATTTATGAGAGAGAGAGAGAGAGAGAATGAGAGGGGAAGGGCCAAAGGGAGAAGCAGATTCCCCATTGATTGGGAAGCCCAGTGCGGGACTTGATCTTGGAACTCTGGGACCATGACCTGAGCTGAAGGGAGGAGCTTACCTGACTGAGCCACCAGGCACCCCTCTTTTTAAAAAATTTTTAAGATCTATTCTTAAATTCACATATAATAAAATACAGTGTTAGTTTCATGTGTACAATATAATGATTCAACAATTCTATACATTATGCAGTGCTCATCATGGTAAGTGTGCCCTTAATCCCTTCACCTATTTCACTGACCCCTGCCCGCACTTCCAAGTAGCAACCACCAGTTTGTTCTCTGTTTCAGTCTGGTTTGTGTTTTTTTTGTGTGTGTTTTTTCCTTTGTTCACTTGTTCTATTTCTTAAATTCCACATATAACTGAAATCGTATGGTATGTCTTTCTCTAACTTATTTCACTTAGCATTATGTTCTCTAGATCCATCCCTCTTGTTGCAAATGGTAAGATTTCATTCTTTTTTTATGGCTGAGTAATATTCCTGTGTGTGTGTGTGTGTGTGTGTCTTTATCCGTTCATCTATGGATGGACACCTGGATTGCTTCTATATCTTGACTATTGTAAATAATGCTGCAATAAACATGGGGGTATATATAACTTTCTGAAATAGTATTTTCATTTTCTTTAGGTAAATACCCAGTAGAGGAATTACTGAATTATTTGGTAATGCTTCTCTCTCTTTTTTTTAAAAGATTTTATTTATTTATTTAACAGAGAGAGAGATCACAAGTAGGCAGAGAGGCAGGCAGAGAGAGAAGAGGAAAGAGGCTCCCCACTGAGCAGCGACCCCGATGTGAGGATCAATTCCAGGACCCTGGGATCATGACCTGAGCTGAAGGCAGAGGCTTAACCCATTGAGCCACCCAGGTGCCCTCATTTGGTAATTCTATTTTTAATTTTCTGAGAAATGTACATATTGTTTTCCACAGTGTTGCACCAGCTTGCATTCCCACCAACAGTGTATGAGGGTTCTTTTTCCTCCACATCTTCACCAATACCTGTTATTTCTTGTGTTTTTTACTTTAGCCATTCTGACAGGCGTGAGGTGATACCTCATCGTGGTTTTGATTTGCATTTCCCTGATGAAGAGCGATGCGGAGCATCTTTTCACATATCTGTTGGCCATCTGGATGTCTTCTTTGGAAAAATGTCTATTCGTGTCTCCTGCCCCCATCCCCCCCTTAAGAGATTTTATTTATTTATTTGAGAGAAAGAGAGAGAGAGGAGAGAGAGAATGAGGAGGGTATGGTGGAGGGATAAGCAAACTCACACAGGGCTCAATCCCAGGACCCTGAGATCATGACCTGAGCTGAAATCAGTTGTTTAACTGACTAAGCCATCCAGGTGCCCCCTTCTGCCCATTTCTTTAACTAGGTTATTTGTTTTTTTTGGTGTTGAGTTGTATAAGTTCTTTATATATTTTGGATACCAACTCCTTATCAAGTATATCATTTGCAAATATCTTTCCCCACTTGGTAAGTTATCTGTTTTATTGGTGTCCTTTGCTGTGTAAAAGTTTTTTATTTTGATGTAGTCCCAATGGTTTAGTTTTAGCTTTGTTTCCCTTGCTGAAGGACAAATACTTAGGAAAATTCTTCTATGGCTGATGCCAAAGAACTTATTGCTTATGTTCTTTCTAGGAATTTTATGGTTACAGATCTCACATTTAGGTCTTTAATCTATTTTGAGTTTATTTTTGTGTCTGGCATAAGGAAGTGGCCCAGTTTCATTCTTGTGAATGGAGCTGTCCAGTTTTCCCAGCACCATTTGTTGAAGAAACCATTTTACCCCATTGTATATCCTTCCCTCCTTTGACATAGATTAATTGACCATATAATCGTTGGTTTACTTCTGGGCTCTCTGTTCTGTTCCATTGATCTGTATGTCTATTTTTTAAAAAGATTTTATTTATTTATTTGACAGAGATCACAAGTAGTCAGAGAGGCAGGCAGAGAGAGAGGAGGAAGCAGGCCCCCTGCTGAGCAGAGAGCTCGATGTGGGGGCTGGATGCCAGGACCCTGAGATCATGACCTGAGCCGAAGGCAGAGGCTTTAACCCACTGAGCCACCCAGGTGCCCTGATCTATAGATCTACTAAAATTTCTTATATTTAATGCAAAGGTTTTCTACAATGCTAACAGAGTGGAGTATAAGCAGTACCTGGGTTTAACATCTATGAATGTCCTTGTTCCATCTCAGAAAACATATTAAGTATTTTATAATAAAGTCAAGTTAGTAAAAGGCAAAAGACCTGGTTGGTAGAGTAGTATCTTGTTCAATGGCTACAACTCATTTATCAAATGGGGCTTTGAGCTTATAGTCTAAAAACAACTTGGATCAAAAGCCAATAGGAAAAAAAAAAAAAAGAAAAAAGAGCCAATAGGAAGCATAAGGCAAAGAAACTGAATGAAGGTGAAAAACAACAAGCAAGTAATGTATGGGGTTTGTGGGTGAGCAAGAAAAGTAAGAGGCAGGAGAGGGCAAGGGGTAGAAATGGCTATTATCCAAAAAAAAAAAAAAAAAAAAAAAGGAAAGAAAAAAAGCAAGGGTCAAATGTGCTGCAACACAGGTGTTACAATTATAGTTAACCACCTAAAATACCTAGAAGATTTTGTGTCCAAATATAAAATTCAAAGTCCTGTTAAAAAACTGGTTATCCGGGGCGCCTGGGTGGCTCAGTGGGTTAAGCCTCTGCCTTCGGCTCAGGTCAAGATCTCAGGGTCCTGGGATAGAGCCCCGCATCGGGCTCTCTGCTCAGCAGGGAGCCTGCTTCCTCCTCTCTCTGCCTGCCTCTCTGCCTGCTTGTGATCTCTCTGTCAAATAAATAAATAAACAAATCTTAAAAAAAAAAAAAAGGTTATCCATGCTCATAGCTAAGCATGCAGAAAATTCAGAAAAATAGAAAAAAAAAAGCCTCCTGTATTCTGATCCTGACAACAAATTCTAATTAGTATTATAGTAATTTTCCTTCATGTTTGTTTCCTTTGTTTAATTTTTATACAGCTGAGGGGTGCCTGGGTGGCTCAGCCGGTTAAGCGTCTGACTCTTGATTTCAGGGCAGGTCATGATCTCAGGGCTGTGAGATCGAGCCCCTGATAGGCTACATAGTGGGTCTAGAGCCTGCTTAAGATTCTCTCCCTCTCCCTCTGTCCCCCAGCCCCTTCAAATTTTTAGGTAGTTGAAATTAAAAAATCTTCAGTTCAGGGGCGCCTGGGTGGCTCAGTCAGTTGGGTGTCCAACTCCTGATTTCAGCTCAGGTTGTGATCCTTGGGGTCGTGAGATCAAACCCCACGTTGGGCTCTGCACTCAGCAAGGGGTCTGCTTGGGATTCTCTCTCTTCTCCCTCTGTTCCTCCCCACACTGTGCTTGATCTCTAAAATAAATAAATCTTTTTTTTTTTTAAGATTTTATTTATTTATTTGACAAAGAGTGAGCGAGGAAGCAAGCACAAGCAGGGGGAGTGGTGGAGGGAGAAGCAGGCTCTCCACTGAGCAGAGGGTCCAATGTGGGGCTTGATCCTAGGACTCTGGGATCATGACCTGAGCCAAAGACAGCCATTTAACACACTGAGCTACCCAGGTGCCCCCAAAATAAGTAAGTCTTTAAAAAAAAAAAAAAAACACCTTAATCTACATAATTTAATTAAATTTTGTGAATAAGCAATATAACAACATGGTTCAAAACCTAAAAACTGTAATATTCCATTGGTTTGGTTCCTTCCTCCCACTGTCCAAAGGATAGGATACAGTTTTAAAACTTGAGTTTCAGATCTGCCTCATGCAAAGGAACTCTAATGAAGAGAAATGAAATACAAACAATGTACTGTATTCTTAATTCTTCTGATAAGCTGCTTCATAAAAGTCACACATTGGAGAAAAGTCCTGACATTATTAAACAAGAAATACCAAAACATGATCTTTATGACAAATAGAAGATTAGGGAAGCAATCTGGGCATGCAGACAAATTTGGTCAAAAAAGCTCAAACAAACAGGGACACCTGGGTGGCTCAGTCAGTTAAGCATCTGATTCTTGATTTTGGCTCAAGTCAGAACTTTGGGGTGATGAGACTGAGCCCTGCATCTGGCTCCCTGCACTCAGCAGGGAGCCTGCTTGAGGTTCTGTCCCTCCCCCGGTTTCTCTCTTTCTCTAAAACAAATAAAATATTTAAAATATATATATTAAAACAAAAAACAAAGGAAAGCGAGACAGTACTGCAGCCAGCACAAAGCTGAGATCATAAAGAGACACAGAGAAGATCAGCTCCAAGGATCCTTCACAAGTCATTCAATTTCAGAGTTAAAGGTCACAGCCTGTTAGGGTAGACATTTGCAAGAAGAATGAACAGTTTTTTTTTTGTTTTGTTTTGTTTTTTTTTACCCCTCACTAAGAAAATGGCCATTTTTAGTATAGGAAATTAAGAGGTAATTATTAGAATAAAATCATTTCATATTTACACCCTTAAGTTGATATTCCTTAAAAAAAAAGTTTTTCTTATGTTTAAATATTTTCCCTTCAGTAGATATTTTCATTCCCACAAAAAATATTTGCCTTCCTTAAATAAATCAAATATAGATAGCACAGCACTGAATTCTCTCAAAATATCTTGTATTTAGTTTTTTATTGTCAAGTATAATACTAGTAGAGAAAAATACACAAAACATAAATGTAAATTTCAATGAGATATTTCAAGGACACTTGTGTGATCATCATGGACATTAAGAAATATTTCCAAATAGCCAAACTGTAGAAGGAGCCCAGATGTCTATTGACAGATGAATGGATAAAGATGTGTTGTATATATACACACATAAATACACAATGGAATATTACTCAGCCAACAAAAAATTGAAATCCTACTATTTGCAATGACATGGATGGAACTAGAGGGTATTATGCTATGCAAAACAAATCAGTCAGAGAAACAATTATCATATGATCTCACTCGTATGTGGAATTTAAGAAACAAAACAGAGGATCATAGGGGAAGGGAGGGAAAAATAAAACAATGAAAGTAGAGGGAGGCAAACCATAAGAGACTCTTAACTATAGGAAACAAACAGGGTTGCTAGAAGGGCGGTGGGTGGGGGGATGGGGTAACTGGGTGATGTAATGAGCGCTGGGTATTATATGCAACTGATGATTCACTGACCTCTACCTCTGAAACTGATAATACACTGTATGTTAATTCATTGAATTTAAATACAAGGGAAGGGAGGAAGGAAGGAAGGAAGGAAGGACGGACGGAAGGGAGGGAGAAAGAAAATGTTTCCAGAGGGTGTGCCTGGGTGGCTGGCTCTGTTGGTTAAGTGTCTGACTTTGGTTTAGGTCATGATCTCAAGGCTGTGAGACCAAGCCCTGTGTTGGGCTCTGTGCTCAGAGAGGAGTCTGTTTCTCTCCCTTTTCACCTGCTGCACCCCTCCCCCCGCCCTGCCACTCACATGCTCTCTCTCTCTAAAAATGAATAAACCTTAAAAAATATGTGTGTGCGTGTATATAACTTGTGATACATTTATAAAATGAAATATTATACAGTGGTGAAAACAAACTACACCGGCATGCTAAAATATGATTCTTGTAAGTAATACTGAGCAACTGTAGTCAGTCATGAAAGAATACATATATCATTTCTATAAATATAAAGAAAAAACAGGCAATCTTAAAGTGTTTAGAGATGCATGCTTAAGTGGTTAAACTATAATAGAACAAACAGGATTATCACAAGAGAAGAGTAACTGCTCTGTGGGGGAAGGAGAGGTGTGTTAGGAGGAGGCAAGGGAGGCTTCAGGGATCTAGAAACATTAAAAAAAAAAAGATTATTTATTTATTTATTCATTTGAGAGAGAGTGAGAGAGAGCAAGCGCACGCGCACAGATGAATAGGAGGGACGGACAGAGGGAGAAGGAGGGGGAGAGAGAAAATCCCAAGCCGACTCCACGCTTAGCACAGAGTCTGATGTAGGGCTCAATCGCATGACCCTGAGATCATGACCTGAGCTGAAATCAAGAGTCGGACACTTAACTAAGTCACCTAGGGAACCCTATATATTTTATTATCAGTGTGTATTTGGGCTGTTTCCAATTTTGCTCTATTGTTAATAAATATTGCTGTTACAAGCATGTTTGTACATATCTCCTGATATACATGCATTCATATTTTTGTTTATATACCAAATTATGGACATGCCTGTACATACGTTTGCATCTCTCCAGCTTTCACAATTATGCTAAACTTTTTTTTTTTTTAAAGATTTTATTTATTTATCTGGGGCGCCTGGGTGGCTCAGTGGGTTAAGCCTCTGCTTCGGCTCGGGTCACGATCCCAGGGTTCTGGGATCAAGCCCTGCATTGGCCTCTCTGCTCCGTGGGGAGCCTGCTTTCTCCTTTCTCCCTACTTGTGATCTCTGTCTATCAAATAAATAAATAAAATCTTTGACACAGAGAGATAGCGAGAGCAGGAACTTAAGCAGGGGAGTGGGAGAGGGAGAAGCAGGCTTCCTGCCTAACAGGGAGCCTGATGCAGGGCTCGATCCCAGGACCCTGGGATCATGACCTGAGTTGGAGGCAGAGGCTTGATCAGTGAGCCACCCAGGTGCCCAGATTATGCTAAATTAAAAAAAAAATTTTTTTAAGTAATCTCTACACCCAACCTGGGGCTCCAATTCATGACCCTGGAATTCGGCTGTCACATGCTCCACTGACTGAGTCAGCCAGGGCCCCATTTGTATATATTCTTTTTTTTTAAAATTTATGTATTTATGTATATATTCTTTAGTGAACTATCCAGTGCTTCCGTAGACTCTTTTACTGAGTTGTCTTTTTTCTTTTGTAAAAGTTTGAAAAAAAGAACGTTCTGGATGCATGAAAACCTTTAAAAAATCTCCCCTACCTCCCAAAAGCAATAAAAAGAAAATTCAAATGCCTAGTCAGAATCAAACACCCAAGTGTATAGAGACAGACATACACTATTCTATTTATAAACTCACCCTGCTCAGAGTCTTCCAAGAGAACCCCTCTTTTAACCAGCTCTTCTCTCGGTTTTCGCATAGATATTTTTCGCTCTAAAACTAATATTAAATTGGAAAACAACATTAAGAAATGTGGCAGTTAAAGGTCCATTTTAAGCATTCTAACTCAACAGGTAAAAGAACAAAGTGGTTCAATTTTCCATTCTCTGGAAAGAATAGGAAAACTAAATTCAAATTTAAAAGCATAATTTCTTCCATATCCTATGTTATGGGGAAAGCAGCATTTTCAAAAGAAACTATACTGATAAAATTTTAGCTCTTTCTTTTTTAATTGGCATTTCAACAATATAGTATTTATATACTTATGGATGAACTTTCTCTGCAAGTGGTCAGAGTAGAAAAAGAAGCATCATAGATTTGCTACCATTCACGAACTCCATTCACCACTTGATAAACTTTAATTCCATCAATAAACTTTCATTCCATCAAAATGGCCATCTGGGGATGAGACTATAGTACATAAAACCCCTTGGTTTTATTCCTGAAAGACTGAATTCCCTCTTCAAATAGAGGGTTAGAGAAGCTTGGGAAGAGAATGAGAAAGTTGGATACTTCTAAATTAAGAAACTCTGTAACTCAGAACATATATTTAAATCTTAATGTCTCACCTTCTGATGTCTCTTTGAATTTATCACTACTTTTTTTTTTCCGCCATTTCCAGGGCTTGAAGATCTTGCCAAAGCCTGAGAACTTGCTCTTCCTTTTGGTGGGAGGCGTCGTGTCTCCTGCTTCCACACTGTCCATGACCATGCCTGGGTCTGCGGTGGGCTGACTTGCTTCCTCTGTAGTATGGTGAAAGGCACACAGGGAAAAGAACAGCCAATTTATTATGTCAGCATAATTTCTAAAAGGTCCCTTCCCCTCTCTTCCTGTGGTGGTTGGAAAGGATCAGAGCAATGATAAACAATCATGCAGACAGATTCCTTGACATCACACGGACACCAAACATCACAATCCGTAACAGATAAATTACTAAAAGGGAAAAGGAACCACACCAAGCTGACATCATTTTAGGACACAAATTCAATGAGATGATCATAACCAGCTCGAAATCTCTTAAAAGGCATGAACACACACACACACACACACACACACACACACACACGAATGTGTTTCAATATGAATGAGATCTTGCCCCCTGCAGCCTATTGCTGTTCCCATTCTCATCCTTTTGGCACGGGGTGGGTTGGGGGGAGGCCTTCCCCAACTAACATTACTGCCTCTGGTGTCACTGAAATGGGGAGTTCCATCTTGAGTAAGTGAGTCATCATTCTCTACTAAACACTGCCCTCCCTCTGCCCTTCTCTTTCAGGACATTAATAGTTCAGGGCGGGTAACACAGCAAGTATTAACACCTTCCTTGTACCTGTTTTTTTTTTCAGGTTATTTTTTTCCTTTCACAAGACCCTAAGTTTGGAGCACTGGAAGGAGCCTGGGGCTGCGGCTTTACAGACAGTGCTTTAAAATGAAATCTTTTTTTGGGAAAGCAGAGGTGGGATTCCAGTTTGCCTATCACAATAGTACTTTAGGGACAGTCATGATCTTAAGGATATGACAAAAACTGTCACTGACACGGTATTATGTGCGGGACTGAAATGAAAGGCCATGAATCCCTCACAATGACCACACATGCAGGGTTTAGTTAGTTAGCTCTAGTGGCAGAGAAAGGAGCAGCCAAGACTGGGCCAAGAATAATAATAATAATAATAATAAAAATAAAAGCAGGAAAGCAACAAAAAAAAAGCAGGAAGGCAACACAATACAGCTTTGCACTCCACCTACTGTCCCAGGGTTCTCTGGAGAAGTCTAGAGGAGAAGAAAAAAAGAGTCATGAGGAATAACCATCCTGGAATCAAAGTGGAACCTTTACTTTATAGAAGAACATCAAGGATCACATATTATAATATCCCATGTAATAAGTTCACATGCTTATTGTACACAACTTCAGATCTGAAGCAAATAACGCTCTTTTTGGGGGGGATAAATGGGCATAATATGTGCACTAAAAAGTTTCTTTTAATACTGTGGATAGTTTTTCATAAAAGAAAATACATAATCAACAAGCATTTATTATTATTACTATTATTAAAGATTTTATTTATTTATTTGACAGAGAGAGACAGTGAGAGAGGAAACACAAGAAGGGGGAGTGGGAGAGGGAGAAGCAGACTTCCCATGGAGCAGGGAGCCTGACATGGGGCTCAATCCCAGGACCCTGGGATCATGACCTGAGCCAAAGGCAGACACGTAACGACTGAGCCACCCAGGCGCCCTGCATTTATTATTTTTTTTAAGAAACAGTTGCCAAATTCTATCTTCTTTGGTTGATAGATGTGAGTCTAGGGAAACCTGTTGATGAAAGTCAGATTTACAGAATTGTCACGATCACAGTGACTACAGCAGTGACTGCCGGATGCATTATTTTTCTGTACGTTGGTGACTTAGGCAAAACAGGGTTCTGGCTACTGAAGGAGATGAGAGGACAATGACTCTTTTCTTCCTAGTTACATGATTTACTTGAACAAATCCTGAGTCTCAACTACTTTAATTCTTCCATAAAATGCAAGAGAATCTAGTTATTATAATGCCGGATCATATATCCCTAAGTTTACTTCCAGAGACATCAGAACAGCTCCTATCCCAACAATTTCCCCTCTGTGATACCCGGGATGTACCCCCAGGAGTGGGACCTGGGTGAATACAGGTATTGCTTTTAAGAGTCAATGCTTTAAGACAGTAAACTCCCAATTATGAAATGTCAATGAGACCTCAAGCCATTTTAAATATGTCCTGTAATATAATATTTAGCATATGTTAATGATGGCACTTTCAGAAGTGGAGCTAAGCCACCACTAGGTGTTCATAGTCACCTTACCTGCTAGAGGCAAGGAGGAACTGAAATTTGAAATATCCTGCCACCCATCCACTGAATGGATTTCACTCAGTTCCAAATGATACATAAGAAAATGCCTGTTTGATTAAAAGTAATAGGGAAGATAATATAAAAACTCAAAAAAACAAAACAACAAACAATATGAAAGAAAAGGTGAGTGCTATGTGATACTTTTACAAAGAAAGACAGACAGAAGGCTTGAGATAAGAATGAATCACAGACAAGTTCCTGTCAAGTCCCTCAATGAGATACACCATCTCACTTGCTGCCACTATCTTGCCAGGTATCTAACCTAACCACTTCCTAAAGCAGAACTTAGTTCATCCCTTGTAATCCTTCATTATACTGAACAATATTATTTATGTGTTCCCTTTCTCTCATACATTCAAAACAGTAAGATTATGATATCCTTTCAAACATATTCATACCTGCTGGCATATGAACTTAAGACAAGTTCAATTTATATTCAAAAGTACAGCATGTGTGGAAAATACGAACAGCTATGATACAAAGGACTGTGTCTGCCATCACATCTACTGCTAAAATAGCCCTTTTTTTTCTTTGTGTAAAGATTATAGTTACTGAATACAAAAAGCAGAGAGAACAGCTTTTTTTTTCCTTTGATGTTTTATGCAAATGTTAATTTTCATGTTTATAAAACTTTTATTTTTTTTTTTTATTTTTGAGAGAGCGTGCATGGGATTGAGAATTGGAGGTGGGGGGAAGGGTCAGAAGGAGAGGGAGGGAGAGAATCTTAGGCAGGCTCCACAATCAGCACAGAGCCTGGCATGCGGCTTGATCTCATGACCCTGAGATCATGACCTGAGCTGAAATCAAGAGTCAGATGCTTAACCGACTGAGCCACCAAGGAGCCCCCACGTTTATAAAACTTTTAGAAGAGGACATGCCTCTTGACTCATGCAGTGGGGGGATTCAGCCACACCCAACCCTGACCTGGTTATTATCCCAAATTCATTCATTCTTACATATTCTCATATATTCTTATATTCTCATATTCTCCACATTCCTCCCCTCCATATGACAAATAGAACGTTACTACGGTAACTCCTAAATCTGTTCAATTACTTGGTATTAGCTCAGTTACCTTTTCAAAATACAGAATCCTCAGGTAGTGGGATCCAGGAATCTGTTTTTAAAAATCTTCCCAGGTGACTCTTATGATCAGTCAGGTTTGTTAAAGCCAATCCCAGATTATTATCGGCAAACCTTATGCATGTTCAAAGAGACAGAGGAAGATCTTCTCTCTCTGTAACATAATTCTTTGTTGAAAAAAAATAAACTAGAAAATCATGGCATCATTCCAGTGTTTCCCACTTATGTATAAGTATTCCTAAAGAAGAACTATAAGGGTCTTTCCTGTGCCTTTTAGTCTCAGATGTAGTTTAAATTAAAAAAAAAAAAAAAAGAAAAGGAAAAAAAAGTTCACAGTTATTCTTCTTCCAGATTTCTATTAGGTTAATGTCCACTTGAAAACATGATACATTGTGCAGTTGAGGGGAGTGTTTCATGTCTGCCAGCAAAGTCATGTCCTTTAATCACATTGTACAAATTATTAATATCTTTTCTCATTTGCTGTTAGCTTGTTCTATCAGTTACTAAGAGAGGTATGTTAACAGCTCTACCTATAAAAATGGGTTTGTCTCTTTTGTTTTCAGTTGTTACTTTTTTGCTTTATATACTTTAAAAGCTACATTATTAGATATATACAAATTTAGAGTTATTATATCTTTCTGTTAAATTACCCTTTCATCATTATGAAAGTCCCTGTGTCAATCTAGTAACACTTTTGCCTTGATTTTGTTTTTCTATCTAGTTTGACAACTGTTGTCCTTTAGAGTGTTTAGTCCATTTATATTTAGTGTTTTTCCTGACACAGTGGGGTTTAAGTCTACTGTTTTGCTATTTCTTTTCTTTTTTTTTTAAAGACTTTATTTATTCATTTCACATAGAGAGAGATCACAAGTAGGCAGAGAGGCAGAGCAGGCAGAGGGCGGGGGAAGCAGGCTTCCCACTGAGCAGAGAGCCCAATGTTGGGCTCGATCCCAGGACCCTGAGATCATGACCTGATCCGAAGGCAGAGGCTTAATCGACTGAGCCACTCAGGCGCCCCTGCTATTTATTTTCTATTGGTCTGATTTGTTCTATGAATCCTTGACTTATTACAATCTACACTGTTAGTACTTTAACTAACTTAATAAATACTTAATAAATTACTTAATAAACAATGGAAGAATTTTACAACATTTCAACTCTACTTACTGTGTTGTTATATTTATTTCTGCATAAACAACAATAATTCACAGCAAACATTATTATTGTTGTTGTTTTAATAAACAATATTCTTTTTTTTTTTTAAAGATTTTATTTATTTATTTGAAAGAGAGAGAGAGAGAGATGGGAGAAAAGTCAGCAGGAGAAGCAGACTCCCTGCCGAGCAGGGAGCCTTATGTGGGACTCGATCCTGGGACTCCAGGATCATGACCTGAGCTGAAGGCAGTCACTTAACCAACTGAACCACCCAGGTACCCCAATAAACAATATTCTTTTATATTTCCTACATATTTGCTTTCCCAGGAATCTTTATTTCCTTCTGTAATCCTGTGCTTATAATTAGGATAATTTTTTAAAAAGATTTTTATTTATTTATTTATTTGTGAGAGAGAGAGAGAGAGCGTGCATGCATGTGCTTGCATGGGGGTGGGGGAGGAGAGAAAGAGAGAATCTCAAGCAGATTCTGCGGCTGAGTGCTCGTGCTCTTTCTCTCTCTCAAATACATAAATAAAATCTTTAAAAAATAATAAAGTCAGGGGCTTGGATTTGAATCCCACTTATAGGGGCACCTGGGTGTCTCAGTGGGTTAAAGCCTCTGCCTTCAGCTCAGGTCATGATCCTGGGGTCCTGGGATCGAGCCCCACATCAGGCTCTCTGCTCGGCAGGGAGCTGCTTCCTCCCCTCTCTTTGCCCTCCTCTCTGCCTACTTGTGATCTCTGTCTGTGAAATAAATAAATAAAATCTAAAAAAAAAAAAAAAAAAAAAAAAGAATCCCACTTACATCACACTATAGGCAAAGAGAATGCATTAAAAGAATGAAATATGCAAAGAAAAGCAGTCCAGCAGAGAAAGAGCACGAGCACAGTGAAAGGCAGAGGGAGAAGCAGGCTCCCTGCCGAGCAGGGAGCCCAATGTGGGACTTCATTCTGGGACTTCAGGATCATGACTGGAGCTGAAGACAGATACCCAGCCAACTGAGCTACCCAGGCACCCCAAGTCTCTGACTTTAAAAGTCTACGGTCCTTTCAATCATGCTGCCATCAGAATAAAGATTAAGCTGAAATCTTACAAGTCTTTCCAATATTTGGCTTTGTTTGTTAACAAAAGTTTTTAGAATGTAATTTACTAAGCTGGCACATTATACGATTTAATTCTTACACAACCTGATGATAGGTATTAATCTCTATTTTAAAGATTTTATTTATTTGAGAGAGAGATAGAGAGAGAGAACATGAGCAGGGGGGCAGGCAGAGGGGGAGAGAGAGAGAGAACTCAGAGCAGATTCCATACTGAGCGCAGAGCCCAAAGCGGGGTTCAATCCCACAACCAGGAGATTATGACCGAAGCTGAAACCAAGAGTCAGATGCTCAACTGACCAGGCCACCCAGGCACCCCAATCTCTATTTTATATAATTTAACAAGTTTGGTATTCATCTCATATATTGCTCACTACCAAAATTTATGAAGGGTAGAAAGTCTAAAATTTGGTTTCTTACTGAAGCCTCCTTATAAACAAATTCGCCACTCCATTATAATTACTTCAAATTTCAATAGGTGCTTTATCAATTCTTTGTTTACTTCTCTTCGAAATCACTACTTCGTACTTAAATTGGATGTAGCAATCAACTTGTATGATTTGGATCAGTATTGCACATTATTTTTACATCAGATTACTGATTTCTCTTTTTTATTTATAAACGAGTCTTTCTTCACTGACTACTCTATACCATAATTCTTTAGATCTTACTTTAAGTTGAGACAGATAAATTCTTCATGCTTTGATAGGATGTGTGGGAGAGTGAGATAGGACTTGAAGTCATACTCTCAAGTATGGGACTAGTCTGACAGTGCTCTGGAAACTCAACTTTCAGGTATTATTCAAGAGCAACACCTATAACTGATTAAAATAGTGTTGATAAAGTTCTTCCCACACACTCATTGCTTAACTGCCTGATGAAAGAAATAAATGCTGAATCAAGGGAGTGTTCTCATAGATGAAAGATATCAGAAAAAGGAGAAAGGGAATCACATTAATCATTCCTAATGAAAAAGGAAAGAAGCAAATCATCTTGTCTTTTCCCCCCACAGACATTATTTTGACACCAGAGGAAAACCACAAACTTGATTCCATCAAATGTCCTACAATATGAAGGGTGGGATCTTCAAGTAATTAAATGATACTGGTGAGGCAGCCAGTCAAGCCTTCTCAGCTCAAGTCCAAGAGTATTTTTAAAAAGGGAAGGCAGCAGACTGAAAATAGACTAGGGTAGAATTCACAGGAAAGACCTATTCCGCAGTCTGCTTAAATCCATATTTGAAGAGCCTAGGAAACAGGTATTGGTCCCCCATTGCCAAATTCCATCTGGGCATATATTCTTTTGTTATCTGAATAGGTATTATTTGTAACTAGACTAATGGCCAGGGTTATGCACATAGTTTTTAAATTTTAACTTCAACTTTGTCTAAAATATGTAAGACCATTTTGTCTATTAAAAGCCTAAATATAGGGGTGCCTGGGTGGCTCAGTGGATTAAAGCCTCTGCCTTCAGCTCAGATCATGATCCCAGGTTCCTGGGATCCAGCTCCGCATTGGGCTCTCTGCTCAGCAGGGATTCTGCTTCCCTTCCTCTCTCTCTCTGCCTGCCTCTCTGCCTACTTGTGATCTCTGTCAAAAAAACAAACAAACAAACAAACCCAAAAACCAAAAAAACCCCAACCTAAATATATATAAAAAAAGCCTAAATATCATAACATATTTACATAAAAGTCTAGAAAACTCAGCTTTAGAAGATGGAAACTGCCTGGAGATGTTATTTCTGATAGTGTTATTTAAGGTGGTACATAACTGGGGAAGTCTTAAATATACAATTCATATATGAACAAATAAACTGAAAAACTTACATAAAACAATATATAATCACTAAAACTAAGTTTCTAGAATAATTAATAACCTTAGGTTAAAAGTAGAAGATGGGGTGCCTGGGTGGCTCAGTTGGTTGGCCGTCTGCCTTTAGCTCAGGTCATGATCTCCAGGTCCTAGGGTCAAGACCCATGTCTGGCTCCCTGCGGTGGGAGTCTGCTTCAGCTTCTCCCTCTCCCTCTGCTCTGTTGCCACCCCCTACCCCGGCTCATGCACTCTCCTTCTCAAATAAATAAATAAAATCTTTTTAAAAAAGCAGAACTTAAATCTATATGTAAATCATACACATCATATTATCTAAACTATGCTAAAATATGTTAAAAAGAAGACTGGAAGGAACTAAACCAATAAGTAAATATTTTGCTGGTATAATTATGGAAATTAGTGTTTCTTCTTTCTAGCTTATATATACAGATATATATATACAGATAGACCTGAGCCAAAATCAAAGAGTCAGATGCTCAACTGACTGAGCCACCCAAGTGCCCCCCTTTTAAAAATTTTTAATGGCATAATTACACCTCAAATTTATTCTGTACTCACAAATAAAGGACTGAGAGAAGTGAATTTTAGCTGTTCCTAAGCTAATTTGCACATCAACCACTTCTCAACAACTTTGATTTTATGAACATCTCTCTCCATTTCCAATTTGAACACAAAAAATACAGGCCTGGAGTCACAGCTGGATATGCTGTTGTTTCTGCTTAAACTAATGGCCTTATGGAAGGGTGCCTGGGTGCTCAGTCGGTTAAACGTCTGCCTTTGGCTCAGGTCATGATCCCAGGGTCCTGCGACTGAGTCCCGTATCAGGCTCTCTACTTAGCGGGAAGGCTGCTTCTCCCTTTCCCTCTGCCTGCTGCTACCCCTGCTTGTGCTCTCTGTCCAATAGATAAATAAAATCTTTTAAAAAAAATTTTATTTTAAAGATTTTTATTTATTTATTTGACAGACAGAGATCACAAGCAGGCAGAGAGGTAGGCAGAGAGAGAAGGAGGGGAAGCAGGCTCCCGGCCAAGCAGAGAGCCCAATGCAGGGCTTGATCCCAGGACCCTGGGATCATGACCTGAGCCGAAGGCAGAGGCTTTAACCCACTGAGCCACCCAGATGCCCCTAAATAAAATTAATAAAATCTTTAAAAAAATTAAATAAAATGGCCCTAAGGCTCCATTCTGTTTTCTATGAGAGCCAAACAAGGTAGTTTTCCTCCTTGCTTCCCTCTGTTTGTCAGAACACTGGGTATACGATACTGGCTATAGTTTTATGATTGTGTGTTTTAAAGAAAACACCTTTTTCTTTGAATCATGCAGCTGCAGCCCACAAGGAAAGCACGTTAGAATTGGAGGTCTTGGTGTTTCTTGGAGGTAGTGGATGTTAGGAGAGGAAGATAACTAGCCAAATTACACTTTGGAGTTTCTGATTTGAGTAGTACCCGGACACTATGCCCTCGTATTTAAACTACCTACTCCCTCACTCAAGTTGTAGCACCTCAAATTTCATAGGCTTGTTTCTTACATCATGTATTATACAGAGTTCTAGTACTTTCTTTTTCAGCCCTTGGATTTTTCCTCGTCAACATTTGTTTATTTTTATTTTTTTAAAGATATTATTTATTTATTTGACAGAGATAACAAGTAGGCAGAGAAGCAGGTAGAGAGAGAGAGAGAGAGAGAGAGGAGGAAGCAGGCTCCCCACTGAGCAGAGAGCCTGATGTGGGGACTCGATCCCAGGACCCTGGAATCATGACCTGTGCAGAAGGCAGAGGCTTTAACCGACTGAGCCACCCAGGCACCCTCCTCATCAACATTTAATTCCGGCTTTTTAGTTTCAGTTTAGTTGTTTCAGATGAATTTCTGGGGTGACTTTTAAATAAATGTATAATATTATTAAAAATTATGTAACACTGTCTTCTTCAGATGAAGTAACTATTAGTTGTATTTACGTGTATCCACATTACTTGCTAGTGATAAGGATAAAACAGGGTTAAACAAAAAGCCCTAGGAGGTTTTAGAATCTGATTTACAATCAATTCTTCAGGATTTTCCAAAAAGAAATTATTTATTTATTTGTTTGAGAGAAACAGAGAGAGAGAACATGAGCTGGGGGAAGAGCAGAGGGAGAGGGGCAAGCAGACTCAGGCTGACTGTGAGCCCAACGGGGAGCTCAACCTCACGACCCTGAGATCGTGGCCTGAGCCGAAATCAAGAGTCAGACGTCCAACCGACTGAGCCACCCAGGAACCTCTATAACCAATTCCCAACCATCCGTGTTGGATGGTAAGGTAAGACACAGGCAACTGGAGTCAACAGAAGACTTAGTTTTTAGAACAGCCTTCACTACCCTCTCCCCTTCATTAGGCTTGGTAATAAGTAACAAAATGATCGTGTCTCAGTTCCACCTCTATTTCTTGTACCTTATTAAGTTTTAAAATGTTTAAAGTATATAAAGTTCTCCCCTTTTACCCATAGAGTTTTAGAATAACCAGTTTTTAAAAATATTTATTTATTTATTAAAAAAAAAAAAAGGATTTATTTATTTATTTATTTGACAGACAGAGATCACACGTTGGCAGAGGCAGGCAGAGAGAGAGGGGGAAGCAGGCTCCCGGCTGAGCAGAGAGCCCAATGCGGGGCTTGATCCCAGGAACCTGGGATCATGATCTGAGCTGAAGGCAGAGGCTTAACCCACTGAGCCACCCAGGCGCCCCACCAGTTTTTTTTTTTTTTTTAAGATCTTATTTATTTATTTGACAGAGAAAGAGAGATCACAAGTAGGCACAGAGGCAGGTAGACAGAGAGGGGGAAGCAGGCTTCCAGACAAGAAAAGAGCCCAATGCCGGGCTCTATCCCAGGACCCTGAGATCATGACCTGAGCCGAAGGCAGAGGCTTATTAACCCGCTGAGCCACCGGGACGCCCCAATAACCAGTTTTTTTGTCCAAAATTTAAAAATCTATAGTTTTGTGCAATAAGATACATACTTCATTATCAAGAAGTTGTCAATTATCTTTAAAAGAATTTTTTTAAATTTTGCATTGGGCTTGAACTCACAACCCTGAGATCAAGACCTGAGGTGAGATCAAAGGTTAGATGCTTAACTGCATGAGTGACCCAGGTGCCCCACAATTATCTTTTTTAAGTTTAAGGTATACAGCATGACTTGACTTATATATACTGTGATCAATTATTTTTATAATCTATATATATAGATTATATAGATTATATATATTATATATAATATATTATATTATATATATATTATAATCTATATAATCTATAATAGTTCTGTGTTTTTTTTTTACACCCACGGAGTTTGAAACAGATCTTGTGTTTATACAAGCATTTTAACAGCATCAAAACTTTGTAAATGGAGAACCGTAATTTGTGGTACTTACACTATTGCATTTATTCATTTTTTGCCTTCTAAAAGAGGATTATTGTTGGATTTAAAGAACTGTTTTAGAAAACTATAACAAAAGTACAGAAAGCAAAAGCTGCTGCTAATGAACAAAGCAGGCTTTGTCTAGAGCACGCCCACAACTTCCCTTGGAAATGCTGCAAAGTTCTGACCTTCGGGAAAGAGAAATGGGCAAAGAGCTGCAGAAGATAGTCAGGGAGAAGGTCTTGCTTTATACCTGCAGGGACAGTTAGGTCTGGGATTCCAACTCCAGTAAAGTATCATGATCTGATCATGACCGCATCAAGACAGGATGCCCTTGGCCACCTGATGTGTATGCTTTTTTGATAAAAATTCCAAATTGAGAGTAAGGTTTTATAGTGAGGTGTCAGAAAATAATATATTCTCTCATGGAAAAAAGGCTTAAACTTTCCAAAGTTTCCCTGCAAGTAAAAAAGGAGCTACTGAGAAAATCCACCGGAACAGAGAAGGGACAATAATTTTTGGTTGGTAGTCTACATTTGACACCAAAAATCCTATAAGGAGTCCGTGACAGACCCCTATACTAATTGCTTCGTCCTCATTCCTGATTATATGTGGAAAGTGTGACTATTCCTTCTTTCTCAGAAGAAAGTCTTTATTGTTACACCTAGATGAGTATGAAAAATGTTTCTGATAATTCTCATGACCAAAATAATGCCAAGTGTTTTTCTTCAAAGTGTTATTTATTTATTTTTAAAAGATTATTCATTTATCTCTTTGACAGAGACAGACACAACAAGAGGGAACACAAGCACGGGGAATGGAAGAGGGAGAGGCAGGCTCCCTGCCAAGAAGGGGAGCCCGACAGGAGGCCTGATCCCAGGACTCTAGAACCATGACATGAACCGAAGGCAGATGCCCAATGACTGAGCCATCCAGGCACCCCGAAGTAGTTCATTTTTAATTAACCCACCTATTATTTATTCCTCTGTTAATATTGTTACATAGCTACACTAGATTTTATTCATCCAACAATCTCCTTACTGATTTTGCCTCCAAATGACCATATGTTTCTAAATCACCTTGCCCCAAATGACTCCATCATCACCCATAACTACAAATTTCAGAGCAAAATGTATCAAATGGTGACGGAAAATGAATGTAGAAAAGAGGAAATATTATAATACTGTATCTATTTTTTTTAAAAGATTTATTTATTTATTTATTTGACAGACAGAGATCACAAGCAGGCAGAGAGGCAGGCAGAGAGAGAAGGAGGGGAAGCAGGCTCCCTGCTGAGTGGGGCTCCATCCCAGGACCTGGAGATCATGACCTGAGCCAAAGGCAGAGGCTTTAAACCACTGAGCCACCCAGGCGCCCCTATAATATTGTATTTTTTAAAGCAATACATTCTTATCTAAATGTTAAAAAAAAAAAAGTATAATTAGTGAATGAGAGGCAAACGAAAGGTCAAAAAGGAAAAAAAACACCCCACAAACACAGAGATGTAGAATAGAAAGGCAGAGAGAAAGAAAATTTCAGACTAGAATTTATTAAAATTCTTTGGTCTTGGGGACCTGGGTGGCTCAGTCCGTTAAGTGACTGACTCTTGATTTTAGCTCAGGTCATGACCTCAGGGTCGTGAGATTGAGCCGCATGTGGGGATCTATGCTGGGCATGGAGCCTGCTTGGGATTCTCTTTCTCCTTTCCTCTGACCCTTCCCCCTCTAAAAAATAAATAATAATAAAATAAAATAAAATTCTTTGGTCTTGTGCTCAATTTAAGGATGTGTGCTAATTACAATTAGCTGGCTGCTTTAATGTGATACATGGTAAAGGATATTAATGAAGACAGAAACAGATTTTATGTTGATCAAGAAATATAAAGTATTATTACTTGAAGGTTTTTTGTTTTTTAAAGGACCTTATTTATTTGACACAGAGAGAGAAAGAGAAAGAGAGAGAGAAGCAGGCAGGACACTGGGATCATGACCTGAGCCGAAGGCACACGCTTAACTGACTGAGCTACTCAGGTGCCTCTGCTTGAAAGTTTTATTTGAGAAAATATAAAGGCTTCTGCTATGGACATATTTCACTTGAGGATGATTATTTTTATACAAACCACTGAGGATAACTTAATTTCTTTGAGAGGACATTACAGCATAAATTCCTTCTCTGTATTTAAATAATCAATTAGGGGACACCTGGGTGCCCAACATAGTACCATGAATTTTACTATTAATTAGTTTTTTTTTTAAGATTTTATTTATTTGACAGAGAAAGACACAGTGAGAGAGGGAACACAAGCAGGGGGAGTGGGAGAGGGAGAAGCAGGCTTCCTGCTGAGCAGGGAGCCTGATGCAGGGCTTGATTCCAAGACTCTGGGATCATGACCTGAGCCGAAGGCATGCTTAACGACTGAGCCACCCAGGTGCCCCATTAATTAGTTTTTTAAAGTAAATTCTACCCCCAGAATGGGACTTGAACTCACAACCCCAAGACCAAGAGTCTCATGCTCTACCAACTGAGCCAGCCAGGTGCCCCAGTACCATCAGTCTCAAAGCTCAAAACTAATTACTACATTATAGGCCTAGAACTGTAAACAAATGATTTAAGTCTTCATTTACTTTGTACATTTATCCTTCCAAAGAATCTGGTAAGACTTTCCACATGCCCATTCACTGAAATGCTTTTTTAAATTTCATAAAGAAACAGTTAAGTTTGGTAAAAGCCTTTTTAAAATTTTATTAAGATTTTATTTATTTACTCAACAGAGAGAGAGACAGTGAGAGAGGGAACAGAAGCAGGGGGAGTGGGAGAGGGAGAAGTAGGCTTCCTATGGAGTAGGGAGCCTGCCTGAGCCGAAGGCAGACGCTTAACCCTGAGGCACCCAGGCGCCCCTGGTAAAAGCCTTTAAAGCAGTGATGTAGTCCTCAAAGTTGTCAGTGTTGCCCCTTCATGACCTGGCTCTGGTTTGCTCAAATAGAATAAATCCTGAATTATAAGAACTATAATTGGGACATCTGTCTGGCCCAGCCAGTGGAGTGTGAGACTCTTGATCTCGGAGATGTGTGTTCAAGCCCCATACTGGGTGGAGAGGTTATTTAAAAAGAAAATCTTAAAAAAAAAAAAAAGAAAAAGAAAGAAAGGAAGAAGGGGCACCTGGGTGGCTCAGTGGGTTAAGCCTCTGCCTTCGGCTCAGGTCGTGATCCCAGAGTCCTGGGATTGAGCCCAGCATTGGGCTCTCTGCTCAGCAGGGAGCCTGCTTCCTCCTCTCTCTCTCTGCCTGCCTCTCTGCCTACTTGTGATCTCAATCAAATAAATAAATAAAATCTTAAAAAAAAAAGAAGAAAGAAAAGAAATATAATAGAATGCAGTCTGTCCACTAAAATAGCTTACAGCCACCTATGAATCATCAAGGAAATAGGAAATAAAACCCAAAAATTAAATCTAGAGAGAACATAAAAATCTTAAGTACCTGAGTGATTTCTATTGCTTCTTCATGGGTCTCTTCTAAGGACTATTGGTAGAAAAACTGAGAAATTTGATGCTCACTTTTTAACAAGTAAATATATCAAACTTTACCTACTCAGATGAGTTATTTTATATATCGATATTAGATGGGCCTTTTTCCTAAGTTAGTTATATCCTACTAGTAAGTTAAACCTCCTTACCCATTTCTTGCTTTTCAAAGACCCATTCATTTCCATCTCATAGATAAATGTCTAGATCCTTATTTATCCTTATTAATCAAGAATGACAGGAGAATTTACTAGCCCAAAAGTGAATTTACCAAATTCAGGAGAGTGGTTACCTCTGGGAGCACAGAAACAAAGTGTCATCACAAGGGAATGCAGGCATAGAGATAGGGGTGAGGTGGGATCTCTCTCTTTTTAATTCCATTTCTTAAGCTGGGGAGGGGCCCCAGAGGTTCCTTTATATTTTTCTCTATGCCTTTTTCTTTTTCTACTTATAAAACATTTCATTAAAAATTTTTTAAAAAATTAAAAATTGGGGCACCTGGGTGGCTCAGTGGGTTAAAGCCTCTGCTTTCGGCTCGGGTCATGATCCCAGGATCCTGGGATGGAGCCCCACATCAGGCTCTCTGCTCAGCGGGGAGCCTGGGTACCCGCCCCCCGCCTGCCTCTCTGCTGTGATCTCTGTCAAGTAAATAAATAAAATTTTTTTAAAAAAATTAAAAATTGCTGGTGATCAAGGTAAAGTGAATCAAGTCCTGACTTTGGTCCTAAAAATCTGTGGCTTACTGATTCACTCTGTGATCCACATGCTTTAGTTCCAGTAAAACATGAAAAATACTTTGTAGGAATTTCATCTGGCAAGTTCTCACCAGGAAAACACCCTTTTAGAAACTAATATTAAATCACAAGACATTTTGGAATGTTACCTGTGTTCTCACACTTTTAAACTTTTCTTTAAAGTCATCAACATTTTTCATTTCTGAAAAAAAAAGAGCAGCCTAGGACTGAACATGTTTTCTGCTGCTTCCTAAATCAAAGAGAAGGTGTAAATCCTTTTTTTTCTTTTTTTTTTTTTAAAGTGTAATGTCAAGAAAGGATTCCCAGGCTTTCCCTCACTTTGTTTATATTTTTAACCCTTTAACAATTCCACTTAGAACATTTTTCCCACCTTTACATCGTCTTTCACAAAACCCCACAGCTGGGAAAACGAGTCTACAGCGACTATGGACTTTGACTTCACTTACAAGCCTTGAAACTCTTAAGCTACACTTGGAATTAACCAGCTTGGTCTCTAACTATCTCCGAGACAATAACACTTCAAAAGTAAAGCACTGACTTCAGAAATGTTTATACCAAAGAACTGCCTTATGAAAAATGAAAATACCAGCACAATGGGAAGAGCTGGAGACTTACTTGGAGAATGTATAGCTGAGTCTAAGAAATTATGACAATTCTTGAAAATGGTCCCATTTATAGAAGTCAACAGTTCCAGTTCTAGGCCATACATATTTCAAGTTCTGCAGCAAGCTAGTAAAACAACACTGAATTCTAAATATGACTTCTTGTAGTACTTATCTTCTCCAAGAACAAGAATTTAATAGATGGTTTCCTAGCAGTATTATTAAAAAACAAAAAACTCCAAAGGGACCAAGTAAGACAAAGCTACGAGCGGTATATTAATATAACTGAGTGAAAAACAACTTACAAAATTTCATTCATTCTTTACGAAGTTGTAAACGTCCTAAAGTTATAAACAACAAAATCCTCACAACATTCAACTTCCTACAAAGTATTCAATTTCAACTATTCATCTCTGCCTTGTCTCTGTCAAGATTTTGTTTCCTTGCCTTCTATTACTCACCAACTGCATCTGGATTTACCGGTCTGGAGACGTCAGCTTGCCCCATGATTAAATTGTCTGATGTGTCTCACGACAACCAACTGCCCCGGACCAAAGAAAACTTTTCTTAAAAGATAAATCCACATCGAGAGGGGACAGGCACTCCTCTCTCAGTGTTACTGCCAGACATCAGGAAACGGCATGAGGTCAGTTAATCTGCTGGAGTTTCTGCTCCCCGTATCCCGGCCTGGACACTTGGGGTTCGTACAAATATGTCTTCACTCTGGCTCTCCGCACACAGGAATGCCTGTCATTCCAGAGCGCACACTGTGAAGAGCTCAAGTGCAGGAAGGGGAGGAGACCTGCCAACTACAGGAGCGGCACAGCCCTAAAAAGCCACACCTACATTTCCTGACCCGGAGCTCGTGGGTAGCTCTCCAGACTCCCCGCCACAGAAGAATGGGAGCCGGCTCGGGAGCCTACCGAAGAACTTGCAAACGTGATCATACAGGAAACATCAGGGTTATGCACAGCAGGCTGATGGGCGTAGGATTCAACTCGAAGGTATGTGTTCAATACAGGCTTGCCTGGGAAGTATCGACTGTTCCCACATTTCACGACTTGCTCTAAAATCGTAGCATTTCCTCGCTGTAAGTGGCATACCCAAGGCAGGATTTGACCTATACTTGGGGAATTAATAACATCAGGAAGGTATTTTAGGACTGAATATACCTTTTCTAAAAATAAAAAGAAACAGTTCTGAACATTTTCCTTACTAAAATAGTAAACTTGAAATAACGTTTGCAAGACAGAATACAACATTTCTCTTTCTGCTAAAGCTCAGTAACCACCATGGGATCTCGGGGATTACAAAACTACTGGGAGTAACCCTACATGTTGCTTATAATACAAGGAAATATCAGCTAACCCCATGCAGCAACTGAAGGTCCAGCTTGCATACTGATTTTTTTTTTTTTTTTTGGTAATATAACTAATTTACATGTAGCCCAAACACATAAATATTAAGGACACAGCTTGATGAATTTTTATTTGTAAGTGCTAAAGTCCTTCAACAAATGACAGCTCCTAAAAAACAAGAGGTTTTAGTTTAAATCTTCGTTTTCCAAACTGAGATCACAGAATAATTTCTAGTATTTGGACTTTCCTTTTGCCTTTTCTTAACACCTTCTCCTTTGCCCCCCCCATTATCTTATCCCCATTATCTGCTTTTGATGTGGATAAAAAAAGAACCCCAAAAAACAAAAAAATTAAAAAGCCCAAAGGTAACAAATAAGAAACTGATAATGCCAAGACAGTGGTTAAGAAAAAAAGTGCAGAGAAACTTAGGCAATATTTAATTGTTCATACTGGTAGTAGTCAGAAAAACATTATGGTGACCATTAAAAAAGAAAAACATATTGAAAGAATGCTCTAATGTACAAATGCCCAAAGCCTTTAAACTCTGGCACTTACCTGTCAGCAGAGCCTGTGTAACTGCAGCTTCTACACTATAAAATGGGGAGGCAAAATGTGTCAAATGCACTGCCCAGAACCCAGTAGGTGCTCAACAAAGTATTGTAATCATCATCACCACCACTATCTGCATCATCATGGCCATAACTCGGCGTATGCTTAAGAGGGTGGGCTTTGGGGGTACCAAGGGGACTCGGCTGGTTAAGTGCCTGCCTTCAGCTTGGGTCATGATCTCAGGGTCCTGAGAACCTGCTGCTTCCCCTCCTTCTTCCCCTCCTTCTGCCTGCTGCTCCCCCTGCTTGTGCTCTGTCAAATAATAAATAAAAATCTTAAAAAATAAATGACAAAATTAAAAAAAAAGGGGGGGAGGAGGAGAGCTCTGAAGGCAACTGAAAATTTAATTCCAGATCACTAGGTGTTAACACTAGGCAAGTACCTTTACCTCTGCGTCTCAGTTTTCTGATTTGTAAAGTGGGGCATAACCATGCTTAGCAGCACAAGGCAGGTGTAAGGACTAAAGGACATAAACATAAATAAAGCCCTCTGCAATGTGCCCGGCACACGGAAAACTCGCAGTTAATGCAACCACCAAGGATCACAGTTGTAAAACAAACAAGTCAAGAAAGGAAAGGCCAGGAGCAGTGAACAATGGTCGATGGCAAAAAACTGTCATTACAAAGAGCTTAGTCAGAAACGGAAGAGGATGACATTTTAGTAACATGCATCCAGAGAGCAAACTGGAAGAAGCAGACCACGGAGGAAGTCTGAACATAATCAGGGCTGCTGTGCAAAACATTAAGCAGACGGAACAGCGCGTACTCACACACGCACAAACCGGAAACGGTACTGCAGCATTCAGCTTACGCTGCCAGCGCCACACAAGACTACAACAATAGATTTATGGATCCTGGTATAGCTGCTGTTTACCACCTGCTAAATTTAATGCCTAGCTCGGCTTGGCTCATTACTTGTTCTAGAGCACTGTGAAGGTGGCAATAAAACTTAAAAAGAATGAAAGCATTCTGAGTGACCATTAACTGCCTTGCTCAGAGCCAGGACTAAAACCCAAGTCTCCCAATTCTAACCCTAGGACTCACTTTGGCGCTTGTGTAAATGGTCAAGGAAATACCTATTTCCTAAAGATATATTCGTTTCCCAAGGAAGTCCATTCTCTACAACACAAATGTTGTTTGTGTCTGATCATTCTGCTGCCTATGCACCAAGCTGATAGACAATCCCTGCCCAGCCTGTTTCAGTTTCATTCCAACAATCAATATTTACTTGGTGCCAACTGGTAAGCAGGCAAGCTGAGAGCGAGAGAGAGAGAGGAAGATACTGGTCCACTGATCACTTTAAAATTTAACAATTGGGAGGCTTGGGTGGCTCAAGGGGTGAAGCAGTTAAGCGTCTGCTGTTGGCTTGGGCCATGATTCCAGGGTTGTGGGATCAAGCGCCACATGGGGCTCCCTGTTTCTCCCTCTTCCTCTGCCGCTCTGCCTGCTTGTGTTCTCTCCCCCTCTCTCAAATAAATAAAATCTTAAAAAAACATATAAAATTTAACAATCAAAGCCTTGAGTTCATTCTAGTTTCCCATGTAATATATGTTAGAAATGCAAAGGATGGGGCACTTGGTTCAGCGGCAGTTCTTGATCTCAGCTCAGGTCTCAATCTCTGGGCTGTGAGTTTGGAGTCTACTTAAAAAAAAAAAAAAAAAAAAAAAAAAAGCAGGGGTGCCTGAGTGGCTCAGTGGGTTAAAGCCTCTGCCTTCAGCTCAGGTCACGATCCCAGAGTCTGGGGATCGAGTCCCCCATTGGGCTCTCTGCTCCACAGGGAGCCTGCTTCCTCCTCTCTCTCTGCCTACTTGTGATCTCTGTCAAATAAATAAATAAAATCTTAAAAAAAAAAAAAAAAAACGCAGGGGTGCCTGAGTGGCTCAGTGGGTTAAGCTTCTGCCTTTGGCTCAGGTCATGATCTCATGGTCTTGGGATAGAGCCCCGCATAGCATTGTACTGGATGCCTGTTTCCCTCTCTCTCTCTCTGCCTGCTTCTCTGCCTACTGGTGATCTCTCTGTCAAGTAAATAAATAAAATTTTTTGTAAAAAATGCAAAGGGCAATTTCATTTTAACTTTATAGGAAGTAGACACTATTTCTTAATTGTCACCTATAAAAGATACTCTCTTTTTAGAGTACATTTCCTCCACAGCTTACTGCCTCAAGGAGGGGAAAGTGACATTAAAATTTGTGAATCTCTTCCTATTATATTTATGGAAAGAGCAAAAAGGCCTTATAAAAATAAAGTTTAATAGGCAAAGACAGCACTTGAAGCCCTCTAACCAGAGCCTCATTTTTTTTTTTTTTTTTTTAAAGAATTGCTTCTAGGGCGCCTGGGTGGCTCAGTGGGTTAAGCCTCTGCCTTCGGCTCAGGTCGTGATCCCAGGGTCCTGGGATCAAGTCCCGCATCGCGCTCTCTGCTTGGCAGGGAGCCTGCTTCCTCCTCTCTCTCTCTGCCTACTTGTGATCTCTCTCTGTCAAATAAATAAATAAAATCTTAAAAAAAAAATAAAGAATTGCTTCTAAACACTGCAAGTAACCTATAAAGAGCGAGGCATTCAAAACTCTTAGAGACGTTTAGGGGTTCCTGGGTGGCTCAGTGGGTTAAGCCTCTGCCTTCGACTCAGGTCATGATCTCAGGGTCCTGGGATCGAGCCCTGCATCCAGCTCTCTGCTCAGCAGGGAGCCTGCTTCCCCCTCTCTCTCTGCCTGCCTCTCTGCCTACTTGTGATCTCTCTCTCTGTCAAATAAATAAACAGAATCTAAAAAAACTAAAACACAAAACTCTTTGAGACATTTATAACTCCAAAGCCTTTGTTGGCAAGCAGGTCATATCACACACTAACATGCTACTATGACTTATATTTCAATAAGCAGTTTATAAGATCAACCACAAAGGCATAATGCGTTCGTTTAAATATACTTTTATGTTGAAGTACCAGTATAAGTTGGATTACTTAGTAGAATAAACTCTTAGGGTTTTTAATCACATCTCCCTCAGTTTATCTTGGTGTACTACTTTCTCTCAGCCTGAGATGTCTCAAGGAGGTGAGCGCTTATGAAAGGCTGGGAAGAAAGTCACTTCCCTCTAGGAAAGATGACCAACAGAAAGTACTGACAGGTCACACAGATACATACTGAAGAAAAGGTCTAATTTTCAACTTCTGGATCTATAACTGGGGAAGGGAGCAGCTTCCTATTCTTTACCCCATGATGTAACTCTATCCTAGTCTGGTTGGCTCTGGATAGTTACAGGAGATAACATCTGACAATAACCTGTTTCTCAAACTCCATGTGGAAATTAGAAAGCCTTGTCAGGCACTTGTAAAAACTTTTCAAGGCCTCATCTATCTGCACAAATCCTTCACTTGGCCTGGATTCTACGGAGCTTCTACTCATCCTTTAAGAACTGGCTCAAACGTTGCTTCCACTCTAATGAGCCTTTCATCATTCAAGCAGAATTCCAATAAAGATTTGCTGATCATTGATTATGTGCCCAGCAATGTGTTGATGCTAAAAACAAGTTTTAGCCCGTAAGGTGTTGACAGCTCAAGTAAATAGGATCTATAATAATCAGTACTTAGGAACTATGCAAACAGACTGGTAGGGGTGGGAGTGTCTAGCTTTGCCCTGAGAGATCAAAGAAAATATCTCAAAAGAAGTTAGAGCTAAGATCAAAGAGAGTCAGTCACAGAAGAGATGACAGAGGTGAGAAAAAGATACAAGCATTAAGACATAAGATTGGAGAGGTAAAGAGCTGATTATGACTGATCATGCTGGACATATCACCTTAAACTGCAATGATCTTCTGACCTCTCTTACAGGCTAGAAACTTCTCTTGGGCAGGGACAGTGATGTATTTATCTTTAAACCCTCAATGCTTCACACAACCCAGTACATAGTGGACATGCAATCAATATTTAGTAACCTTGGACAAAGGGAAGAAATAACATTCTTCAATTTTAAGCTTTGCTCAAAATATCTAGTGAGAAAAGGCAATTAAGGGGGAAAGGGCTATAGATGGAGGCTGGAAGAAATCGTTCAAAACAAATCAGAGAATTGCTGTGAAACTCTTGCTTTTGCGGGGGCGGGAGGGAATGGCATGTTGGGTTTTGAGAATGTATGATGGTTTTTGAGAATGTAGGCTTTGCAAGTAGTAACTTTTTTCAAAGGAGACAAATCTGTCAGGTAAATGTTTATATAAAACCCCACATAATCACTACTATTAGGCTCAAGTTCCTCAGCAGAAAGCACGTGGGCTTCATATGAATGAGCCTGAAGAACAGGCTGAAAGCGACAGAAACTGTTAAGTCAAGACAGAGCTCCTGGTATCACTGGATACTCATCTTATTTACCCCAGATGACACCAGTTTCTTTCTGTAGCTGGTTCACTGGATGCAAAAGTAAACACACCTGCTTCCTATTCTGCATCCAATAGGGTAATTCTTGCTGCCTGACTACCCTGACTTCCAGAAGGCAACATGGCTTACCAATGAAAAAGAGCAGAGGCTCTGGAGTCACAAGTAACTGTAAAATTTCAGCTTCCCCATTTACTGATTAGGCAACTCTGAACAAGTTATTTAACTTATATGAGCCTCAGTTTCCACATCTGCAAAATGGACAGAATTTCAGAGATGTTGTGAGGATTAAAAAAGAGAATTTCTAAAAAGAGTCGGATGAGTGAAGCTGCCTAAAATATTTGGCTCCCTCTCACCCCACTTAGATTCTTTATGAAATGATTCCCCCACCCAGTGTTTAAATACAAACACCATAGTTCTTCAGGAAAAACTCAGGAGGTTCTGATAGGCTTTTCTGTCACAGAGTCAATCCATAGGGCAGACCTCCAGTAACGCGCATGTCTGAGAGCCTACAATGCGCTGGCCTGTGTTTATGGGAGAAAGAAAGGGAAGTCACGCCGTAGGACTGCTTTCGGCTCTGTGCAATGGGAGACCTCAGGCTAAAACCCTGGTGCTACCCAGATTCTGCCTTTTCGCTTTCTCTTCAAGTTTTTGTTTTGAAGACAGTAAGTTCTTTTTTTTTTAAAGATTTTATTTATTAGCTAGAGAGAGAGTACTCGAGAGTACAAGTACTCGAGAGTACCCGAGAGCAGCAGGCAGAGGGAGAAGCAGGCTCCCTGCGGAGCATGGAGACAGATACCAAAATCAATCCCAGAACCCTGGGATCATGACTTGAGCCAAAGGCAGCCACTCAACCGACTGAGCCACCCAGGCATCCCAAGATGGTAAGTTCTTAAGGATGCCCTAGGGGTCAGGAGATGCTTCTAGAACTGGGGAAAGAGTGGTAAGAAATGTATTAAACAGGAAAGTTTCAGTTAATAAAGATGAAAGGGTTTTTTCACAGTTGGGTTAAGGATTTGCAGAGTCAGAATGCAGTAGAGGCAGTGGGAAAGGTAGGCCCGGACAGAAGTGAGAATTAACTGAATGGAGATGAGAAGATGTGGGGGAAAAGAAACGGACCAAAAGATTCACAGGTTGTGAGGCTGAGGGGGGAAAGGGAGGTGGGAAGAGGCTGTAAGTGACACTGATGGAACTTTCAACCCATCATATGACATCAAATTATTGCCAAGCTCCCCTGTGCTTCTGAAATTCGACAGCAGAATCAAACCATTGACTTAACCATTTCAATGTTATGTTTCAAATAATGCCTCTAACATGTGGTTTAATATGGAAGAGAGCAGTGGCCATAGTGCACTTTATTATAACGAATCTAGCTCAGTGTTTGCCATACAATGCAAAACAGCTATTTAATGAATCGGATTATTATTGGGAAACCACAAGTCTTATTTATTCATTCCACAAATATTTCCTGAGCACCTCTAAAGTATCAGGTTATTATTCCAGGTGTTGGGGACACCGCAGTGAATACAGTGGCAAAAAACAAACAAACAAAACCCATGCCTTCTTTCTAAGATGTCAGATGGTAATAAGGATGATAGAGAAAAAGTACTCAGGAAAGGGCAACAAGTGGGCTAATGAGAGTGCTGCATGACAAACTGTGTGAGAAGGGCCTCACTGGGCAGATGACATGAAAATAAAGACCTGAAGTAAATAAATTCCCCAATTAACTTCCTTTGTCATCTTCCTTGCTTAGGCAGACCTCATTTTATTGTGCTTTGCAGATCCTGCATTTTTTACAAACTGACTGTGTGTGACAACCCTGTGTCAAGCAAGTCTATTGGCACTATTTTTCCAACAGAATTTGGTCATTTTGGGTCTCTGTGTCACATCTGGTAATTCTTGCAATATTTCAAACTTTTCATTACTATAATATGTTATAGTGATCTGTCATTAGTGATCTTTGACGTTAATATTGTGACTGTTTTGGGGCACCACGAGGCCCCCATGAAATTGTGAACTTAATCATACTTAATCACCCACCAGCTGGCTATTCCCCCATCTCTCTCCCTCTCCTCAGGACTCCCTAGCCCCTGAGACAGAACATTATTGAAATTAGGCCCATCAATAACCCTACAATGGCCTCCAAGTGTTCAAGGGAAAGGAAGAGTCACAGGTCTCACACTTAAAATCAAAAGCTAGAAATGGGGGCACCTGGGTGGCTTAGTGGGTTAAGCCTCTGCCTTCGGCTCAGGTCATGATCTCAGGGTCCTGGGATCGAGCCCCGCATTGGGCTCTCTGCTCGGCGGGGAGCCTGCTTCCTCCCCACTCTGCCTGCTGCTCTGCCTACTTGTAATCTCTCTCTCTGTCTGTTAAATAAATAAATTAAATCTTATAAAAAAAAAAAAGCTAGAAATGATTAAGCTTAGTGAAGGAGGAGTGTGGAAGACCAAGATGGCCAGAAGCTACACCTCTTGTACCAGAGTTAGCCAAGTTGTAAACTAAAGGGAAGGTCTTGGAGGAAATTAAAAGTGCTACTCCAGTGAACACATGAGTGATTAGAAAGCAAGATAGCCTTATTGCTGATAAGGAGAAAGTGTGAGTGGTTTAGATAGAAGATCAAACCAGCCACAAATTCACTTAAGCCAAAGCCTAATCCAGAGAAAGGCTCTAGCTCTCTTCAATTCTGTGAGGGCTGAGAAAGGTGAGGAAAGCTGCAGAAAAAAAGTCTGAAGCTAGCAAAGGTTGGTTCATGAGGTTTAAGGAAAGAAGCCATCTCCATGACATAAAAATGCAAGGAGAAGCAGCAAATGGTGTTGTGGAAGCTGCAGCAAGTTCTCCAGGAGATCTTGCTAGGACAGCTAACGAAGGTGACTACACTAAACAGATTTTCTTTTTCTTTTTTTTTTTTTAAAGATTTTATTTATTTATTTGACAGAGAGAGATCACAAGTAGGCAGAGAGAGAGAGAGAGGAGGAAGCAGGCTCTCTGCCGAGCAGAGAGCCCGATGCGGGGCTCGATCCCAGGACCCTGAGATCATGACCCGAGCCCCAGGCAGAGGCTTTAACCCACTGAGCCACCCAAGTGCCCCTAAACAGATTTTCAGTGTCAATGAAAACAGCCTTAAGTTGGAAGACGATGCCATCTAGGACTTTCACAGTTGGAGAGGAAAAATCAATGCCCGGCTTCAAAGCTTCAAAGGATAGGCTGACTCTCTTGTCAAGGGCTAATGGAGCTGGTGACTTTAAGTAGAAGCCAATGCTCACTGACCAGTCTAAGAATCCCAGGGCCTTTAAGAACTATGCTAACTCTACTCTGCCTGTCCTCTACGAAGGGAACAACAGAGCCTGGATCACATTACATCTGTTTACACACGGTTTATGAAATATCTTAAGCCTAACCTTGAGAACTGCTGCCTAGAAAGAAAATTCCTTTGAAAATATTACCGCTCATTGACAATGCACCTGGTCACCCAAGGGCTCAGATGGAGATGTACAGTGAGATTAAATTTGTTTCCATGCCCGCTACACGGCATCCATTGTGAAGCCCATGGATCAAGGAGTAATTTTAACCTTCAAGCCTTATTATTTAAGAAATGTACTTTGTATAGCTGTAGCTGTGATAGACAGTGATTCCTCTGATGGATCTGGGCAAAGTAAAATGAAAATCTCCAGGAAAGGATTCACCAATCTATGTGCCATTAAGAACACTTACTTAAAAACAACAACAACAACAACAACAAAAAAAAACCCACTCATGATTCATGGGAAGGGTTTGTTCAAATATCAACACTAACGGGACTCCGGAAGAAGTTGATTCCTACCCTCCTGGATGACTTTGGAAGGTTCAGGACTCCAGTGGAGGAAGTAACTGCAGATGGATGTGGTGTTAATAGAAGGAGAACTAGAGTCAGCGATGGAGCTTGAAGATGGGACTGAACTGCCACCATCTACTGATCAAACTTGAACAGATGAGGAGCTGCTGCTTAGTGATGAGCAAAGAACGTGGTGTTTTTTTTTTTTTTCCTAAAGATTTTATTTATTTATTTCACAGATTACAAGTAGGCAGAGAGGCAGGAGGCGGGGGCGGGGGGAGCAGGCTCCCTGGTGAGCAGGAAGCCCGACGTGGGGCTTGATCCTAGGACCCTGAGATCATGACCTGAGCCGAAGGCAGAGGCTCAACCCACTGAGCCACCCAGGCGCTCCAAGAATGTGGTTTCTTGCGATGGAATCTGTTCCTGGTGAAGACTGCTTAAGCAACTAAGCTACCAGGTGCCCCTAAAGTATTTTTATTTTTTTTCCAGTAACAAAATATTTTTTAAAATATTTATTTATCAGAGAGAGAGAGAGAGACAGAGAAAGAATTCGAGAGAGTCAGGGGAGAAGGAGAGAATCTTTAAGCAGACTCCCCGCAGAGTGCAGAGCCCCACACAGGGCTCAATCTCATGACCCAGGAGATGATCACCTGAGCAGCAATCAAGAATCAGATGCTTACTAAGCCACCCTGTTGCCCCAGCAACAAAGTGTTTTTAAGATAAGGTGTGGTATGCCTGGGTGGATGAGTTAGTGAAGCCTCTGCCTTGGGCTCAGGTCATGATCCCAGCGTCCTGGGATCAAGTCCCACATCAGGCTCTCTGCTCAGCAGGGAGCCTGCTTCTCCCTCTGCCTGCAGCTTCCCCTGCTTTTGCTCTCTTTCTCTCTTTTCTGACAAAAAAACCTTTAAAGAAAGAAATATTTTTAAATGTATACATTAGTTTTTTAGGGGTACCTGGGTGGCTCAGAGTTTGAGTTTCTGCCTTCGGCTCAGGTCATGATCTCAGGGTCCTGGGATTGAGCCCTACATCAGGCTCTCTGCTTGGTGAGGAGCCTGCTTCTTCCTCTCTCTCTGCCTGCCTCTCTGCCTACTTGTGATCTCTCTGTCTGTCAAATAAATAAACAAAATCTTTTAAAAAAAATAAAATAAATGTATACATTAGTTTTTTAGACATAATGCTACTGTGCACTTAATAATAGACTGCAGTATAGTGTGAACGTAACTTTTACGTGCACTAGGAAACAAAAATATTCATTTGGCTCACTTTATCGTGATAGTTGCTTTACTGTAGTGGTGTGGAACTGAACCCACATTATCTCTGAGGTATACCTATACTGTCGTTCCTTCAGTTCTAACAGAAGCAAAATAAAAGGTGACACTTCCAAAGGTACTACAAATAAATATTGATTACACTAGAGTATATTTTACAATTACAACAGAGTATATTACAATAGGGTATATTTTAATGACTGGTCCTGAAGTAATGGTTGTCAAAGGTGCTGTTCAGTTCTCAAATACCTAAAGAGGCACTGGCTCATACTATGGTCACTAGCTCCACATGATTATTTAAATTTATTATATGTAATGTACTTATATTAGACACAACTTGCAATTCAGTTCCTCGGTTGTACTAGCCAAATTTCAGATGCCCAATAGCCACAGATGGCCATTACACTGGACAGTGCAGATCCAGAACACTTCCCTCACCGCAGAATGTTCTATTGGAGATGCTGAACCTAAAGGGTTTTTATTTATTTTTTATTTTTAAATTTATTTTATTTTATTTTTTTAAAGATTTTATTTATTTACTTGACAGAGATCACAAGTAGGCAGAGAAGCAGGCAGAGAGAAAGGAAGGGAAACAGGCTCCCTACTCAGCAGAGAACCTGATGCGGGGCTCGATCCCAGGACCCTGAGATCATGACCTGAGCTGAAGGCAGAGGCTTAACCCACTGAGCCACCCAGGCGCCCTCCAAAAGGGTTTTTAAAGCCCACTAGGAAGCCTTCCAGTAGGAACAAAACAGTTATCTCAAAAAGTCTTCTGTATCTTTACATGATTTTATAAATCTTCCCGGTCTGACAGAATCTGTCAGTGTATGGTGTCTGTCTTCCACGGTATCAACCACTAAGTACCACCTACTAAATGCACTATATGTGGAGGGAACCCGACAGTTGAAAAAAATGTTTCTTTTTATACAGTACTAACTAGTGAGCTATGAATACTCTTTCTTTAGCAACTGAATTACTACTTTTTGTAGTAATACTCAGTTAGTCTTTGAATATTAACAACAGTTCAAAGCCTAAGGAAAAAAAAATTTTTTTAAAAGATTTACTGAGAATTACATGTGTTTGTTATCGAATGGAAGTTAATATACCTCCATCCTACTGGCTTTCCATTTACTATTCTTTCTACTCCAAATAGTACTTTTTCATGGGCTGAAAGTAGATTTTAGGAGGTACAGTGAAAGTGATGATGAGTTTGAAAGAAAAAGGTACTTTATAAAATATGATATTCATAAAATCTAAGTCCCAGTGGCCTCTATTAAGGAACCAGAAGTTATCAATGATGTGTGAAACTGAACAGTTGGAAGTCAAGGAGCTGCCCATCCCAGGGTTTTGAAACAAACCCAGTATTCCCCAGTGAAGTGGCATTCGTTGCTGGTGACTCAGAGAGATGACTCTTAGCCACTGCCGCTTCTCTCCTTCCGTCTCTCTTTCTAACTCATCTCGCCCTCAATCTCACTTCAAGAGAAAAAGAAATCTAAACATGACCAAGGAATATTCTGAGCCACATACTCAGTAAGAATACCAAAAATGTCTGATACCAGCTATAATATTTGTAAAAGTTATTCAGGAATGTCTAACAAGGAATCTCCTTAAACATTCTTTTTTTTTTTTTTAAAAAGAATAAAGCAGGAGAATAAAGCCTTCATCGTCTACTAAATAAAAATTCTGAGTAATCAGCACCTGGCTACACTATGAGTCAACAGCAATTCCTGCAATAGGAACCAAGGATGACCGTGTCGGTGGTGTTTCTATCAAACTCGCGCCAGCCAGTAATTCAAACACACTTTATTCTTTGATTTCCATGTATGAGGTATCCACCTCTTTTGTACCACTCTCTTCCCTCAAAACCCTCAATCTTTCACAACTGCAGATTCTCGGAGAGGAAGCACAGGGGAGAATGTTTTAGAGTATACCAAAACTGTACTTCTAAATCTTGTTTTAAATTAAAGTACAGTGGGGGTGCCTGGAGCTCTGACTCTTGGTCTCGCAGTTCTGAGTTTGAGCCCCACATTGGGTCAAGAGATTGCTTAAAAATAAAATCTTAAAGAACAAAAGTAACAGGGAAACCCATCAACACTTGAGGAAAATGATCCAGTGAGGTCAGAGAAAATATGGTCAACATGCCATGCACTTTTGCTCACCTGTCTATGCTAAAGCAATTAGCCTCATCCTACTCTAACCTTTTGGAAAAGCTAATAATCTTTATCAGCACTACTGATGCCATCAAAATATAGTCACCAAATAAAGTCTTTCAAGATGCAAATGTGATTATTGTTTTTCAGCTTAAAAATAATTTATTTTCTTGGGGCGCCTGGGTGGCTCAGTGGTTGGGCCTCTGCCTTTGGCTCAGGTTGTGGTCTCACGGTCCTGGGATTGAGCCCCGTGTCGGGCTCTCTGCTCGGCAGGGAGCCTGCTTCCCCCTGTCACTCTGCCCGCCTCTCTGCCTACTTGTGATCTCTTTTTCTGGGTCAAATAAATTAAAAAAAAAAAAAAATCTTAAAAAAAAAATTATTTTCTTGAAAAAGCCCTAATGTAACAGGATCCAATTAGCTACTGAACATTCCCCTGGTTACCAGGCCTACGCACCAAGGGCCTTCAGAATACCCTCTGTCCTAAAATCCAAGAAAAAGCTTATAACCAGTCTGTTGTATGGATCTGTAGTGAAGGGTAAGAAAAAAGATAGAGCTGAAATAATCCTTCTGGGATTCATTCACTTAGGGCAAAAAGTCTTCTGTATCTTTACACGATTTTATAAATCTTCCCAGTCTGACAGAATCTATTGATGGAGCACAGCTTTCAGTCCGAACGTCAAACGTCGTCCTCTGTGCGCTTGGGCCGTGACAGCTTACTTCTCGCTGCCTCCAGCTTTACTCCTCTCTTATCTGTCCTCAGAAGTGCTGTTTGTAACAGCACAAATTTAACAATGTTCTTTACAGCTCACCAAAAAATCCTTCAAACCCTGACCCCAGTCTCCTAGCAAGCCTCTTCTCTCTCTCATTCCTCTCCCAGACCTGCTCATCTTCAGTCCTAGGACGAGTCTTCAGCCCCACTGCACCACTTGGAATTCCTAAGCTGTGACATGTTCTCCCGGGCCTACCTACCTATGCTTCTGCTGTTCTAGCTGCCCGGAAAGTCCTCTCCCTCCCCACAATCCCTCATCTGGTTAACTCCTCTTCCTTCAAATTCCAGTTTATGTATCACTTCCTCTTCGAAGCCTTCTTTGGACATCTACCTTTTGGTACTTAAGACTGAGTTAGGTATTGCTCTTCTGTGCTCCAAAGTCACCTTGAATATACCTCTACATTTGGGGTACACATTACTTTTGTTTTAATTACCTATTTATTTACCTGTCTTTCCTACAGTCTTTGAAAGCAGAAATTGTCTTTATAGTCTCAAAAAGTAACATACTGCTCAGCATATAGTAGGCATTCAATAAATATTTGAAAACAATGGAGAGAGGCAAAGAGAAAATTGGATCTTTCACTATTTCAGCCTATAGGTACCCTTTCAGGTTATGGAGTATTTAAGTTGGGGAAAGTGCCAGGTTTGTAGGTAATGAACTTACTACAATAAATCGTTTAACAATTTTCATGACAAAAAAGAAAAAGACAGGCATAATTGAAATTATCTTGCAAGATCTGGGTTAAATGTTAGCACAAATTCACTGTCATATGCTTAAAGCAACACACTCTTGATTATAGTTGTTTTAAGATTTATAAAAAACTGATTAACACCCTTTCCCCCGCCCCCCTCTGCTCTTCTAGTTTCTAAGAGAAACAATTAAGTTACAAGGACTAAAGTAGCACTAGGAGTTTTTAATCACTCAAAGCTAATTTCTTATCTCTGCTTTTTCTCCCCTTCATCAGTGTTTCCTAATCATTTCATTACATGGTAAAACTTTCCATCAGAAAAATCAGAACATGAAGAAATAAAATAATACTAAATTATCTATTTTGTTACATATGAACATCTCTAACAAAAGATCTGATGAAAAAGAAAGCTTAACCTTAGAAAGAGTAAGTTCAATTTCCTATGCATTCCTTCCTCTCATTGTCTATGAATAGTAACAGCTAACATTAACTGAGCATGTATTATAATGCTAGGGATAGCTTTTTTTTTTTTTTTAAGATTTTATTTATTTATTTGACAGATCACAAGTAGGCAGGCAGGCAGGCAGATAGAGAGGAGCAAGCAGACTCCCCGTGGAGCAGAGAGCCCAATGCGGGGCTCGATCTCAGGACCCCGGGATCACGACCCGAGCTGAAGACAGAGGCCTTAACCCACTGAGCCACCCAGGCGCCCCATTTTTTTTTTTTTTAAGATTTATTTATTTCAGAGAGCGGGAGAGAGAGAGGGCATGCACCAGCAGGAGCAGGGAGAGGGGCACAAGGAGAGAGAGAATCTCAAGCTTACTCCACGCTCAGCATGGAGCCAGACCAGGGCTCTGTTCCATGACCCTGAGATCATGACCTGAGCCAAAATCAAAAGTCTGACGCTTAACCAACTTAAGCCACACAGGCGCCCCTGTTCTAAGTGTTTTACATGTATTAATTAATCTAATTCCCACAACAAGCACATAAAAAGGATTCCATTTATTATTCCACTTAACAGATGAGGGAACTGAGCCACACAGGAGTTAAACTTGTCCAGTGAGTTCAGCGCTTGTAAATGGCAAAGCTGGAGTTTGTATCTAAGTAATCTGGAGGTGAATCTCTACTCCTACTAATACATTGTAGAATTAAAAACATACATTGAATTCACACTATTTATTTATTTAATTTTTTAATTTAAGATTTTCTTTATTTATTTGACAGACAGAGAGAGAGAGAGAGGAAAAGAGGGAACACAGCAGGGGGAGTGGAAGAGGGAGAAGCAGGCTTCCCGCCAAGCAGTGAGCCTGATGCGGGGCTTGAACCCAGGACCCCAGGATCATGACCTGAGCTGAAGGCAGATGCTTAACGACTGAGCCATCCAAGCGCCCTTACACAATTTATTTTTAACCTTAGAGAAAAACCCTAGGAGTCATTACTTTAACAAAAGTAAAATTCGGGAACAGAGCAGTTATTTAAACTGTCCAAAATGGCACTGTTAAAATAAACAAATATTTGTCCTCTTGACTCATCCCTGACATTTCCAGTATGGCCACCAATAAGAATAATGCTTCTTATCATAAAAACAATTTTTAGAGGAATTTCTTAGAAAATACATGAAAGGTCTAAAATCAAGAAAAGTTGGCTATTTGGGACAGAGACATTTCTACCACTCCTCAAATTAAACCTACAACAAAAATACTCAAGCTCCAGTGTTTCATGAGAGACACAAATTACTGACGCACCTTTAACCCACTCTGGGGGCATTATTAGCAATATAAAACTATGTTTCATCACCAGGTACTCTCTCTATTAATCTTTTTTTAAAGACTTATTTGAGAGAGAGAGAGAGAAAGAGAGATAGAAGAGAGAACGTGGTGGGGGGCAAGGGGAGAGAGGACCTCAAACCGACTCCCTGCTTAGAATGGAAACCGACTTGGGGCTGGACCTCAGGACCCTGAGATCATCCCCTGAGCGGAAATCAAGAGTCAGACGCTTAACTGACTATACTACACAGAAGCCTCTATTTGTATCTTTAAGGTAATTAGGAAGTCCCCAGTTTTTCCTATTTCCCCATGTTCTCCAAATTCTCTTGATACAAGACAAATACAACAAAAATTCTCCTTAAAGAAATCACCATGGGGGGGAGGGGCAAGAAAAAAAGAGGAATCACCACTAAACTATTCAAAGTACACAGACATAGAAAAGGAAGTATATAGCTATACAAACAAGTTTTGTTTTAATAACTTCCTTACATACAAGTCATGCTGAATAAGATGACATAAAATTCCAGTAACACAAGTTTTTGTGTATGTGTAAAAACATTTCTTCATTCTGCCTCACATCGACAGTTCTTAACCTCCTCTTTGAGAGCTGAAACTGTATCTTACTCATTTTTTTTCTCCTTCACGGGAGCTAGGGCAGTGTGCCAACAAAAATTTATTGAATGAATTAATGAATTGGTCTGCCAGCCAGTCACCCAAGCATCCAACCTTTTCATCTTTTGGTGAAGGGAGGGTATACAGTGAGTATGAAAATAAATGATCAAGCAAATCTAATTGAACTTCACTATAACTGATGTTAAGCCACTGGCCTTGGATACATTATGAGATTAAAACCAGAACTAAACAAGCACATCCCTTTAGTATTGGCCAAGCTCCACCTAGCAAGAATGTCTTTTCTTGGGTGCCGCTTCTTTCTTTTATTATTTCAGACATAACAAGGGCTCTTGCTATTCAAACCTTTTGATTATTGAGCTCTAAACTGAAAAAGGAAGAGACTGACCTCTGGGGCCTGGAGGTGGGAAATGGACAAAAGAAAGCAGCCAAACCCACCTGTTTTATAGCATTTAAATTATTTGGGTAGATTAATGAGGAGAAACAAGATATAGAATCATCAAAGGGAATTTAAATATGAAATTTAGAAAATTTAAATAGTCAAGTCAAATGTAGTATTTAATCTTACAAAGTGGAAAAAACGGAAAGCAGTAGCTACAGACTACAATCTGATCTGATGTTGTTCTGGCTACTAATAGAAAAACACTGGTTTGATAAGGAAAAAAAACCAAATCTTCAGTAAGGAACTGAAAGCCACTGGCTCCGTTCTACAAACAATCCAGTATACTGCTACCACCTTCTTGTAACGAAGCCTCCATTACAGGGGTGTGGGGTGTGTATGTCTGTGTGTGTGTGTGTGTGTGTAGGGGGGTATGTGGTGTGTGTGCACGCACATGCATGCGCACATGCATGGTTCTGGACTCCACTGATGTTCAACAGCAGTCTTGTAAATACTATGCTGTTTTTCAGTCAAGTCAAAGGCCTACCATGAAAGGTCATTTATTTTAATTTTTTAAATTTTTTAAACCCTATTTACTTATTAGAGAGAGAGACAAGAGAGAGAACACAAGCAGGCGGAGTGGGAGAAGGAGAAGCAGATATGCCGCTGAGCAGGGAAGCCCTATGCGGGACTCAATCCCAGGACACTGGGATCCTGACCTGAGCCAAAGGCAGACGCTTAACTGACTGAACCACCCAGGCGCCCCAAGAAAGGTCATTTTTAACATGACAGAACTCTGATCAGGCCCACGATGACAACCACTGAAGCTGTTTTGAAATGGGAAATGTTTATACTAGTCTTATTATCAACTTTTAAATCCCACTGATCATACTTTAATCTGAAATTGAAAGAAAGTTGAGGAAATACATTTTTTAAAATTAAGGATATTTACTTATCACGTAATATTAATACATAAAAGTTTTAAAAAACTTAAAGGCTTTTTTCATTTGATAAAAATATACACTTTTATGGCGATTCACCGACCCGTACCCCTGGGGCTAATAATACATTATATGTTAATAAAAAAAAAATAATAATACACTTTTAAATGGGAATATGCCATAATTACTGTGCTGTACACACTGCTCTTTATCAAGGCTATTTCTTTAAATAAATAGCAAAGAAAAGCTTAAAAAAGTAGAATAATAAAGGGCTATTATTTTGGATCTTAAAATATGACTATTACAATAATAAACAAGGGCGTCTGGTTGGCTCAGCTCTTGGTTTTGGCTCAGGTCATAATCTCAAGGTTGTGGGAGGGAGCCCTGCTTCAGGATGCCTGCTCAGCCAGGAGTCTGCTTTCCCTCTCCCTCTGCTCCTTGCCCTACTCATGCACTCTCTCTGAAAAAAATAAATCTTAAAAAAAATAATAATAATAAATAAAGTAGAACTGGTGTAAAAACTGACAGGTGGTTCAATAGAACAGAACAGACAGTCCAAAAATACACTTGAGATCTTACAAACCCTAGCTTGACTGATATGGCATCGTAAATCAGCAAAGAAGGACAGTTTGTTAACTACTTAATTTTTTTCTAAGTTATATTTTGTACACTGTACCAAATATCACAAGCCAACATAAATTCACTTCCATTATTAGAACTGCATTAGATCTATATGGTAAATTTACTAATACATGGCACCAATAATTTTTTCTGTTTCTCTTTCTTTTTTTTAAGATTGATTTATTTATTTGAGAGAGAAAAAGAGAGTATATGGGCAGGGGGTGGAAGAGGGAGAGACTCTCTAGCAGACGCCCCTTAAGTGCAGAGCCAGATGCCGATCTTACCGCCCTGAGATCATGACCTGCGGCAAAATCAAGAGGCGGAGGCTTAACCAACTGAGCCACCTAGGCACCCCAATTTTTCCCATTTTTTGACACAATGCATCTGTTCACTCCTCTACAACAAATCATTCTTAGGTATCTCATAATTTGGGTTGTTACTGTAAACAACTTTTTTTTTCTTTTTGTAAATGACTTTTAATTCCTGTGGTTTTTTGATATAATTTATTCTACATACACTTAAATGATTCACTTTTGAACAATTATTTTGCATTTAGTCAATTTTTTTTTAAGATTTTATTTATTTATTTGAGAAAGAGAGTGAGAGAGCACGAGAGGGGTGAGGGTCAGAGAGAGAAGCAGGCTCCCCACTGAGCAGGGAGCCTGATGCAGGACTCCATCCTAGGACTCCGGGATTATGACCTGAGCAGTGGCCTTGGCCTAACCAACTGAGCCACCCAGGCGCCCCTTAGTCAGCTATTTTATTGAACTCTTTTTCAGCTGATTCTCTTAGGAGCATTTTTCTGAAGATAGAGTAATATTGGCCAACAAATATATAATTAACTCATTCATTATTGGAACTATACCTCTGTGGATTAGTGTTTGTCTTACTACACTAAGAACTCCCCAAATCATGTTAAATAAGGGAATAGTAGGCTTGTTGAGCGGACTGTCCTCTTCTTACTCTAGTGGTCATTTCTTCAGTATTTCAGACAGTCACTCTTTATCATGTTTAAGGAGTATGTAAACATATCGTAAAAGGAAAAAAAGGAACGAAAAGGATATATACAACAGTTATGCTATGTGTTATCATTGGGCAGTGGTGGTCAAAAGAAATTATATCTAATTTCTACTAAATGTGTCTTAATGCTACCAACTTTTAAATCAATTTAGTAGCAATGTAGGTAGGTGCTTTTTGTTTTTTAAAAAAATCATTCCATTCTTAGTATAAAAAACGTTTTTTGCTGGAATATTTGAATTTTATCAAAAATTCTTGTCACCTCCAGAAATGAGCATATAATTTTCCTCCTGTTATTTGATTTACTGATATACTAATGTGTTATTATTTATAGATTCCTTAATATCTTTGGGTCCTAAAAGAAATACTCTTGGTCATATTCCTTTAATATACCGAGATATTTGACATATCAAATGGGGAAAAAAGGTTCTGAATCAGTATGTTAGAAATGTATAACTATACACGTGTGGCAGTTGGGTGGCACAGTCAACTGTTATGCATCCAACTCTTGATTTTGGCTCAGGTAGTGATCTCAGGGTCGTGAGATCAAGCCTGGTGCCAAGCCCTGCGTTGGACTCCACACTCAGTGCTGAATCTGCTTAATATTCTCCCTTCCTTTGTCCCTCCCACTTGTGCTTTCTCTCTCTCTCTCTCTCAAATAAACAAATAAATCTTTAAAAAATGTATGACTATACAGGTAATTGTTCTGGAAAAGATCATGGAAGCAGATATATGAGAATGGTATCAATGGTAATCAGTAGTTATCACCGGGCATGAGTTTCTTCTTCATACCACTTTATTTTTTCTAATTTTCCTGGAAGAAATATGTGTTATTATTGTAATCAGAAAAAAACACAACAATGTTTATTAAATTTAATCTGCAAGTATTTTATATAGCTTTTCCAGAACTGTATTCCCTGAGATAGAACAAATGTCACTTTTATTTTTTTCAAGATTTTATTTATTTATTTGAGAGAGAGAAAGAGAGAAAGCACACAGGTGGATGGAGGGGGAGAGGGAGAGGAGTGGGAGAAGCAGAATCCCCGCTGAGCAGGGAGCCTGATGTGGCACTCCATCCCAGGCCCCTGAGATCATGACCTGAGCTGAAGGCAGACACTTAACTGACTGAGCCCCCAGGTGCCCCTGTTACTTTTATTTTTGTGCTATCTTTGTCAGCTTATAGTTATCAAGATCTTGTGAAATTTATAAAATAAATGGGTAGATTTTCTTTTTCTTTTCTCCTACAGTTGATAAAGCATTCTTTTTTTTTTGATATAGCATTCTAATTATTTGCTTCTTCACACTATCAATGAAATTATCATTAAACTCACTGAGCTTAGATACATTTTAACATTTCTTCCACGATGATTAGTCCCTACGGGATCTTTATTTCTTAAGCCACTTTGGTATATTATATTTTCCTAGAAAACTGTCCATTTCTTTTTTTTTTTTTTCTTCTTCTTTTTTTAATCAGAGAGAGAGAGAGAGAGAGTGAGCACAAGCAGGGGAAGTGGCAGACAGAGGAGAAGCAGGCTCCTCGCTGAGCAAGGAGGGAGCCCACTGCAGCTCTAGATCACAGGACATTATGATCATGACCTGAGCCAAAGGCAGACACTTAATTGACTGAGCCACCCAGGCATCCTGAAGATTGCCCATTTCATCAGGAATTCAACAAAAGTGCCAAAGTAACTTAGCAGAGGACAGAGAGTATACCATATCCAAGAATTAACTCAAAGAGGATCATTGACCTAAATGAAAAACCTGTAAAACATAAAGAAAAAATAGAGAAATATCTCTGTGATACTAGGTTAAGCAAAGACTTCTTAGAAGACAAAGAGCCCTGGGACACCTGGGTGGCTCAATCCGCTATGCATCTGCTTTTGGCTCAGATCACGATCCTAAGGTCCTGGGATCGAGTCCTGCATAAGGCTCCTTGCTCAAGCAGAGAGCGTGCTTCTCCCTCTGTCTGGGGCTCTCTCTCTCTCTTTCTTGGGTAAATAAATAAAATTAAAAAAAAAAAAAAAAGACAAAGAACACTAACCATAAAATAAAAAACTGGATGGGGTGCCTGGGTGGATCAGTGGGTTAAGCCTTTGCCTTCAGCTTGGGTCGTGATCCCAGGGTCCTGGGATCGAGCCCTGCATCAGACTCTGCTCAGCAGGGAGCCTATGTCCCTCTCTCTGCCTGCTTGTGATCTCTGTCTGTCAAATAAATAAATTAAATCTTAAAAAAAAAAACACCCTGAATTTTATCAAATTAAAAACTTTTGCTAATCAGACTAGCTACAGGCTAGGAAAAAACACATGCATAACATGTATCTCATAAAGAACTTGCATAGGGACTACATAAAGAACTTTCACAACTCATTAATATACCCATTTGTAAAAAGAGTTAAAGATCTGAACAGATATTTCATCAAAGATATGGATGGCACCTAAATGCACAAGTCAGTCAGCATCATTAGTCATGGGGGAACTGCATATTAAACTCACAATTAGGTACAACTACACACCAATTAGAATGACCAAAATCCAAAACACTGATAATATCAAATGATGGTGAGGATGTGGAGCAATAGGAAGGCTCATTCACTGCTAGTGGGAATGCAAAACGGGAAAGCCTCTTTGGAATACAATCTGGAAGTTTCTTACAAAACTAAACATACTCATACCCATATGTTCCAACAACTGCACTCCATGGTATTCACCCAAATAACTGGAAACTTTTAAGGGCGCTTGGGTGGCTCAGTCAGTTAACTGTCTGCCTGTGGCTCAGGTCATGATCCCACAGTCTTGGGATTGAGCCCCATGTTGAGCTCCCTGTTCAGTGGGGAGGCTGTTTCTCCCTGTCCCACTGTCCCCTCCCCTACTTGTGTTCTCTCTCACTTGCTCTGCTCTCTCTTTCTCAAATAAAAAGATAAATTGAAAATTATGTGCTCACAGAAACCTGCATACACATGTACAGCTGCTTTATTCATAACTGCCATAACTTGGAAGCAACCAAGATGCCCTTCAGTAGGTGAATGAACGAACTGTGGTACATCCAAACAATGGAATAGTATTCAGCGACAAAAAGAAAGGATGTATCAGGCTCTGAAAAGACATGGAGGAACCTTAAATACCTATCACTAAGTGAAAGAAGTCACTCTCAAAGGCTATATGTATGGTTCCAACTATATGACATTTTGGAAAAAGTATGAAAGAAATGAATTACTAATACATGCAGCTGCATGTATGAATCTCAACAGCATCATGCTAAGTGGAAAAAAACAGAAAAGGCTATGTGTTGTACAATTTTGTCTATATAACATTATAGAAAAAGGGGCAGAATTCAGGTTCAAGTTGTTGCCAGGGGCTGAGGGTGGAGATAAGAGAGTGAGATTATTTAAAAAGTAAGGAGGGTAGTTATTGGGTGAAGGAAATACCCTATTATCCTGATTGTAGTATGGGTTATACAATCTTATGTGTTTGTAAAAAAACAGGAATATATACCTATAAAGGGTAACTTTTATTGTATATAAATTATCTCAATGAACAACAAATAGGTTTAAAAAAAAAAAATCCTATGGAGTATCTTGTAACTAGTTAACCCAGATTGAAAGCTCCCTAGGAACCGGGATTGGGGTATCTGGCTGGCTCAGTCAGTAGAGCATGTGACTCTGGATCTCAAGGTCTTGAGTTTGAGCCCCCAGTTGAGCAGAGAGATTAGAGATTACTTAAAAGTGGGGGTGGGGGGTCACCTGAGTGGCTCAGTTGATTAAGCCTCGGACTGTGGCTCAGGTCATGATCTCAGAGTCAGGCTCCACACTCAGCAGGGTATCTGCTTGTCCCTCTGCTACTGCCCCTGCTCAGTGCTCTCCTGCTCTGCATCCCCCCCCCCACAAGTAAATAAGTAAAATCATAAAAAAAAAAAAAAAGACATTAGCACCTAAGACATTACAGCTATTACATATTCTATGTATTTGGCACCATGTTACAAACATTACAAGCATTAATTCATTTAAAGATTTATTTATTTATTTGGCAGACAGAGATCACAAGGAGGCAGAGAGGCAGGTGGGGGTGAGGGGAAGCAGTGTCCCTGCTGAGCAGGGAGCCCGATGTGGGGCTTGATCCCAGGACCCTGAGATTATGACCTGAACCGAAGGCAGAGGCTTAACCCACTGAGCCACCCAGGCGCACCACATTCATTCATTTAATTCTTATAGCAACTTTGTGGGAAAGGCAAAATCCATATCCTTACTTTTCAGATAAATTGAAGCTTGACAACTAACTGTATTGCCTAAAAGGACATAGCCAAGAAATGGCAGAACTGGGATCTGAAATCAGGTTTGTCTGACTCTGGAGCCTGAGGGCTTAACTGTTAGGACATGCTGCCTCGCTTTTGCTCCGTGTTTACTGACCTGTACTGTTTACTGAATACCGGATGAGTGTTCAGTGAGTGGATGAGGAACAAGTCAATTGTGTCCGAGTTTGATAGGGTAGGTTGAATCTAGTTCCTAAGAAGAATAAAATGGGGACACCTCAGTGGCTCAGTCAGTCAAGCCGCTGCCTTTGGTTCAGGTCATGATCCCAGGGTTCTGGGATCGAGTCCCGCATGGGGCTCCTTGCTCGGCAGGGAGCCTGCTTCTCTCTCTGCCTCTGCCTGCTTCTCTGCTTGTGCGTGCTCTCTTTCCCTCTCTCTCTCTCTGACAAATAAATAATTAAATAAAATCTTAAAAAAAAAAAAAAAAGGAATAAAATGTCTTATATTTTAAAAGGCCACATTATTAACCAGAGAGGTAACATGGTTATTTGAGATACAGCCATTAAGCTGTTACACATTTAATTTTAAATTTTTTAAAGGTTTTATTTATTTGACAGAGGGAGACACAGCGAGAGACGGAACACAAGCACGGGGAAGGGGAGAGGGAGAAGCAGGTTTTCCCCTGAGCAGGGAGTCCCATGCGGGGTTCAATTCCAGCACCCCGGGATCATGACCGGAGCCGAAGGCAGCTGCTTAACGACTAAGCCACCCAAGTGCCCCTATACATTTTTTTTTTTAACACTGAGAAATATCAAGAAGAAACAATAATTTCCTTAACACTACAACCCAGATAAAATCCCTGTTTATGTTTTGAAAAATAAAGGTAACACACATGTATAGCAGAGGATGCAAACCATACAGGCAGATACAAAATGCTAAGTGAAGCCATCCATTGCTCCTATTACTTCCTTTTAATTTTAATTCTAATAATCACTGCCTATGCAGTGTCCATGACACACTGATAAGAACTCAGTATGCAAAAGTAAATGCAGATGGAAACCAGGCTACACATTTAGCCAACTTATCATACTTGCTATGATGCTGTAGGTGCAAAGGAGCAGTCAGAAAGGATGAAAAGTAGTGAGAGGATATGGAGATGGTCCAGAATATCAGTATTATTACTTTTCAGGCTTGCATTACCACTACGGTTCATCTTTTTCTACTGACAGAAAAAAAAAAATTACATGGTATCCTGTGCTATGAAAGTTGATAGAAGCTGGGGTTCTGCACACTCTATTTCCCTTAAGACTGGTGATTCTACTTTTTTTAAATTTAATTTTTTAAAAAAAGATTTTATTTATTTATTTGACAGAGACAGAGCATGAGCACACGCAGGGGGAGCAGCAGGCAAAGGGAGAGAAGTAGGCTCCCTGCTGAGCATGGAGCCTGATGCGGGACTCGATCCCAGGACCCTGGAATCATGACCTGAGCTGAAGGTAGATGCTTAACATGAGCCACGCAGGTACCCCTCTACTTTTTTTTTTTTAATAAAAATTTTATTTGTTTATTTGAGAGGAAGAGGAAGAGTGAATCTGAAGCAGACGTCACACTGAGCACAGAGCCTGACTTGGGGCTCGATCTCAAAACCTTGAGATCATGACCCTAGCTGAAACCAAGAGACAGCTGTTTGGCCAACTGAGTCACCCCCATACCCTTGGTAATTCTGAAGAAAATTTAAAACCATGGTAAGAAATACATACAAATATGTATTGTGTGCTTATTCTTGGGCAGTGGGATATAACAGTAGGAAGATCTTGCCCTCCATAAGTTTATAGTCCTAACAGGAAAGGAAGATAATATAAGTTTATAATAATGCTTTTTTTAAAAATTTCTATTTAAAACCACAGGAAAAAAATAGAACTAATATAATTTTTGGCACAGTTTAATTCCAGAGGAATTTATCTCTTACTCCCTAAGGATCTCAAAACTAATTAAGTTCATATTTTGGTCTTCATTCTTAAAGCAGAGGGAGTGAAGGACTGTGTTATTAAAACATTTAGAACTTCAAGTGGTAACAACATGATACCATCACAAAATGTTTTCCCATGAACTTTTTTTTTTTTTTTTAAGATTTTTTTTTTTTAAAGAAATCTCTACACCCAATGTGGGGCTCAAACTCACAACCCCAAAATCAAGAGTCACATGCTCTACTGACCTAGCCAGCCAGGCATCTTGTTTTCCCACAAACTTTGAAGTTAAGTGCATTAGTTTTGAGCATGGCTCCTGAACAAGTGTCCTTGAAAAGCTAGGAAAAACTCCATTATAACACAATAATGATTTATAAATTCAGATACAGAACAGGAAGAAAATAATTTTTATTTGTTTAGATATAGCTTCTGTTTTCCACTTCAACACAACTCTTCTCATATTCCTACGTGATACAAATTTTAATCCAAAAGAGATATTACCTTATAAATCTGTTCCTAAAATACCATGCATATGAATAAAAGCCTTTGCAACTAGCTTCAGATTCAGAATTCATACTAATAATCTATCTCATTAAATACTTACATCATCAAGGGACACTTGGGTGGCTCAGCAGGTTAAGTATCAGCCTTTGGCTCAAGTCACGATCCCAGTATCCTGGGATCAAGTCCCACATTGGGCTCCTTGCTCCGTGGAGAGCCTGCTTTTCCCTCCGGCTGCCACTCCCCCTGCTTGTGCGCTCTCTCTCACAAGTAAGTAAGTAAGTAAGTAAGTAAATAAATATATATATATGTATGATTACAATAATAATTATTTCATCAAGCACATTAAAAAAAATATTTTCCAACAAATTGTGTTCACTTCTATGGAAGGGAGGGTGTATAGAAACTTAATAAAGTTGTCAGAAGATTTTGGGAAGGCAATTTAGTATATAGATTCTCTCCTACTCCAAAAAAACCTTTTGGAGCTTCTTATGACAGGGTTCCAGTCCCTTTTCTTCTGGCATGCTTTGGGGAAAGTGGCTGTTCACCCATAAACAGATGATAAGGGAGGAAGAAAGAAAGCAGAAGTAGTAATGAGCAATTTTTAAAAGCCATGAGGTATGAAATATCACAGTAGCATGAACTATACACACATCTTCATCTTCTCTTCCTTCCTTCTAGCACTTAACATACAGTGTGGTCATTACTCCCCCCACTACCCCCGCTATAAATTATTAATATAGATTAATAATACTTTCATTGAATTCTGCCAGGTACCTTTGGAACTGGATGAAAGGGAGGGAAATAAAATAAAGAGAATCAGGGTAAAAACTGTTTCATTCCTTCATCAACCTTCCCCACTCCATGACTTAGAATGTCTATCCCGCACTAACAGTGGCAGAATTCAAGAGGTCTGTTTCTTGGAAGGAATAAAACAATTGGTTTCTGGACTGGTGACACAGAAGACAGTCGATGGTGGGAATACAGCACTGAAAACTAAGGGGAATTAGGCAACCACGTGCACAATGGAGTTGAATGGAGCATCTCCCCCCTCCCCCCGCCAAGTCCTCTTCTCTCCTTACCATCTAGACATCTAGTCAGTGATGGGAAAATCTACTCCTACTGACTTGGGGCTTTTTCTTCAACAAGATGGACAAGAAGCTCACCCTACAGAAAGGCCCAGAGGTAATCGGTCTATGCGTTTAAAGCTTCTAATTTAAAGCTTCCCACTCTTAATCATGATCAGACAGCTAATTATTATGAGACATCAGAGGAAAACCCTAACATAAAACAGATCAAAACAAACATAGAAAAGCAACTTTAGGGGAAAAGGGACTGTGCAAGGCAAAGACAGGTTGCTGAAACAATAAAAGGATACTATGAAAGAAACATTCCCTGGATAAAACCTCCCAGAAATTCAGAATTTAAGAGTAGAAAAGAAAATTTCAAGTGAGGATAAAGATGAAGAATTCCTCCAGGAGGCAGAGCTAAAGGAAAAAGAGGTGAGAACCAGGAAATTTCTTGGAGGCCCAGCACTGAGAAGCACCTGGCCATCAATAAGAAGATGACACAGGACTGAACCATGTCCCCAGGTTAGTAGTGCTATCCAGGATGACATCTGTGCACCACACCCAGAGAGACATCTGTCCAGATTGGAACAGTGACCCAAGAGACACACTGAAGGCTGCCATCACTACAATCTTTGCTGTCATTTGTCCTCTTTTTGAATATAAGAGTGTAGTGCCCAGGTGAGCATGGTCCTCGGCTTTTCTTGACTGAAGTGTTGACAAATTTCTTCTCAAAACACTCAGCAGTTTAATGAGCTCCTGAAAGCTATAGGTGGATCATGGTCAATCTAGGAGAAATCACAGAACTCAGAACTGCTCACTTCCTCTGACCATACTTCTGCTACCTGTCCAAGACTGGGTGCACACTGGAGCCCTGCCCAGTACAATTTCCAGGACAAGTTTGACTCTGCCCAGAGTTGCTTTTCTTCCATGGAACAGACTCCTTAAACTTCAGGAAACTGAAACAAGTATGGTCACCTGATGCCTGGGGATCCCTGAGATCATTCCAGGAGTTTAAGAGGTATAGCTATATACTTACTTAATAATACTAAAGGATTATTAGCCTTTTCAATGTTGACACCGTACCAACGGTGCAAAAGCAATAGTGAACGAAACTGCTGGTACCTTAATGCAAGTCAAGGCAGCAGCACAAACTGTAATAGGACTCATGGTCCTCACCATGACATTACTGCAGTTAAAGACAATGCCAGTTTTGATTTAAGAATGTCCTGGGCAAAGCCGTAAAAATTACCAGTTTTAATAAATCTCTATGCTTCAGTACATGTCCTTTTATTTTTCTGTGTAAGGAAGTGATAAGTATGCACATACCTGAAGTCTAACAGTTACCTTCAATAAAAGTACTGGGTAGTTGAGTTGCAAGCTCAACTAGCCATCTTTTTTCATGAAACACCATTTTTACTTGAGTAACAAACTATGTTATTCCAGCTTAGATTTTTGACAGATATTTTCTCAAAACTGAACAAAAGTACATCTATCACTACGAAGAAAATGGACAGTACTTACTGCCAGTGACATAAGTCAGGCTTCCAAAAGAAAATTGTAATTTTGGAAGACATGTTCACCAGAGTGAATCTGACGGCTTCTCAATATTTAAGACTTCTAATGGGACCAGTGGCAGTATTAACAAAGGTGATATTAAAATATTATATAATGAAATGTGTAAGTATCTGTCCACATAGGAAAGGTCCCAGAGGCCTTAGGTCTGTCCCTCTGGAACTTGATGGGTCAAAATCTCTCACTTTTATTTTCAGAATACAACAAATAATCCTTTTTCAAACCATCCACATAACTGTCAGCTAATCTAATTATAACAAAATTCTCACCTTATCTTAAAGGGACTCCATCTTCTTAGAAACAAACTTATTTTACATTCAGAATTCTACTCTTTGTCAAATGGTATTGAATGGACCATAAACTAGCAAATATTATTTTTTTTTAAGATTTTTATTTATTTGTTTGACAGAGAGATAGAGAGCACAAGTAGGCAGAGCAGCAGGCAGAGGGAGAGGGAGAAGCAGGCTCTTGGTCTAGCCCGGAGGCTGATATGGGGCTCAATTCCAGGACCCCGGGATCATGACCTCAGCCAAAGGCAGCCACTTAACCGACTGAGCCACCCAGGTGCCCCACAAATATTATTATGTTTTATAAGCAACTTAGAAAATTCCATTTTTCTCTAGAATCCACATTATGAGTATAAATGCTAATCAAGTTACAGATTCCAAGATTTAAACTGTAAGAGGAAAAGTCTCACTAGCACAGAACACAACCTTTTTCTCATACTGGTGATCAAAAGCACATTTCCATTTATGTTTCTTTTTTTTTTAATATTTTATTTATTTATTTGACAGAGATCACAAGTAGGCAGAGAGGCAAGCAGAGAGAGAGAGAGGAGGAGGAGGAGGAGGAAGCAGGCTCCCCGCTGAGCAGAGAGCCTGATGCGGGGCTCGATCCCAGGACCCTGGGATCATCACCTGAGCTGAAGGCAGAGGCTTTAACCCACTGAGCCACCCAAGTGCCCCTCCATTTATGTTTCAATTGACTACCGACAAACCATAACTTCTATAGCAACTCTCCCTTTGGTATTCTCTAGTAAATTTAATTAATTTAATGATAAATTTAATTAATTAGATTCAATTAAATTTAGGTTATGCCTAAGGTGAGGTAAGGAGGTCAGAGAAAAAACAAGTTTCCAGTAAACACCTTTGGAGTCGTCAAATGTTACTCTAGTTTGTCGTATGTCCATGTTCTTTAGGATTTGTCACCAGGCAACCAAAATCAACTCGGTTTACTAAACTGTTCATAAGTAATCCCCTCCAGAATTAACGTGGTAATAGAATTTATGACAAAAGTAGTGACTGCCCTCTAGTGTTCACACTGAGGATTATGCTGATGAACTTGTAAGGTATGCGGAGGGGGTGGGGGGGGGGCGTGGCAGAAACCCACCATGGCAATTTAGGGTCATTAAAAGCAGATGATAAATTTGGACCTTGCCAAGTTTTCAGCCATGTTCCCAAAGCAAGACAACAGATATTAACCTGAGTATCTAATTACTTGTACCAGTAGCCAGTGTGTCGGACTTCAGTCCTCTAGGGAACTGGGCATGAGCAAAATGTAACATTGGTAACATTTTTACTGTACTTCAAGTTATACTACCATAAAACGAGATCCAGACTTCTTTATATTTGGCAAAGAATCACAAAATGCTTGAATCAAAACCTTACTCCAGCATGCTGAGGTTAAACATGGAAAAATGGCCTCTGGTCCCTTTCATGGCTGATGCATATTTTAAATGCCTATTTTAAATTTTAAGTACTTCCTAACTAGTCTTCCTAGTCTGCAATATGATTTTTTTGGAAAACACCCCACAAATATCATCTAGTAAGAAAAATGCAGGTAATACTCACCAAAGGGATTTTCCATGCCACTATTAACTAGTTTTGGGAGGTGGGGTATAGTTTCTAAAAAGAGAAAAAGGTAAATTATATACTTAAAACACAAAATCCATCACCTTTTTTTTAAAATCAGTAACACTGATTATAATTTAAAACTGGAACATTACAGAAATGTATAACTTATTAAGTGAGAACATTACCAACTGGGATTTATTTTAAGACCGTTCAGATACAGATATATAGTACAAATATATCATAAAACATTTAAGGCTAATTTTCATTTTAAAATATATTATTCTTGGTTTACTCAAATAAGTTTCTTTTCCAATCCCCATCTTGAATTTGCCAGAGTGCAAAGAAACAGGAAAATTTTTATGTAAAAACAAACAACATGCCCCCCAACAAAACTCACATAAACACCTGAGAAAGGATATCAGTGATACCTTAGAAGGAACTGGGTTTGCCTAAAGAACGTAGAAGTTACCTTAGATATAGTAAGTTGTCAGTTTAGAATGCATGTAGGAAAACAAAAAAAATGTTTCCAGGCTCTTTAATTAGACTGGATCAGTCTGCCCAATCTTGCTTCATAATTCTCTTCGGTTTGGATCCCAGGGCATTCCCTAATAAACAGTCTGCATTGCTAAACTCTAATTCAGAGTCCGTTTTCAGAGAACAAAACCTACCAATAGTTGGTGCCAGGAGTGATCTGAAAAAAATCGGAAGTAGAAAGGGGTTTTGGAGTTGAATTGCTCACAGACTAGATGGCAATGAGGATCCCTCATTACCGGTAAGAGCCGTAACACAGATAATCCTGGTACAAGGTGCCCGCCCAACTCTTAAACTTTCACCAGTGGTGAACAGTGGTGGTCTACGTGTGGACGGGAACGCTCTAGCTATATCAGGCACTTGAAGAGTACTGCGCATGTGAGCCCTCCTGCTGGTCGTTTCTTCAGTTCCTGAATATATCACTGAAACAGACATACATGGAATTAGGGCAATCCCTATTTTGAGTTGTTGGTCTGTGGTGTAAGAGTTATCACGCTGGGAAAAGCTAGGTAGAAGAAACTAAGCCTGCCCTAGCCCACCTGCCAAGATAATAGATAACAAAACAAGTCAAGGGAGGGGGGCTGGCAGAAATTAGTGCAATACCCCTGGTGGGTGCAGAATTCACAGTGTGGTCCCTGAAGAAATCAGGCAAATCCTGGAGACAGGCAGCAGATGGCCGCAAACTGAATCTAGTATTAGCTTCAACTAGAGCTGCCACGCCAGAGGTATGTTCACTAGAGCAGATTAATAGGCCCAGGAGCACTGTGTGCAGTCAACGACTGCAGGAATAAACTTTTTTTTTTTTAATTTCTTTAAGTAAACAGGATCAGAAACAATTCACATTCACATAGATTACAGCACACACTTATATACAGGATTATGTTAATTCTGCAACCTTCTTACATAATATAGTCCTAAAAGGCATGGGTCATCTGGACTTTCTGCAGGACATCACAGTGACTCAAGATATATATATATATTTTTAAAGATTCATTATTTATTTGTGAGGGGAGAGGGGCAAAGGGAGACAGAGAGACTCCCTGCTGAGTGTGGAGCCTGACACAGGGCTCAGTCCTACCACCCTGAGATAATGACCTGAGCCAAAACCAAGTGTTGGAAACTTAACCAACTAAGCCACCCAGGTGCCCCTCAGTGACCCACTATATTAGTAACATCTTGCTAATTGGGCCAGAGGAGCAAGAGGTGGAAAGCACATTGAAGGCCTTGTCAGAAGACATTTACTCCACAGAATGAGAGAGAAATGTCTCAAAGATTCAGGAACCCATTATATCAGTTAAATTTTTATGGGCCCGGTAGTGAGGGCTTGATGAGACATGCCATTCAAGTAAAGGCAACCAAGTAAATACCTGCACCTTGCATCTCCCACAATTAAGAGGGAACCATTCCACCTGAGAATCTGAGAATACTGCTATGGCTTCTAAACCAGGAGACATAAAAAGATGCATTTCAAGAGTAGCTCAAAACAGTAAAGGACTCTGCAGGCCTGGATGGTGATAAACAACCTGGCAGATCCTATGGTATTGTGGCAAGCCCCTGTGGGAGAATCACTATAGGACCCCCTGGGGTTCTGGAGCAAGGCCATGCCTTTTGTAGTGGAAAATCAAATGTCTTCTGCACAATGACTTCTGGCATGATACTGCATCCTAATAGATATGGAGCATGTGAACACCAAGATACCAAGTGCCCATTTATCTAGAATCACCCATTTTGACCTAGGTTCTGTGAAACACACCAAGTTATAATGTTGGGTGGACCCAGTAACAATCCAACGTAAGATCAAAGTGATTCAACCAAGATCAAGCACAAATAGGACCAGAGGTCACAAGCTTGAGCAGAGAGCCTAAGCCATCATATCACCCATCACTGTCATACAAGCGCCCCTCCCTCAGCATATACCTTTTTGGCCATATGGGGGGCTCTATCATCAGCTGACAAAGACAAAACCCTTATAGTTCTCACAGATGGCTGTATGGGGTACAAACGAAAACCAGACAGGTGCTATACTAAAGCTTCCCTCGGGGGGGTGGGGTCTGAAAACAGTGGTAAAGGAAAACCTTCCCAATGGGCAGAGCTTTAGGCAGTACACTTGACTGTCTACTATGTATAGACAAAGACGTGGTAGGCAAATGTTGCGACATGCTGGTCAGGGGGCTTAAAAGTAGAAAGACTGGGATAGTGCGACAAGGAAGTCAGGGTAGAGGCATGCAGGAGGGCTATGGAGTGGATACAACCAAGTTAAGATCTAGTCCTGACATTCATCAGAGAACACCTACCATGAAAGAGACACTAAACAACCAAGTAGACAATGACTCAACCAGTTTCTGTCAGCCATCTTTTGTCATGGCCTCTCCAGTGCTGACTAAATGGGCACATGAAAAAACGTGGTCATGGTAGCAGAGATATATACCATGCATGGACAGCTGTATGAACTCCCACTTACAGGGATGCTCCAGTTACTGATGCAGCCAAAAGTCCAAATGGCCAGAAACAGAGGCAACTAAGCTCCAATATGGCACCATCTTTAAGGAAACCACTTGATGGCAAGCTGACTGACTATATTGGCCCCTCCCACCTTGAAAAGGCGCACAATTTATTCTGAAAGGAATAAGGACATAGTCTGGGGGTAGGTTTGTCCTTCCTGCCCTCTGGAACATCACCACACGAGAGTTCAGGAAAGGTTTAATCTACCAGTAAGCATCATCCCACACAGTATCACTTCCTCACAGTAAGTGCAAGATAGGTTCCAGGAGCACGGGATCTACTGGTGGCATCATATATAGCATCATCTAGGAGCTCCTAACCTAAAAGAGCATTGAAATGGCCTGATGAAGGCACAGCTGGACAGAATGCCAACCTCCTGGATGCAATACATACCCCAAATCAAAGACCTTCATATGCTATGTCTTCAACAGGAAAATTACAAGAATATAGGAAAATGGGGGGATACAAACACAATATACCCTATTTATCATCAAATCCCAAAGACCACCTGGGGAATCTGTGTGTATTATCCCTGCAATTCTGGGTTCTGCAAAGATTTACGTCACCAAAAGAGAACACTTCCATAGGAGACAAAAGAATCCCGAGGGGGTGGGGAAAGAATCCCTAGAGTCTATAAGCTATGGCTGTCACCTGGGCATTTTCGAGTTCTTGTATCTAGGGATCAAAAGGCAAAGGAGGAATTACCATCTTGGCAGGGGTAACTGATCCTTATTATCAGAAAGAAGTAGGGCTGCTGTTCCACAATGGGACAGTGACAATATATCTGGAACCCAGATGATCCACTTGGGTGCCCATTAGTATTCCCTTTCCCACCGCTCAGAGTATAGTAAGCAGACAAATTGGATACTCTGGCCTGAAAAAAGCATGGTAACTAGTGGTTCAGATCCCTCAGGAATGAGGGTTTGGGTCATACCACTAAGTAGGCCGTCAAGACTGACAGAGATGGGGGAGTGCCTGGTTGGGTCAGTTGGTTAAGTGGCCGATTTTTGTTTTAAAAGGTAATTATTTAAAATATTTATTTATTTATTTATTTGAGAGATGGAGAGAGAGAGAGAGAGAGCAGGCATGCACAGGGGAGGTGTACAGGGAGGGGGAGAGAGAATTCTTAAACACACTCCCCAAAGAGTGCAGAGCACAACACGGGGCTCGATCCCAGGACCCTGAGATCATGACTGGAGCCAAAATCAAGAGTTGGCCATCCAACCCACCGAGCCATCCAGGCACTGCAAGCATCCGACTCTTGATCTCAGCTCACATCTTGATCTCAGGGTTGTGGGTTCAAGCCCCACACTGGGCTCCATGCTGGGTCCCATACTTTAAAAAAAAACTGAAATTAAAAATAAAATTATCACATGACCCAGCAATTCCACTTCTGGATATATACCCCAAAGAACTGAAAGTAGGAACTCAAATACATATTTGTACGGTCATGTTCATAGTAGCGTTACTGACAATAAAAAACAACCCAAATATCCATCAACAGGTGAATGGATAGATAAAATGTGGAATATATTATTCAGTCTTATTAAGGAATGAAATTCTGACATATGTTACAACATAGATGAATCCTGAGACATTATGCTAAATGAAATAAGCTAAACGCAAAAGGAAAACATTATGTGATTCTACTTCACCTAGAGGAGTCAAATTCAGAGACAGAAAGTCAGATGGTGGGGCACCTGGGTGGCTCAGTGGGTTAAGCCTCTGCCTTCGGCTCACGTCGTGATACCAGGGTCCTGGGATCGAGCCCCGCATCGGGCTCTCTGCTCGGCGGGGAGCCTGCTTCCCCCCCTCTCTGACTGCCTCTCTGCCTACTTGTGATCTCTCTGTCAAATAAATAAAAAAATGAAATCTTAAAAAAAAAAAAAAAGTCAGATGGTGTTTCCAGGAGCTGAGGGAGGGGAGAATGAAGAATTATCATCACTAATGGGTACAGAGTTTCAGTTTGGGAAAATGAAAAAGTCTAAAGATAGATAGTGGTGATGGTTGTAGAACAATGTGAATATACTTAATGTCACCAACTATATCTTTAGAAATGTTAAAAGGGTAAACTTCAGGGGCGCCTGGTGGCTCAGTTGGTTGTGTCTGCCTTTGGCCCGGGTCGGGATCTCAGGGTCCTGGGATCGAGCCCCGCATTGGGTTCCCTGCTCAGTGGGAAGCCTGCTTCTTCCTTTCCCTCTGCCCCTCCCCCTGCTTGTATGCTGTCTGTCACATAAATGAATAATCTTTTAAAAAAATTGTAAACCTGATATTGTGCATATTTTATTGCAACTAAAAAAAAAAAAAAGAAAGAAAGAAAGAAAACCAGCTCAAGCTTGGTAAGACCAGAGAGTATTATGGCATTTTAACTACCTTGACTCCCACTTCCCTCTCCCCAGCTTTGGATTAGCCTTGAAAACCAAGACCCTCACAACCACAGTAGTTATAAAAACCAGCAGCCTAGCAGCTACTGGAAAGGACAGAACAAATGTGGAGATCCCTAAAAGCCCCATCCCCAGAGAGCTGTTAGTATGTGATCTGACTGATAGCACCAAGAAACTCCATTCTCCTTATCTTTATTGGACCTGACTCAGAGTTTATTCTGTGTGAAGAGCCCTATCCTTTGGACATTTTTCAAAAAACAGTCAGTTGTAGTTGTTTAACAGCCCCACAGCCTAAGGCAGTGATACCAGCTGGACGCTAACAGGACACTGAACAACAAACCATAAATGTCCAGGATTGAGAGGTCTATATGGGCTTCAGGAAAGCTCTGACATATTCTTTTTTTTTTTTTTTTAAGATTTTATTTATTTATTTGACAGACAGAGATCACAAGTAGGCAGAGAGGCAGGCAGAGAGAGAATGGAGGAAGCAGGCTCCCTGTTAAGAGAGCCCGATGCGGGGCTCGATCCCAGGACCCTGGAATCATGACTGAAGGCAGAGGCTTTAACCCACTGAGCCACCCAGGCACCTAGCTCTGACATATTCTTAGGGATCTAGAAGGGCACATGCATTTGCAGGCTCTGGACATACCCAGGAAAGGCCTGAGAGGGCCCTGATCTCTTACCCTCTGGTTGACCTTGAAATTCTGCGCAAGCAGGAAGTAATGGCTAAGGCAAAGTTGTAAACTGCCTGCTAGAAACATTGAAAGTATATGCCAATGTACAGAGAGAACCCCCTTGGCAAAGGCTGGATAATTTACTGGTCCAAGACATTTAAGAAAATCTCTGTCTAATCATTAGCTAACCACTAAACCAACCAAGCAGAGACTTCATTGGTCATACAACAAAGAATACAGGCTCTACAGATATTTCTTCCAGGAAAGTCACTAAATAAAAAAGAAATGTGCAGGAGGGAAGGGAGAATCTGATTTGCAGATTGCCACATTATTTTAAATGCTCAGTATTCAGAAAAAGTTATGAGATACACAAATAAAGAGGAAAGTATGGTCTATATACAGGGAAAAAAAGTAGTCAACAAAACCATACCTGAGGAGGTCTAGATGTTGGGCTTACTGGACAAAGACTTTAAAGATTTTATTTATTTATTTGACAGAGAGATAGAGAGAGCATAAGCAGGCAGAGGGAGGGGGAGAAGGAGAAGCAGGGTCTCCGCTGAGCAGGGAGCCTGATGTGGGGCTCCATCCCAGGATGCTGGTATGATGACCTGAGCCACAGGCAGCCGCTTATCCGACTGAGCCACCCAGGTGCCCCTAGACAAAGACTTTAAATAAACTCTTCTAAATACTTCAAAAAACTAAAGAAAACCATGTCTGAAGCATTAAGATAAAGTGTGAGAAAAATGCCTCGACAACTAAAGAGTAGCAATAGCAATAGCAACAGAAATTGTATGAAAAAAAAGAAAGACTGGGGCACCTGGGTGGCTCAGTCGGTTAAGTGTCTACCTTTGGCTCAGGTCATGATCCTGGAGTCCCAGAATCAAGCCAGGCATCAGGCTCCTTGCTCAGCAGGGATTCTGCTGCTCCCTCTGTCCCTCACCCGACTTGTATGCTCTTTCTCAAATAAATAAAGTCCTTAAAAAAAGAAAAAGAAAGATTTTTTTGAGTTGAAAAGTATGATAACTGAAAAGAAAAATTCACTAGATAGGCTCAATGGCAGATTTGAGCCGGCAGAAGAATCAGGAAAAAAAAAAGACAAGTTCACGGAGATCACCCTGTCTGAGGAACAGAATAAAAAAGAATGAAGAAAAATGAAGAGAGCCTCAGAAAACAAACCTTCAAGCATACAAACCATCAAGTATACAGACATACACATAATGGGAAATTAAAACTGCCCCCAAATGATGAAAAATGCATCCAAGAAACTCAAAAAAGTCTAAGATAAACACAAAATGATCCACACTTAGGATTCAAAATGATGAAGGAAAAAGACTTAAACCAAAATCCTACATCCAGCAAAACTATCCTTTTAAAACAAAGGAGAGATGAAGACATTCCCAGATATACAAAAACTGAGAGCATTCATCTCTACCGACCTGTTCTATGAGAAACAGTGCAGACTTTCATGCTGATGTGAAAGAAACTAGACAGTAACCAGAATCCATAGGAAGAAAAAAAGAGCGATAGGAAAAGTAACTACACAGGTAAATATAAAAGACAGTATAAAAGTATATAATTTTATTTTCCTATCTAATTAAAAAGACAATGTATAAAGCAATAATTACAAAAGCATAGCAACCGGCTTATGATATATAAATACATAATTTGCATGTGAATAACAGCACCATGGGGAAAAGGAACAAGCTATACTGAAATCAAACTGATATATACCTGAACAAGATTACTAGGTTGTTTTTTTTTTTTTAAAGATTTTATTTATTTATTTGACAGAGAGATCACAAGTAGATGGAGAGGCAGGCAGAGAGAGAGAGAGAGAGAGAGGGAAGCAGGCTCCCTGCTGAGCAGAGAGCCCGATGCGGGACTCGATCCCAGGACCCTGAGATCATGACCTGAGCCGAAGGCAGCGGCTTAACCCACTGAGCCACCCAGGCGCCCCAAGATTACTAGGTTGTTTTAAGGTAAAATGTGAATTGTAATTCCCAGAGCAACCACTAAAAAAAAAAAAAGACTAGCTGAGAAGTCAAATCAGTTGAGTGTTAACCTTCCAACAAGTATAAAAGGAATTAGAGAGAATAGGGGTATTAATACAGGGTACAGTCATTAGAAGCCTGAACACAGTGTAATCATTTGTGTAAACAAAGCTCTATTTGAACCCTCATGCTAAGAGATCTGAGGTCAGTATTTTGTTTCCGATGTATGTGGCACTGAATAAATGTCTGATACACAAGTGAGAACATAGTAAACATACCAGGATTTGCTGGCAGATACAGAAGACAGCATTAACAGTATCTCAGCTGTTAACCACACTATCCACTAGATGATCAGGGTGACAATCCAGGGTTAGCTAACAGTTTCAATTAACAAACTCTGTCCTTAGAGAATCACAAACAGGAGGGTATCTTGCTGAAAGAATTCTGAGTAGTCTTTGTAGAAGAGGACGCTACTTCGTGTCTCCACCTAACTGAACGCCTGTGCTAGAAGTATTCCCATGGTTTCTATAGCCACCCATGTGCAGATGATGCCCAAACCTGTATGTATGTTCAGTCCAGATCTCTCTCAAAAGCTCAGGGTAAAAGGCAAAAAGACTCTCAACAAGGCCCTGTGGTCATGTTCAATGACCCCATGATGTTCAACTACTCTCTCCCTCGCTAAGCTTCTTGAACCTGCCAGGCATGCTTGGGGCTTTTGCACTTGCTTTTTGCTCTCCCTGGAATGCTCCTCCCCCAGATTTTCATTCCTCAATTCTTTTAGGTCTTTGCTAAAATGCTGCCTTCTCAGTGAAGCCTTCCTCCTTTACCCAAGTTTAAATCGAAATCATCAGCATCACCCCACCCCACCCCTGCTTTACCTCTTTTCCCAGCTTTGTATTTCCTTTTTTTTTTTTTAAGATTTTATTCATTTATTTGACAGAAAGAGAGAGAGTGTGTGTGTGTACAAGTAGGGGGAGGAGCAGAGGGAAAGGCAGAAACAGGCTCTCTGATGAACAGGGAGCCTGATGTGGGGCTCGATCTCAGGACCCTATGAGCATGACCTGAGCCACTCAGGCACCCCTCCAGCTTTGTATTTCTCAGAGCACTTATCTTCTACATTATGTTATAAATTTATTTATTGTTTATTATCTCCTCGCACTAAAATATGAATTCTTTCAGGACATATGTGTCGCCTATTTTTTTTTCACTGCTATATCTTTAACATCTAGAACAGTGCCTGGAGGGGTGCCTGAGTGGTGCAGTTAATCACCAGACTCTTGATTTGGGCTCAGGTCATGATCTCAGGATCCTGAGACTGAACCCCGAGTTGGGATCTGTGCTCAGCATGGAGTCTGAGTGAGATTCTCTCTCTCCCTCTCCCCCTGCCCATCCTCCCTGCGCACAGGCATGCGCACTCTTTCTCTAAAATAAATAAATGTATCTTAAAAAAAAAA
>NW_022631019.1:20633915-20657462 GCF_010015895.1 Lontra canadensis | reverse complement strand
TATATATATATATATATATATATAGAATAGTGCCTGGAAGACAGTAAGTACACAATAACTTTTTTATTTAACTATTTATTTTTAAAGATTTTATTTATTTATTTGTTAGACACACAATGTATACAAGCAGGGAGAGTGGCAGGCAGGAGAAGCAGGCTCCCCACTGAGCAAGGAGCCCAATGTGGAACTTGATCCCAGGACTCTGGGATCATGACCTGAGCTGAAGGCAGATGCTTAAGTGACTGAGCTTCCCAGGCATTCCACATTAACAACTATTTTTTAAATGAATGAGCTCCAAATCCACATGTCCAATTCACTAAACACCTCCACCTAGATATCCACAATCCTCCATTCAACATATACAAAACAATTCATCACCTGCCTCACTCATCCTTATTCCCACCTCTTCGGGCAGCTTTCTAGCTCGCCACTATCCACCGAGTTGTTCAAACCAGAAATCTCATCCTCCACATCGTATGAGTCATTTCCAAAACATACCTCACAGCCAACCCTTTCTTTGTCTTCATTGCCTGAAGACAGGATAGAATCCAAAATATTTTACTGCCTCTCATAGCCCAGCAATTGTGAAGTGTTCCTAAACTGGGGCCTACAAACTCAAGTCTTTGTTCTCCCTCCTCAAGTGAGGCAATCCCTGCAGGAAACTTCCCCGACTGAGCCTCCAGATGCTTCTTGCTGTGATGCTCTCTTTTGTGTCCACTGTGATGATGACGGATCCCCGGTCAGACATGGCACTGTGCCGCAGTTCTACAGCTTTAAATACAATATATACACTGATGACTTTCAAATTCATATTGCCAGACTCAATCTCTCCTCTGAACTTCAAACTGGTATATCCACAGACTACACATCTTTATTTGGAAATCTAGTAAGTTTCTCAGGCATAGTATATTTAACAACATATACTGTTATTAATATATGTTAATATGTTTATATATTAACAACATATAACATATATATAAATATTAATATAATATAATAAATATAAATAACAACATATATATAAATATTAATAACAACCACCTCTTGATTCCTCACTTCCTCACTCCTTTTTTTTTAAGATTTTATTATTCGACAGAGAGAGACACAGGAGAACACAAGCATGGCAGGCAGGGCTTGATCCCAGGACACTGCCACCCAGGCGCCCCCCCAAACTTGTTCTTTTTCCAGTCTCTCCTATTCAGTAGTTAAGGCCATAGATAAGGAAGGCAGGCAGGAAGGCAGGGAGACAAGGAGAGAGGGAGAAAGAAAAGAAGGAAGGAGGGAAGGAAAGAAGAAAGAAAAAGAAAAATGCTGGCAGTGTGTTAGTTGCTATTTCAGATCATTATTTCAGTAAAGAGGCAACTTAAGTTTTCCAGTTGCTCAGGACAAAAACTTTGGTGTCATGATTGACTCTTTTCTTTCTTTCACAACCACATCTAAATCATCACCAAATTTTACCGCCTCTGCCTCTGTAATATATCCATAATCTAAACACTTCTCACCACCCAACTCCAAGCTATGGCCACATCTTGCCTTGACTAGTGTGTCAACTCCCTAATCCGCCCTCCTTCCACTCAGACTCTTGTAATGTGTCCTCAGAGTGGTCTGGGCGATCCTTTGAAGAAGTAAAGCAGATCTGGTCTCCCTATTACATCTGAAATTAACTCCAAATTTCTTACCATGGCCCTTGAGAGTCTACATAACCTAACCCGCTTACTCACTGGGAGACTTCACTTCCATCATCCTGCTCGCTCAGTTCCTGCCGCACTACCCTATTTGCTGTTTCTGTAATTCAACAAGCACATTCTTACCCCAGGGCTTTGCAAGTGCTGTTCAGACAGCCTGGAATGCTCCACTCTCAGAAATTGCATGATTTGCCCCTTTATTTCATGTGGCAAATTAAATATGACTTGCTCAGAGGGGCCTTGCCCGGATTACCTTGTCCAATATGGCAAACCCCTTTCCATCACGTCCTATCCCTTCACCCTGGCTTATTTCTATTTTTAACTTATTGCTAAGTTAATGTATACAAGACCTGAGACAAGACAGATATTTTCTTATATTTTCTTCTTAAACTTTTAAAGTTTTAACCTTTACATTTTGGCCATCAATGCAACTAGAATTGATTTTTGTGTATGGTATTAGATAGAGATCCATTTTTTTTTATGACTAACAAATGATCTCTGTCTATTACTGAATAATTTATCTTTTCTCCACTGATCTGTAATGCCACCTTTGTCTCATATCATTTTCCCTATTCACAGGTTCCTCTACCAGCACTCTATACTATCCTATGTGTCTATTTTTTGATCCCAGGTCCAAAACCACATTGTCTAATAATCAGTTTTACAGTAAGTCTTCTTCTTTTATTTTTTTTAATATTTTATTTGTTCATTTGTCTTAGAGCAAGCACAAGCAGGGGAACAGCAGGCAGAGGGAGAAGGAGAAGCAGGCTCCCTGATGAGCAGAGAGCCTGCTTGATCCCAGGACCTTGGGATCATGACCTGAGCTGAAGACAGATGCTTAACCGACTGAGCCACCCAGGCGCCCCCAGGTTTATAATAAGTCTTGTAATCAGGTACAAGACAAGTTTCCCCAACTTATCTTCAGAAGTGTGTTGGCTGCTCCACATACATTTTAGAATCAACTTGCCAAATTTCATGAAAAAAAAAAAAAAAGTTATTGGAATTTTGATTAGAATTACATTTAATCTAAAAATCAAACTCGGGAGAACTTTGTTTATAATACTAAGTTTTCCGATCCATGAATATTTTATCTCTACCATTTATTTAGTGTCCTCTCTATTTGGACCATCTTTGTCTTTTAAACAGAGTTTCGGGGGAACACATTCTAATTTATTTCTATTGCGATTAAGAAATATTTTGTATTCCTTCTTACCACCTTATTTCCTATTTTTCATTTGTCCCACTTTGCTGATCTTTTCTCCTTTTTTGCCTTCTGCTGTATCAATTTTTTTCTCATTCCTTTTCCTCATTTCTACTTATTTTTATTCTATTACTGTTCTTTTATTATTAGCTCTGAAATGAATATTTTACATTAAGTCTAAATAAGAACTCTTGGAATGCTTTCATTTTAAACCCCTTCCCTATATATATTTATTTGAGTACTTTCCATTTTTATATCCACAAATAAGATGTTACTGTTTTATCAAGTCAGTCCTTAAGAAGGTTTCCCTTACTATACATGTTCTTTGCTCATCATTCCTCTTTGCATCTCAGATGCTTGTTTCCAAGAAGCATTTTTCCTTCTTCCTAAAGTACATCCTTCAGAAGTTCCTTTGATGAGGTTCTATGGGAATATGTTCTCTCAGTTCCTTTGTTTGAAATTTTTTCTTTTAAAATTATTTTTGACACACATTTTTACTGAGTACACAATTCTTAGTTGACAGATTCTTTTTTTCTTTTAGCATTTTGAAAATATTGTTCCACTGTCTTCTTATTTCTAGTATTGGCTCAACTGGTACACACAACAATATCTCAAAAAGTACATATCCTGCTAGGAAAAATTATATATTCTTGGTACAATTGTTTAGATCTGTATTTACAACCAGAGTCTATCCTGGACACTCAAAATGAAACAAAGAATGAAAGCTATTAATGATGTGACAGGAAAAAATTTTTGTCTTTTGAAGTCTGTTCAAAAAAAGTTACAGTTGGGACGCCTGGGTGGCTCAGTTGGTTGGACGACTGCCTTCGGCTCAGGTCATGATCCCGGAGTCCCGAGATCGAGTCCCGCATCGGGCTCCCAGCTCCATGGGGAGTCTGCTTCTCCCTCTGACCTTCTCCTCGCTCATGCTCTCTCTCACTGCCTCTCTCTCAAATAAATAAATAAAATCTTAAAAAAAAAAAAAAAGTTACAGTTGGGGGGCGCCTGGGTGGCTCAGTGGGCTGGGGCCTCTGCCTTTGGCTCAGGTCATGATCCCGGAGTCGTGGGATCGTGGGATCATGGGATCGAGGCCCGTATCCAGCTCTCTGCTCAGTGGGGAGCCTGCTTCCTCCTCTCTCTCTGCCTGCCTCTCTGCCTACTTGTGATCTGTCAAATGAATAAATAAAATCTTAAAAAAAAAAAGTTATAGTTGGGAAATGCTTATTTTTAAACACAATCAACATCTAACATATTACTTAAGGATAAAGACTTAAAAATGGGACTAGGGGCGCCGGGGTGGCTCACTCGGTTAAGTGTCCAGTTCTTGACGTCAGCTCGGGTCTTAATCTCAGGGTTGTGAGTCTAAGCCATGTTGGGTGTGGAACCTACTTAAAAAAAGAAATGGGCTTAATATCCCCTTTCAAGAAAAAAACCTCCTCCTAGTTAAACAGTCTTTTTTGTTACCACTAAGAGGCATGAATCAGCTCTTTAAAATAGAGGTGTGGCTCACTGATAAGCAAAAGCACTCTCAAGGAAATATCTTAGTGAATTACAAAGGACATTATTTTCAGGAAAAATAAGATCTCAGGATGATCTTACTTTCAAGATGTTCAGATCAGAATTAATCCTATTATTTCTTCTCCTGAAATAATTGGGACTAGATTTGGGCTTCAGGAAATTAAAGTTTCTTTTTTTTTTTTTTTAAGGTTTTATTTATTTGACAGAGAGAGCAAGCACAAGCTGGGGGATCGACAGGCAGAGGGAAAGGGAAAAGCAGGCTCCCCACCGAGCAAGAAGCCGATGCTGGACTATATCCCAGACCACCAGGATCATGACCTAAGCCAAAGGCAGATACTGAGCCACCCAGGCACCCCTCCTTCAATATTTCCTTAAAAATAAAAGTCCTGAAGCCTTCTGCTAATAATATCTGTTGTTAGTACTTGAAAGAGACACTGAGATTATTCTTTGGGAATTAAAATTTTACAATCCACACAAAGTGGCTCAGGATAGGGATCTGTAAAGTCTCTTTAAAGAGAGTAACGGGGTGCCTGGCTGGCTCAGTTGGTGGAGCGTGCGACTCTCGATCTCGGGGTTGTGAGTTCGAGCCCCACATTGGGTGTAGAGACTACATTAAAAAAAAAAAAAAAAATCCTGTGGGCACCTGGATGGTGCAGTCGGTTGAGCTACTGACTCTTGGTTCCGGCTCAGGTCATGATCTTGAGGTCGTGGGACTGAGCCCTGAGTTGGACTCTGCACTTAACAGGGCTTCATCTCAGAACCCTGAGATCATGACCCGAGCTGACGCTTAAACAACTGTGCCACGCAGGCACCCTTAAAGTTTCTATTTAATAGGTGAAGTCTGGTTACATATATATCTATACGGTATTAGAAATCTAGCAAAAATGATCTGTCAAAAGATGGACTTAAATAGACTTTAAAAAAAAGTTTCATGTGTGTCTGGATCATAGTGATACCAAGTATAACTATCTCATGAAAGAATACTTAGGGTCATTATTTACAAGAATTTAATGTGGCATAATTGATGTTTAGGAGGTTAACCCTTTTAATCTCTTCTAGTTAAAAGGAAGAAGTTGCTCAACAACTGCTCTTTGATATTTTCGTTTCTACTCTGCCCTCTAAAAGCACTAGCACATACCAAAATATTTTATTTACCAAATCCCCTAAAACTTTTATTATTCATCCCTTAACACCAATGCCCTAAAGATGGTTAAATGCTTGCTTTTCAACTTCATTCCAATGGTGCCTTTCCTGCAGAGAGTTAAGAGGCTAGAGGGAAGCTTCTGATTGCTACAAAATAAACTTTCATCTTTCTATAAGGACAAAGAGGGGATAATTAAAACAAAAACAAAAACAAAAAACAACTATAAAGAAATAAGCCAGACATAAAAAGACAAATATTATATGATTCCACTTGTATGAGACACCTAGAATAAGCAAATTTATAGAGACACAAAGTAGAATAAAGTTTACCAGGGGCTGAGAGGGGAAGGCAATGGGAGTTATTATTTACTGGGTAGGGTTTCAGTTTGGGATGACAGAAAAGTTTTGGAAATGGATAGTAGTGATTGCTGCACAATGTTGTGAATGTTCTTAATGCTACTGAATTGTATACTTAAAAAAGGTTAACATGGTAAATTTTACCACAATTAAAAAAATATTAAGTGTGCAATGATTACCATAGTTGCAAACAAACAGACTTATTTATCTTATGCCACAGATTGCAAAGATATTTAACAGAATGGTCCTGATTGGCCTGTGGCTACAGTGAAAGGACCAAGTCCTCTCCCAATTACAAAGAGATGGTGTTCCAGAAGCCACTTACCTAATTTTATATAAGCATTAGGGTATGCAAGAATGTTAGAAAAATTCCCAATCTTATTGGTATCACCAGTAGATAAGAAATACAGTGTCATCTCTTAATACATAAAGCAAAACCACACCCATATCCTGAATCCTAATGCTTTCCCTCAGATTTAAACTCAGAGGAAGGAACAGGAGGCAAAGTTGGGTGTGTGCAAGCAAAAGAGAATGGAAAGAATTCTTTATACCCTGTGACCTGTCCTATGCAGTTACTCTCAATATCTACTGAAAGTGTTATTTAGTTATTTATTTTTTTAAAAGATTTTATTTATTTATTTGAGAGAGTGAGCAAGCACACAAGCAGTGGGGAGGGGCAGAGAGAGAGAGAGGGAACCAGGACTCTGGGATCATGACATGAGCTGAAGGCAGATGCTTAACCGACTGAGCCACCCAGGCACCCCCAGGTTTATAATAAGTCTTGTAATCAGGTAGGACAAGTTTCCCCATTTTATCTTCAGAAGTGTGTTGGCTGCTCCACATACATTTCAGAATCTTTAAAAAAAAAAAACAAAAAACTTTTCAGGACACCGGGGTGGCTCAGGGTTAAACAGTTGCCCTCAGTTCAGGACATGATCCCCAGGTTCTGGGATCGAGCCCCACATTGGACTCCTTGATCAGTCAGGAGCCTACTTCTCCCCTGCCTGCTGGCAGCTCTCCTGTTTGTGTTTGTTCTCTCTCCTGATCTCTCTCTCTGTGTCAAATAAATAAATAAAATCTTTTAAAAAAACAAAACTTGTCATCTTAAAAAAAATTTTTTTTTATTAAAAAAAAAAAAGGAAATTACTGGATCAGCAAATTATGAACATTTAGTTCTTGATTGGTATTACCAAACTGTTTGCTAACATCAGTATCCTAATTTGCAGTGCCACTAACCGCTTACTGTGCTTGTTTATTCACAACCTACCTTCTTAATAATGGATTTTAATATTTTAAGATAAATGTATTTCCAGCTTAAGAGTTCTAAATGCTACATATTTATTGTTTTAACCTTAAATTTTTTTGAGTACAGCTGACACATAACCATTTTAACATTTTAATTGTTAGGAAAGTCAAACATATTCCTATGACTGTAAATTTTGTTGTTTTGCTCATATTTATTAAACGCTCTACAGTTTACAAAGACCTCTCACATACTTTACCTCATCTCATGCCCCTAGAGAAATGGTCATTATTTCTATTTTATAGATAAGGAAACTAAAGTTTAAGGAGGTTAGCTGACTTTGATATTCACAGTGACAGTGTGATAGAGCTGGAACTAGAACCCAGGTCTTCAGACTCCAAAGACAGGAAATACATTATATTGAGTAAACAGGTCAGAGCTTTCAGATGGTCAAAATCAACACCTGGTGTTTTAAATATAATAGAGAAGTTAAACTGAAAACCAAGGCTGAATCTGAAAGCTGTAGAGTTTCAACCACCTCTTCCCTAAAAAAATCAGACAGGCACTAAACACACTTCCTCTCCTAAAATCCCCTGGAATGTTTTTGGTTGCAAATCATAAAATCTTAGAATTTGAGAGACCAACTAATCCAGGGCACTCTATTCAGAAATGAGAAAATTGAAGCACAAGGCTTATGACCTGCTTAGAGATGGCAGCACCAAAGCCTTTTATGACAATATAGTGTGTTTTCTTCTAAGGCCCATACGACAGTATTCGAGAGATTCTGCTTTGCTGAGAATGTAGGAGACAGAATGCCTGGACTAAGAGAAAATTCGTGCCTGACCTCAGCTAGCCCTAACTGCTGTTGGGTAGCCCTCTCCCTCATCTTTGTTCGGCTGCCTTACCTTTTCCACCACTGCTGTTCCAAAACTTTTATCACTTTCTGAAGTCCACTAGCCCACTCTCACCTTTTATCGTTCCACAGATAACCTAACCCCTTCCTTCTTAAAGGCAGATAAATAAGAGGTCATAAACCTTAACAGACCTTATAAGGCAGAAATTGTGATCCTGAGTTTTGCAGTCAAAATATATCTGGATTCCAGATCTCTTCCATTACTTATATGGTGCCTTTGGGAGATGAAGTTAATCTCTCAAAGCCATAATTTCTTCAACTGACAAACGGGAATGCCCACCCACTCTACGGAATTTTTGTAAAATTAAGTAATACATATAAAAGTGTCTAAGTTGCCTGGCTGGCTCAATCTGTGAAGAATGTGATTCTTGCTTGACCTTGGGGTTGTGAGTTTGAGCCCTACATTGGGTGTAGAGCTTACTTTAAAAAAAAACAAAAACAAAAACAAAAACGTACCTAGAGCAGTGTACAGAGTAAACAACTGAGGACTACTCCAATTTCAGTTCCCATTTCCAACACTTCCAAACATATCTTCCTCAATCCTTTCTTCATGTTTCCCTTTCAACGCTCACCTCTCCGTGTGGTTTCAATTTTATCTCCTTCCAGGGCTTCGTTATGTCCCTTTTCTCTTGTGCCAATCTTCAGTGTCTGCCTCTCTGCTGTCTCCTTTTCCTTCACCTTCCAACAGGTCAAATCTCTCCCATCTTTTAAAATCAAATCAGGGGCGCCTGGGTGGCTCAGTGGGTTAAGTCTCTGCTTTCGGCTCAGGTCATGATCTCAGAGTCCTGGGATTGAGCCCCACTTTCTGGGCTCTCTGCCCAGCAGGGTGCCTGCTTCCCCCCACCTCTCTGCCTACTTGTGATCTGTCAAATATATTAATAAAATCTCTTTTTAAAAAATTTTTAAAAATCAAATCAAATCAAACAAAAAGGTCCTCAAAATCCAACTCTTCTAGCACTTACTCTAAGTATCTCTCCTAAATGCTCTAACCTACCGGAAAGACAGCAAGCAATTATCTTTCAAAACAGATGAGATTATGTCAATTACCTGCTTTAAAAACCTTTGATGGTTTAACAATTCCTTAATCATGAAGCCTGCACTCCTTAGCAAAACATTTGAATCCTTCTCAACACCTGGCCATCAACCTTTGCTTTCAGCAGCCACTGTATTCTTCAACTACTCAACCCCAGGGGTCCAGAGACCCCCCCTAAGCATTCTATAACTTTCTAAAATTATATGCATGTTTGCGTATGTGCAGTTGTCTGGGTGAAAATCCATTCCTCTTTTCAAATTTCTGAGAGGGGGCATCTGAACCGAAAAATATTAAAAACCAACTGCAAAATCCTCTTAAGCTATACCACACTCCTCACTTTATTTATTTATTTTTTTAAGATTTTATATATTTGACAGAGATATATCAAGAGAGGGAATACAAGCAGGGGGAGTGGGAGAGGCAGACTCCCTGCTGAGCAAGGAGCCCAGTGGGGGGGGCTGGAGCCCAGTGGGGGGCTCGATCCCAGGACCCCGGATCATGACCTGAGCCGAAGGACTGAGCCATTCAGCCGCTCCCACACTCCTCACTCTTTCCCAGACACACACCTTACACTTTTGCACATCCATTCCTGTGCCAAACTGCTTTCTCTGGCTGATCGAGGTGGTGGTGCCTAAGGGAGTCAGGCTGGAATTACCTTAATAGTAACAGGTCTACTGGACGAATTCTTTTTCATCCCTCAAGAACAAGCACCCAAATCACTTTTCAGTCCCTTTCCTATATTGTAACACAGCTCTACTGAACACTTACCACGGTCACGTGTGGCAATGTTGTAAGCTCTTCAAGGCAGAGGCTCAATACCTTAACATCTTTTTTTTTTTTAACAGTTGTTTTTTTTTTTAAGATTATTTATTTATTTATTTTACAGAGAGTGAGACAGAGAGATCACAAGTAGGCAGAGAGGCAGGCAGAGAGAGGAGGAAGAAGGCTCCCCGCTGAGCAGAGAGCCTGATGCAGGGCTCGATCCCAGGATCTTGGGATCATGACTTGAGCTGAAAGCAGAGGCTTTAACCCACTGAGCCACGCAGGCGCCCCACCCCTTAACATCTTTTTTGTACCTACAGAATGTAATCCAGATCCCAGCACCCAACAGGCAAAACAAAAATCTGCTGAATAAAAGAACCGTTGATGGCGCTGCATTTGTATTCTGGTATTCTCCACAACTACCCCTGCCCACTTTTGTTATTCATTCACTCATTCAATATACATTTATAAAATTCAGAAAAACACCTGGCCCGGGGCGCCTGGGTGGCTCAGTGGGTTAAAGCCTCTGCCTTAGGCTCAGGTCATGATCCCAGGGTCCTGGGATCGAGCCGCGCATCGGGCTCTCTGCTCCGCGGAGGGCCTGCTTCCTCCTCTCTCTCTGCCTGCCTCCCTGACTGCTTGTGATCTCTCTCTCTGTCAAATGAATAAATAAAATCTTTAAAAAAAAAACAAAACACCTGGCCCTATGTGCTAAGCAGTAAGGATACAGACTAGGACACAGTCCTTGCCATTAAGACCTTTAACTGTGACAATACAGAACAAATATTAAGGGGCTTATTTGATGAGTGCTTAAAGGGTTATGGTGGCCCATGTGAAGACATGACTAACCGTCACAGAATGTCTTACAAGGAGACATCACACTCTCTTAGGCCAGAGAATCTACTCATTCTTTATCTCTTTCTTTACAAACAATCTTCTTCCAATGCTCCTTTCCCTTTTCTAAAGGGTATAATGTGACCAAATACCCTACTCCTGAAATAATTCCAGAGAGAGAGCAGGAATGATCATCTCTGTGTTAAAGATGAGAAAACTAACCTTCAAAGAGGTCACTACTCAAGGTTGCACATAAGAGAGGATTTTATTTAGTACTTACTTACTGTCTGACTTCCTCAGCCACCACCACCCTGAATCAGTCTGTAAGCCCCAAGAAGGAAGACTTTTGTTTTCACTCCTTTGTCCTCAGGGTCTGATTCCTGCATTTCCAGGAATCTAGTTCCAGTGTCTAGACCACAGCAGGCTTTCAATAAATATACGTTGATTGAATGAATAGATGAATTGATTCCAAAATAAAGTTGACCAAGAGCAAAATACACAAGGGCAAAAATTTCCTTCCCATCATGATGGCTTAATAAGAGATTTAAAACAGGCTTCTACTAGTTAGAAAGGCTAGACCAATTGTATTGACTCAAGTCCATTGGCATGTTATGTATTTTACATAAGAAGAATTTAAGTAAAGGGGTGAAGTAAGTTTCTATTTCTGATGTCACATTCATGGCATGTACTGACATAAAGCCAAGTTTTAACTGCAGGTTTCAAACTGATTAAAAGTTTTCACAAAAAGCAAACACTAAAGAAAGCCATTTTCTTGAGTCTTGACACTGGCTAGAAAAGTATCTCAATTTCAATTATTTCTTTGATGTCAGTTCCAGCAGCCAAAACTGCTGTATAGATGTTCTCCAACGTATTTGTTTAAAAACCTTTAAGCAAAGATTAGCAAAAACTTTTTAGTAATGATTAGACAAAACCACAGCCCAGTAACTCACCACTATTTCACTCCCAGGGCTCCATAAAACTGCCTTGGTCTGAAGCACAAGGCAATCAAAATGTACCATCAAACAAGGTGATGGGACCAAAATTAAATATGATTTATGGTTCAGTATGACATTGTTTATGTTCTAGAAACTCCGGTTCCTTAGAAATGATTTTGCTCTGATTAGAAAGTACTGCCATTATTTTTCTCCAATATTTAAATTTCAATAAATCATAAGCTGTGGGTGGTGGTGTGATGAGTAACTTCAACAGGTATGAAGTAATGTAATGAAAAGAGCACTGGACTGGAGTATAGTTTAGGCTACTATTTCCTATCTAGGTTAATTGTGTGACCTTGGGCAAGTCATTTAACATTTTAGAGGCTGTGAATTTAACATTTATTAGCTGTAAAATTAGAAACACCACCTCACAGAACTGTAGTGAGAAATTACATAATATATATGATGCACTGTTTTCAAAAAATAACACTAATAGCAATGCCATTTTTAAAAAAAGATTTTATTTATTTATTTGTCTGAGAGAGAGCAAGTGAACACAAGCAGGGGGAGAGGCAGGCAGAGGGAGAAGCAGGCTTCCTGCTGAGCAGGGAGCCCACTACAGGGCTGGAACTCATGACCCTGGAATCATGACTTGAGCCAAAGGCAGAAGAAGCCTAACCCCCTGAGCCAACCAGGCGTCCCAGCAATGTGGTGTTTGAACAAATAACAGCCAGTCATTAGCAACTACTGTTCTTAGATTATTCTAGAGCAATTCTGTGGATGCTTCTTCAAAACGCAGGTGGGAAAACAACCAATCCCTAGTCATTGCTGGATTAAAAACTGAAGAACAACTGCATTAAAGACCTCCATCCCTGTACAATATTACCAACACAATATGGGATTCCCAGAGTAAATCACTTCCATTATGAGATATCAACATAATAAAGTACAATAGCTTTATCTGCCAACTTGACTAGGAGGGAATTTAACCTATATAATAACCTTGATAATCTTCCCTGTTTCATGTAAAGGGGTCCTGGTTGTCTTCATTTCAGAGACTTGAAATACTAATTACTTTCCAAAAAGTAGTGTCCACACTGGCTTTCAGAAAGCTTTGGCTTATGCTGAATCTAGCAACGCAGTCTTCCAACGGAGCGTACATTAAATTACCACTATCTAACAAAATTTGGTTAAAACCACACAGTTTGCCAGTTTCAGTGCGGACTACCTCTCCTCCCTCAAACTGGCTTCATTCCTATTACTTGGCGAACTAGTCTCTTTGTTGCTTTCGAGAAGCAACTAGGTTTCTGGTTTCCCTATAACGAGGATCCTTCCATTAATGGACGTTTTCTTCCAACTTTTTGTTTCGAGCAGAAGAAATAAAAGGATTGGCGGGTACGAGGGGCGAGGAATTGGGTGGCTGGACGAAGTCCTGCAACTTTCTTCTGCATGCAATGAATGAAAAAACTGTTTCGTGCCCTATAAATCACTTTCTCTCCTCCGAGATCCAAGAAGTGTGCGAACCGCGAACCGCACTGGTTCTTTGGTTCCCCGATCACAGCCGCAATCTATACCGACACAGCAGTAAATTCGGTCCCTTCCCAGTTTCCCGGGGAGGGAGCTCACTTCTTTTCCACAGGCCCATCCCCCTATCGAGAAAAACGCCTGCAGACTCGTGCCCCGAAGCCGCGCGGGGCTGACGTTTCAGAGTTAGACAATAACCTCGAGGGTTTTCAACAGAAACTCCTTCTGCCGCTCCGAGCCTCCACTCTGCCCAGCCAAGATGCAGAGGTCCGACCGAGGACGGGTTTGAAAAATGGACTTTGACCTGATCCGGTTACCGCAACCGGATCCTCAGGGACCAGTCCCCATTAGGGGTGGCCCTACGGGCTCCACGGAGGAGGCGACTCCACGCACGGGCACAAAGGGGCTGCCCAGACAAAAGAGCCCCGCAAAATCGCTGGGGGCGGAGTGGGCTAGCCGGCGCCGGACGCACTACAGGCGGAGAAACCACGGCGGGACCTTTGTGGGAGGGCGGAGAAGGAGGCGGCGGCCCCGGCCCAACCCACCCCGCCCCGGCCCGACCCCACCGCGGCTCCGGCCGTTACCCCCGCCCGGACCACCACCTCCTCGCGGAACCGAAAACACTGCCGGAGCCTAGGAGACACCCACAGCCAGACCCCGCGTACTTCTCGCTCACTTTCCCTTGTTCCTCGAACTCACCCGGGTGGCCGCCGCCGCCTCCTCAGCCTCCACAGTAGTTTCCCCCGGAAATCCTACCTGGCCCGCCGAACGCCTGGCCGCAGCCGGAGCCTCCGCCCCGGGAGGGGGAGCGGGAGCAGGCCGGACAGTGAGGGGGTAGGAAGTGCCTCCGCGGGGCCTCACGGGACTTGTAGTCTTCAGCAAGGGCCAGCTGGGTCGCGAGCGGGACAAGATGGCGGGACCCTCTAGCTCTCCGCTCTCCGGGCCGTCAGTACTCCACGGCGTCTTTGGGCATGCGCCACCCGCTGCCTGCGCCGGGCGGGTGGAAGAACTTGTGCACCTTTCCTGATACCGAGAGGGCAAGGGTCTTTGGACTTGGGACGATAAAATTGAGTACTCGGCTGCAGGCAATGCCTAGGGAAGGAGCTGATGCTGCAAGTGTGCTGTTTTAGATTAACTGTTCAGTCCCTGTCCGGTTAAATTTCATTTATAATTTCTGCAAAAGGAAAAAACTCTTGAGGGCCAGTTTGAAGTACAAAAACTTATAAGTAAGTTATTCTCAATTTGTGCATAAGGAAGAAACCCAGGAATCATTCTTGACACCTCCTTCAGTCATTCTACATTCCATATATCTCGGTTACATTCCATTTTCTCCACTACCGTTAGAGGAAGCCACTGTCAGTCAGTCGTCTCTACATGCCTCACTAGTTTCAGGCCTCCCGGCTATCTTTCTCCAAGCACCTTCCTTGCTGCTGCCAGAAGATCTTGCTAAATGCCAACCTCATTGTGTCACAGCCCAAATTAGACCTAAGCGTATAACCTAAAGCTGCAAAACTTCTAGAGAAAAACGGGGAAAAAAATCTATGTGAGCTGAAAACACATAATCCATAAAAGAAAAAAAAAAAAAGATATATTGTAAGTCATAAAAATTTAAAAATTTTGCTCTTAAAACACCCTTATGGGGGCGCCTGGGTGGCTCAGTGGGTTAAGCCGCTGCCTTCGGCTCAGGTCATGATCTCAGGGTCCTGGGATCGAGTCCCGCGTCGGGCTCTCTGCTCAGCAGGGAGCCTGCTTCCCTCTCTCTCTCTCTCTCTGCCTGCCTCTCTGTCTACTTGTGATCTCTGTCTGCCAAATAAATAAATTAAAAAAATCTTTAAAAAAAAAAACAAAAAAAAACCACCCTTATGAAAATGAAAAGCTCCCTATCAGGCTCCTTGCTCAGTGGGGAGACTGCTTCTCCTTCTGCCTGCCAGAGGCTCCCCCTGCTTGTGCTAACAAAATCTTTAAAAAAAAAAAAAAAAAAAAAAAAAAAAGATGGAAAGGCAAGTCACACACTGGGACGAAATCCCAACAAGACCTGCATGCAACAATGGACTAATATCTAGAATTATTTCAGTCCATTAAGACAAAAAACCCGTTTATATTATATTTTATTTTTTTTTTTAGAGATTTTGTTTGACAGATCACAAGTAGTTTGAGAGGCAGGCAGAGAGAAAGAGAGGGAAGCAGGCTCCCTGCGGAGCAGAGAGCCCTATGAGGGGCCAGGACCCTGAGATGTGACATTTGCCGAAGGCAGAGGCTTAACCCACTGAGCCATCCAGGCGCCCCCCCAAAGATCCCAGTTTAAAAAATGATTTCAACAGACACTTTACCAAAGAAAATAAACTTATAGCAAACACATGAAAGATGTTAGGGAAATGCAAATTAAAACCACAATGAGATAATCTACACACCATGACTTGTACTATCAAGTGTTAACAAGGGTGTAGAACAAGAATTCTCATTCACTGTTGGTGGCATTGTAAAATGATACAACCACTTTGGAAAACCATATTGCAGTTTCTTTAAAAATTAAATATACACCTACCATATGGGCCAACCATTACACTGTAGGTATTTACCTTAAAAAAAAAAAATGGAAAACCTACATCTACACAAAGACTTGAAAGTTAATGTTCATAGCAACTTTATTTGTAATAGCTAAATACTGGAAACAACTCAAATGTCCTTCAAAAGGTGAATGGATATACAATGGAATATTCTTCAGTTGTTAAAAGGAATGGACTATTGATATGCACAACAACATGATGAATCTTAAAATAATTATGCTGAGTGAAAGAAGCCAGACATAAAGGAGTATGTTCTGTATGACTGTATAACATCCTAGGAAAAGCAAAGTAGTGACAGAAAGCAGATCTGCAGTTGTCTGGGGACCCAAGAAAGCAGAGGTATGGCCGGCAGACCTCATAAAGGGGATAAGAAAACTTTTGGGGGGTGATGGGTATATTATCTTGATCATGGTTATAGTTTCAAGACTGATAAGTTTTAAATATACCAAAACTCATCAAACTTCACACTTTAAATACATAAAATTCATTGCTCATCAATTATACTTCACAAAACCTGAAAAATAGTATAGTCAAAAAACTCTTTTAAAGAAAATCAGTGGCTTCCCAGTACCCTTAGGAAAAAAAAACAAAAATTATTGCCATCGAAGTTCTAATTGTGGAATTTTAATACCATCCGTGGGGAAGGGGATGGATATGGACGGCAATTATGAAATACCAGGTAACTAATGATGGTGATAACAGTAGTAGTAATAGCAGTAATAATAAAACTCCTTTTTCTTGAGCATCTAGGAATTTTACACATGCCTTAATTAGGATTCTGCCCAGAAAGCAGAACTAGAGACAAGTACTAGTTGCAGGTAATTTATTTGGAATGTGGTCCCAGGGATTTAATGTAAGATCCTAGAGTAAAACAGAAAAGATGGAGCCATCCCAAGGGTGCATTACCAACTGAGAGCACTGCTATGAGCACCTTGGGGTAGAACCTACCAAAACCATCTGAGGATTGTCTAGAATGCCTCTCAGAATGGTCCACCTAAGGACTGCTCTGAGAAGGATTTATCCATTGGCTTCTATGCCCCATTAATTAGGATTAGCCCAGGGGCATCAGCTCCTCTTACATTCTGAACAGGGTTCCACCAGTGTCCTGTAACCTGGTTTTGGAAAAGCTCCAGGACAGAATGCAGAAAAAAATGCAAGAAGAATTGAAGCCCTCACTAAGCTGTTTTCTGCAGCTTCAGCTAGACTCTAATGGAAGTCTGAGAGGATGTGGTAAGGCTATAGTGATACCAGAACATCCCTTGCATTGCTCAGATCTGTCCATGTTCTATATTAGATCCAATTTATCATGCTGTCTTCAAGGTGATGGCTGGCAACAATCTTTATGAAAGACTCAATGGCACTCATAATTCTTTGCAGGATGTTATGTTGCTCATATGCCTTTTGTGTCCTATAGCATACTCAGCCATATGGATGATTTTCATTAATATTAAATGAAAGAAGCCAGACCAAAGGAGCATATACTGTATGATTTCACATATATAAAATAAAACACAGGCAAAAATATTCTGCTGAGGGGCACCTGGGTGGCTCAGTTGTTAATTGGCTGCCTTCAACTTGGGTCATTATCCCAGGGTCCTGGGATCAAGCCCTGCATCCAGCTCCCTGCTCAGCAGGAAGTCTGCTTCTCCCTCTCCCACTCTCCCTGCTTGCATTCCCTCTCTCACTGTGTCCCTCTCTGTCAAATAAATGAATAAAATTTAAAAAAAATTCTGTTGAAAGTCAGGATAGCAGCTCTGCTTCATGGAGGAAGAGCAGTGTCTGGAAAAAGGTAAGAGGAGGTTTCTGGATGCTGGTAAGATTTTTTTTTTTTTAAGATTTTATTTATTTATTTATTTGACAGACAGAGATCACAAGTAGGCAGAGAGGCAGACAGAGGAGGTGGGGGAAGAAGGCTCCCCGCTGAGCAGAGAGCCCAATACAGGGCTCCATCCCATGACCCTGGGATCATGACCTGAGCCGAAGGCAGAGGCTTTAACCCACTGAGCCACCCAGGCACCCCTGGTAAGATAGTTTTTTGATCTGGATCTGGGTGCTTGGTCCATGGGTATCTTCAATTTGCAAAAATTCATTAATTGGGAAACCTATACTTTCCTGCATGTGTATTATACTCCCAACATAATTTTTTAAATGGGAAGTAGCCTGAGCCAAATCTCTTTGTCTTCTGAGAAACCAACTAACAGTAAACACTAGATGTGTCTAGACGGTTCAGTCACTTAAGTGTCTGGTTCTTGATCTCTGGGTGGTGACTTTGGCCCTGTGTTGGGTTCTGTGTTGGGTAAAGAACCTATTAAAAAAAAAAAAGGAAAGTAAACACTATTGCTAACCATTAATATTTCTGGATTTGCAGCTCACGCTGATTAAGAACATGGGCTCTGGCAAAAAAAAAACTGTTCTGCAACTCTCTGTGTGCCATTGTCCAAGTTATTTAAACTGGTTAAGATTCAGTTCTCTCATTGTACAATGGAAAACACAATAGAACCTATTATATAGGTTGGTGTGATAATTAAAGTAACATACGTAAAGTGGCCAGTACTGTACCTGATATACATTAACTACTCAGTAAACAATAACTGTTATAGGTAATATTAGTTTTTGTCTTTCTCTTTTTATTAAGTTTTCAAGTTTTCAGCAGTGAACATGGACACAGTCTGCAGGTGCAAGGATGTTCCTTGTAGCATTTTTTGAAATCTCAAAGAAAAATACTGGAGACAAGCTAAATATGCATCTACTGGACAATGGGCAAATCAACTGTGATATAGTCATAATACAGAATAGCACAAAACAGTCACAGTGAATCAGTTAAAGCTACAGAGATAGATGTGGATAAAAGAAAATGTTATGGGTGCCTGGGTGGCTCACTTGGTTAAGCAACCGCCTTCAGCTCAGGTCATCCTGGAGTCTTGGGATCGAGTCCCACATCCGGCTCCCTGCTTGGCAGGGAGTCTGCCTCCACTGAGCTCTCTCCTCTCATGCTCTCTCTCTCTCAAATAAATAAAATCTTAAAAAAAAAAAAAAAAAAAAGAAGAAGAAAGAAAGTGTTGAGAGGGGCACCTGGATGGCTCAGTTAGTTAATCATCTGCTTTTGGCTCAGGTCATGATCCTGGGGTCTTGGGATCAAGTCCCACACTGAGCCTCACATTGGGCTCTCTGCTCAGCAGGGAGACTGCTTCTCCCTTTCTGTCTGCTGCTCCCCCTGCTTGTGCTCTTTCTCTCTGTCAAATAAATAAATCTTAAAAAGAAAAGTTAATAGTTTTAGGTTATTTAATTTAAATGATATGTGTAAATACATACTTTTATATCCATAGTCTATACCTCGAAGAATACGTAAGCTTTCCTCTGTGGTGCGATAATAGTGCAATTGAATACTGTGTGATAGAGAAACTGATTTCACACTGTATACTCTTTCAGGCTCTTGGATTTTCCCTTCAATATAGACTCTTCTGTAAAAACACCACTATCAAAAAAGATAATTTTTTTTAAAAGCCAAGATCTTGGGGAACCTGGCTGGCTCAGTTGGTTGAGCATCGGCTCTTGATTTCAGCTCTTGTCCTGATCTCAGGGTTGTGGCATCCGGTCCTGTGCTAAGCTCCATAGTCTGTGGAGTCTGCTTGAGATTCTCTTTCCCTCTTCCTCTGCCCCTTCCCCCATTCTCACTCTCTCTCAAATAAATAAATCAATATTTTTAAAAACCCTAAGATTGGGATACCTGGGTGGCTCAGTCAGTTAGCATCTTCCTTGGGCTGATACCATGATCCTAGTGTCCTGGGATTGAGCCCTGTGTCTGGCTCCCTGCTCGGGGTAGTCTCCTTCTCCCTCTCTCGCTGCCCCTCAACTCATGCTCCCTCTCTCTCTCTCTCTCAAATAAATTTAAAAAACCCCCAAACCCTAAGATCTCAAAAAGTTTTGGGGAATCACTGAAACCCGGTTCTACCTACCGCAGTTTAAAATCACAGGTGATGGTGGTTGGACTGGATGACATCACCACAGTTTCAAATTCCACAGTTTCAAATTCTGAGAGCGCTCTCTTCTTTCACAGATGGGAATGGCTCTACAAACCTGGCCACTTTGATTGGGCTGAGAACCAAGTCTGATTAACTAACAAAAATGAACCGGACCAATCAGAGAACAATATGCAAATAAGTGACTGACTGTCCAGAGCTTGATCACTGGAGCTTTGAACTTCGCAGTTTATTTTATTTATTTATTTATTTATTTTAAGATTTATTTGACAGACCACGAGTAGGCAGAGAGACAGGCAGAGAGAGGAAGGGAAGCAGGCTTCCTGCCGAGCAGAGAGCCCGATGCGGGGCTCGATTCCACGACCCCGGGATCACGACCTGAGCCGAAAGCAGAGGCTTTAACCCACCGAGCCACCCAGGTGCCCCTGAACTTCGCAGTTTAGAGTGCTGCCACCTGCAGGCCACATTTCTCAACAGCCTGTCCCTGGAAATAAACTAGAGGGATTCTTCTCTCAGTTGAGTTTTCTCTGTAGGGCTCTGGATTGGAGAAAGAGTGATATAAATCTCTCCCTTTCTCCTTTCCCTTGAAGCTCACTACTCTGCCACAAACCCAAACTTGTGACAGTAGTTCCCAAGAATGGGGACTGTGGCATCAGACTGTCTGCCTTTACGTTGGGTCAATCAAATACCTCTTCTATACCTCAGATCTCTCATCTATAAAATGGTGATGATAACAGCTCTTCTGAATAGTTGTGAAGATTGAATCAGATCATGTAAACCACTTAGCACAATGGCTGGCACAGAGTAAGCAGAAAAAAAAAATCAATAGTTGTTATGCAGAGCTTCAGAAGTTTCTCCTATTCTAAACTGACAAATAGTACCTTGACACAAAACAGTGCAGTGGGAAGACCTTTGGCACCTGGCTCTACTGCTTCTGGCCTGTGACCTTGGGCAAGTGTTCTCACCTCTCTGAACCTTACTTGACCTCACAGGTGGTTTTGGATATTACATGAAATCATCTATATAAAGCACCAATCACAGTACTTGGCATAGAGTGGACAGTTAAACGGAGTGACAATGGAGTGATGATTAACACAGGATTAGTTACCAAGTATAGGCCAAGGTTGAACAGCTCAGACTGCAAACAGGCAGGCCACAGGCAGTCACTAACCAACAGATATTTTGGTCTGGCTCTCAGTGTTTTATAATTTTTAAATTAGTTTCTAGCATTAAAAGCTGAAATTCCACATTTAAGGCCAGATTCTTAACTTCTTTTAAAACGAGAAGGTTTGACAATGTATTATACCAGATCTACAAGGAAGAGAGCATATAACAGGGAGACCTAATTTCTTCCAAAGGATCCAAATAATGCTCCCTGAAGAAGTGATGTTAAAAGCTGAGACATTAAGATTAAATAGAGGCTAGCCAGATAAAGAGAGAGGGGACAATGCTCCAAGCGGAGGGACTGCTATGTCCAAAGGCATTGAATTGGGGAGATTAGTGCCTCCAGGAAATATCAGGAAAGCTCACTGGTTGGAGAACAGTGAGCAAGGGGAAGGTGGGAAGAAGATAAGGCTCTAGCAGGCACCTTAAGGATTTTGGACTTCATTGAGAGGACCAGTGTAGCTGGAAGCTGGGAGGTAGCCAGTTGGGGGCTAGATGATCAGAATGGAGAAGGTCAGGGGTCAACAGTTAGCAGCTGAAAAAACAGAAAAGTACTAGGGAAGTATAGGATCTATATCTAGAAAGACTGGGCATACACAGGACAGCCTGTCAGTTGTGGTCTGACAAAGGGCAGACTTTATAAGAACCAAGTTGAGGGGGATACCAGGGGGAATATCTTATGTTCATTTCAATTGTGGAAAAATGGGAAGAATAAAAATTTGGCAAAAGGACACATTAAAAACAAGACACAGAGCTAGATTCACAATACCTATCTCTAATTTGTTGCTTTTCTCACTACACTAGTTTTCTCAAGGTGAATAAACTCAGCACCAAAACTATGTTGCTAATAATAATATATCCTATTTATTGAGAGCTTGCTAAGTGTTAGGCTCTATGTATATGTGCCTTATTATGTTAGTTCGCTCAGTTAACAAATACGGTCCACCCAAAACATTATATACCAAGGCACTGGGCACATAGGAATAAATGAGACAGATACCATCTTTATCCTGTGGGAGTTCACAATCCAGAAAGGAAATGAGTAGTTGAGGAAGTAATTATAGAGGGTAATTGGCAGGTACTTTAGGGAGAGTATAATAGTGAACCCAACCTACCATGGGTGGCAGGAAAGGCTTTCTGGAAGAAGGGACAGCCAAGCTGAAAAAGTAGAAGTAAAACAAGGAAAGAAAAAGAGAAGGCATTACCTGGAAAATACTATTCTCCCCATAACCTGATGAGATAGAAACTATGGTTATTCTCTTTTCACAGATGAGAAAACTGATGTTCTTAGAGATTAAATAACTGATCCACTAGATAGTGCTAGGTCGAGGGCGTAAGCCTGGATTTACCTAGACCAAAGCTCATTCTCATGGCTGTTAAGCTACATATTTCTATTAGCTTGTCCTTTCCTTCCAATGGTCATATGAGTGGAATGGCATGTTAACTGAGATGTTTGCAATGCAGGAAGTTGAAATCATGGCTTACAAACCATTCAAGCATGTCTATGTCAGGGGTTGGCTGTCAATTTTGGAACGGCATCTATTTAGTGACACAGCTGTGCACTAATGCCTGAATGGATGTTTAGCTCAACTGGACATGATTCAACAGCTAGTATTGAGCGCCTACTGTGTGCCTGGAAAGGGGCCAGGCACTGTCAGAATGACAGAGATGATGGGTTCCTAAGTTCCTAAGTATGAGGCTTAAGATGGTGTTTATCGCTAACAAATGAAACAGTAACAAAGCCATAATCCTGGCAGTTAGAAACTGTAGGTAACTTGAAATAGCTACCAGATTCTGAGCATCAACCAGGTGCCAAGCACTGCGCGATACCTAAATGAAAATAAAAATGATAATGATCATAACTAAAAACCGGAAGCACATACTGTGTTGAGCAGTTCACACGTATTATCTGATTCTTTCAACCCATGTTTATTCTATAATGTTAGTATCATAGGATTAGTGACACTCATTATCAGTATGATAGGTAATATTGCCCATTTTACAGATGAGGAAATGGATGCAGAGATTTTAGTCTGAGATGTCAGAGCGAAGAGGTAGAAGAGCTATAATTCAAACCCAGGTCTGCCTGACTTTAAATTTGGGGCTTGAGGGTGGGGGGAGGGGCGCGCTCCTGGGTGGCTCAGTTGGTTAAGCGTCTGACTCTTGATCTCACCTCAGGTCTTGATCTCAGGATCTTGATCTCAGGGTCATGATTTCAACAGCCATGCCAGGCTCCTTACAAAAATAAATAAATAAATAAATAAATAAATAAATAAATAAAACAAAACAAAATAAAATAGATATAAATAAAATAAAATTTGGACTCTAGCCCATTGCACCATACTATCTCTGCAAAGCTTATAAAAACCCAGAGGAATTTAGTATGATCTGCATGGACAAGCATACATCTAGATAGAGGAAATAAATGTCAGTGCTTTTAAAACCCTCCAGGGAGGGGCGCCTGGGTGACTCAGTGGTTTGAGCCTCTGCCTTCAGCTCAGGTAATGATCTTAGGGTCCTGGGATCCAGCCCCACACTGGGCTCTCTGCTCATCAGGGAGCCTGTTCCCCCCAACCTCTGCCTGCCACTCTGCCAACTTGTGATTTCTCTTTCTGTCAAATAAATAAATAAAATCTTAAAAAATAAATAAAATAAAGGAAGAGAAAATTATTAAAAAAAAAAAAAAAA